>NC_060141.1:651819752-652128085 GCF_021461385.2 Schistocerca piceifrons | reverse complement strand
GACCACTGATCGACAAAGATTATCCTGCTTTCCAGCACTCTTGATCGTACTGACGCCTCAGAAAGAATTTAATGATTCTGGCAACCGTTAAGCGTTTTTTATATTTTTAATTTTATATTTTTAGCGGTCTATCCTTGATTTTTAATTTATAATAGAAAAACATTCGTAATGATTTTCCTTATTATTGTTATACTTTTTTAATTCGAACGGCTAAAGAGCGGAGTATTGTACCGCTGACAGCACAACCACCTCCCATAAGTGGCAGGGGGGCGGGAGGGGGGGGGGAATAACAATAAAGGGAAAAAAGAGTACACATTACAAAGTGATGAGAAAGCATAGAAGGCACAAATACTCGCCAATGGTAGAGACAACAGTACCATACAAAAATGGTTCAAATGACTCTGAGCACTATGGGTCTTAAATTCTGAGGTCATCAGTCTCCTAGAACTTAGAACTACTTAAACCTGACTAACCTAAGGACATCACACACATCCATGCCCGAGGAAGGATTCGAGCCTGCGACTGTAGCGGTCACGTGGTTCCAGACTGTAGCGCCTAGAACCGCTCGGCCACTCCGGCCGACGTTTCGTATGACACATTACATTGTAGCAGATACAGACTGAAAATGATTTTCGGAAAAATTAAAAATGCACGAAATTTGAATTTTTCTCTTCTACTAAATCAACTATTTTCCAAGGAACAAACGAGCCTGTAAAGATCGAAAATAAATGTTTGAAACAAATTTCGTTCATTAACATGAGGCTGCGTGGGAAAACAGTCCAATAACAGCTCGTTCTTGAAATATTCGTCAACTGCAATAAAGTATTCACTTGATCCCGTGCAGCTTCCTACCTTATATGTAGTGGCACGACCAGTTGTCTCTCTGCCCATGAAAGGCGATCTCCACCGCGCATTATGTTAGTTACACATTCATTTGCTTTAGGATAACAGTTTTTGATTGACATCACTTTGCTACCTGTTCTCATATTATGTTTTGTGCTCGGGGCGCAAGTTACACAATTTTTCTGTGAAGTTCTACTTCTCTTACCTACTTGAGTGGTGTTGGCCAAACAAAGTTAAAATTTAATTTACTTCTTTGTCACCTGACGTAACGCCTCTGGCAATATGATTCCGCCTGTGTTTGTCTACTGTTTTAATTAACTGCGGCACTCAAAGCGCAGAAAGTTTTAAATGAATTTCGATTGTCCTCGAGACCAGAAAGAAAGAATGTGACTGGATCTTTGATTGGAGGAGCTTCTTGTGCAACATGACGATTGTATCACACATTTATTGAAATATAAAAAGTTATGAATACGTAATTAAATATCAAACAAAACGAGACGCATTAAACACGAACACATACATGACAGAAGTTGCTTACTGCCGTTTAAAATCTACTGCTACATGCAGCATATATTACTCTTACAAATGCCTATGAATTACGAGGGCCTGCGAAATTTTTGGCTACAATTTCACATTACCGAATTCGCCGAGGTCAGTATGTGTAACATTCAGTGAAGGAGAGACAGATGACGAAATGTCGAGTATTTGTGCAACATCCAGTTCATAGAAGGCACTAAAAACTACCAGTTAAGCGTTCTTAAACCACAAATATGGATACACCTTCCCCCCCCCCCTCCCCAAACCCCCCCTCCTCCCATACGCATACATTCTAATTTCAAATGGACGACATTACTTTCAGTTTTTCAGTGAATCAAAGAAGATCTGTAAAATATTGATCCTTGCTGGTCTGATCACAAACACTGCCAATATATACCAATTTTGATAATCTTTTCATATTTTTGGATCACGGTAACGTAATAAAGTACGATATTTCCACCATTTGACTTTGAAAATTCTCTGTTTTATATTACTCACATGGTTTCTGCCTTAAGGAAGACGGAAGATTAACACTAACCAAGAGTGAAATTGTAACTGGGATGAAATAAATGTTTGTTAAGTATGTTACCCATTTTGATAATGAAAACGACAACGAAAACTCGAATTAGCTGTCGTTTCCGAGTTGTAGAGGTGGGACTGCACTTAGCTTTCTTAAGATTAGTTGTCAATCCATTCCCATATAGGCTTCGAAATCCCGCTGATGGTAGCGTTAAGAAGTTTGAGGTAACAATAGTTTTGTGTATTTAGTCGCTATTTTTAATTTTGTTTTGTCTGTTACAAGCTGTACTCTGATAGTTTTCTGGAAGGAAGTGTTATTGAGGTGTAGCTAGTGCGTGTGGTAATGTTAACTCTAGTAATTCAATATGCCTCGCTAATGTGTGAACAGTGCTGACATTTTTGCTACATTTGCCGACAGGTTACATTTGAAATTGCAATGGAAGCCAGTAACGTTTTATATTAGGGAATACGTACAGACTGCACTTTGGCTGTGAAATCGGGGACCAGGATAAGCCCTGGGCTCTTCATGTACGTTGCATATCTTGTGTCTCGAGTCTTCATTCGTGGTTGAATCGTAAAAGATCTCCCATGAGTTTTGCTACACCCATGACATGGCAGGAGCCATCAAACCATGTGAATGTTACTTGTCCATTCCAAATCCTTTAACACATGTTATTTCCAAGACGGAAAAGTCTTCCTTGACATTCCCTGACATACCACCGGTCATGCAGCAAGTGCCTCATGAAGACGGGCTGCCTGTTCCTGTCCAATCGGATTGTGATAGCGACAAGGGCGATAGTGAAACTAATGCTGCACTATATTCTTCCAGAACCGGATTTTGTGTGTAACAAAGAGTGTACAGTGATCAAAAGAATAAAACAGTGTGAACTTAATGGCCTAGTATGAGATGTAGAGCCGGCCTGTGTGGCCGTGCGGTTCAAGGCGCTTCAGTCTGGAACCGCGTGACCGCTACGGTCGCAGGTTCGAATCCTGTCTCGGGCATGGATGTGTGTGATGTTCTTAGATTAGTTAGGTTTAAGTAGGTCTAAGTTCTAGGGGACTGATGACCACAGATGTTAGGTCCCATAGTGCTCAGAAACACTTGAATTTGAGATGTAGAACTGCCGAAAGATGAAGCTGAACTGTTGGCGTCAAGATTACAACAGTGGAATTACCGTGATAAGATGGCGTTCCGTAACCGCCATGTACCATTCCTTACGTTTTCTAAAGTGGAAAGAACTTGGTATTTTGTACTGATGTACAGGGACTAATGTCAACTGCGGGCATTGACTATAAAAGCAATTCGTGGCGGTTGTTCATCTACTTACTTAAAGTAAGTCTCAAGTGTGTACTACTGTATGATGGAAAAATGCTACTATCAATTTCGAGTCGGTATGCACCTTACATGAAAGAAACATATGATAACATGAAACAATTTTTATTGTGATTGAACTCTGACGAATTTTAAATGGAGATTTCCGGGAATCTGAAAGTCACTGCCATATTACTTGGGCTACAATACCACTACATCAAATCCTTTTGCATCCTACGCCTCTCGAATAAGCGCGCTTTTTATTAAAGAAAGCTCGGCTGAAGCGTCAGGCACTTCACCACGATCTAACACCGTTGCTCTCAAAGCACTTGTTGAATCCAAGAACATAATATTCCTTCATCTTCATATAAAATCTGGCGGAATGAAAAACTTCATTAAAGCCATGGACAAAACTGGAGAAGCATTTCTGCGTGAGAAATTAAAAGAGAGGGTTTTCGTGGGTCCCCAGGTACGCATACTATACAAAGACAAGCCTTTCAATTTCATACTGATATGTAACGAAAAGTTAGCTTGGGATGCCTTTCTTCAAGGGTCAACAAATTTTCTTGGATATAAAACGGCAGAAAACTATAAGCATCACGTGGGACATCTTTTGTACTGCTGCAATAGACTGGTGTGCAACATATCCTTAAACTTACATTTCCCAGATTCCCAATGGGAATTATTTCCTGATAACAGTAACGCTATAAATGACATTCCACCAGCAAATTTCGGACATGGAAAGGAGATACAGCGAAACTGGAGTGCATCAATGCTAGACGATTACTGCTTGGACACTAATCAGGAAATCACCGGCAGAAAACAACAGACGCCAGTCAAATTGGTTGTGCCTTCAGTGGTCTTTCTTCGAGGTAAATACTTCAATAAACTTATACGAGCAATAACGTAAAGTTGTCATAACTTCAACACAACAAATAATCTTGCAGTTTCACAAACATTTTCGTTATACAATAAAACGTAATCATTACCTGTTTTCATGAAATTTACAGAAAAAGTAGAATTTGGTAGGCTATTGTAAGACATGATCGGCATGAGGATGCGGAAGATAATACACACATCAAAAAAAGTGTTGCATTACCCTGGTTCCCAAAACTCCTGAAGACAGACGTTGACTGTGGATATCGTATCACAGACACAGTCCCTTTGACTGTCCACAGATGACACTAAACCCGCCCAAAGATGTATACAACCACGCATGAACAGCGCCTATAGACGACAGACTGACAGTTGATAAGTTCGTCATTCCACTAGGAAGGAGGTACAAGGCTCGTAATGTCTGTAGTTCAACCATGCCTACACGGTCAATATCGCGGTTCGACCGCGTCCGCATTATTACTTTGTGACAGGAAGGGCTCCCAACAAGGGAAGCGTCCAGGTGTCTCGGAGTAAACCAAAGCGATGTTGTTCAGACATGGAGGACACACAGAGAGCCAGGAACTGTCGATGACATGCCTCGCTCAGGCAACAGATTATGGCACGGAGGAAACCTGACAGCAATGCCACCATGTTGAATCATGCTTTTCGTGCAGCCACAGGATGTTGTGTTACGACTCAGACTGTGCGCAATAGGCTGCATGATGTGCAACCTCACTCCCAACGTCCATCGCGAGGTTCATCTTTGCAACCTCGACACCATGCAGCGCGGTACAGATGGGCCCAACAACACGCCGAATGGACCGCTCAGGATTGGCATCACGTTCTCTTCACCGATGAGTGTCGCATATGCTTTCAAACAGACAATCGTCGGAGACGTGTTTGGAGGCGACCCGGTCAGGCTGAATGCCTTAGACACACTATGCAGCGAGTGCAGCGAGGTGGAGTTTCCCTGCTGTTTTGGGGTGGCGTTATGTGGGGCCGACGCACACCGCTGGTGGTCATGGAAGGCGCCGTAATGGCTGTACGATACGTGAATGCCATCCTCCGACCGGTAGTGCAACTATATCGGCAGCATATTGGCGCGGAATTCGTCTTCATGGATGAAAACTCGCGCCTCCATCGTGCATATCTTTTGAATGACTTCCTTCAGGATAACGACATCGCTCGACTAGAGTTGCCAGCATGTTCTCTAGATGTGAACCCTATCGAACATGCCTGGGATAGATAGAAAAGGGCTGTTTATGGACGACGTGACCCACCAAAATCTCTGAAAGACCTACGGCGAATCGCCGTTGAGGAGTGGCACAATCTGGACCAATAGTGCCTTGATCAAATTGCGGATAGCATGCCACGACGAATACAGGCTTGCATCATGCAAGAGGACGAGCTACTGGGTATTAGAGGTATCGGTGTGTACAGCAATCTGGACCACCACCGCTGAGGGTCTCGCTGTATGGTGGTACAACATGCAATGTGTGGTTTTCATGAGCAATAAATAGGTCGGAAATGATGTTTATGTTGATTTCTATTACAAAATTCTGTACAGGTTCATGAACTCTCGGAACCGAGGTGATGCAGAACTTTTTTTGATGTGTGTATAAACCACTGCATTAAAAGCACACAGTGTGTATCCACAGGACATGTGGCCTGTAATAGGAAAACTCTCTCCATTGGCAAAAGTTTCTGTACTGGTCCACCATTCGGTCTTCCGGAAACGGACTGCAAAGAGGGAGGTGACGATGAAAAGGAGTGTGTGTGAAAACCACGAGAGTTCTCCTACTGTCATACGAAATCGCACCCCACCCTATAATTCCAGGTGAAGGTCTAGTGTGTCTAACACGCAGGCAGGTTGGTGGCAGGATCTCAACTGGTCTCCTTCTATCCAACACAGGGCCATCACTGGCACCGACGCAGAACCACAGTTCCCGTATTTGATAACAGTTTAATGATGGCTTGTGATAACTTAGTATAATCGATAATGTGACATTGCTTATATATTACTTTGTTGTTATAATTTCCCGAATATAACATGCTACAGATAGTGAACAATGCGTTTTTTATCTTGTTCTTGGTTGGTGGCCGCTTTGCATTTCACAGGAGGTAATCATTTAAAAGATTACGATACATTTGCTTTGTATAAGTTTCTTATTTTGCTGTTTATTACTGTACGACTACTACTTTTAGATAAGAACTATATCTCGTCAAAACACTGATGATTTCCTTGTAACTACAGTTTTATTGATGTCATTCTGTTTGTGGGTCGAACCATACTTCTCGAATTAGATACTGTTTGCAAAGTGGGCACGCTTGCATAACCGCTCTACACATTACATTTCTGTCATTAAAGTGTTGATATTATTCGTAGCAGAGAAAGTAGTTTCCAATTTCTCTTCTTTGTTCTTGAGCATACCACGTTTTAGTCATTGCTGTAAACATTTGGTAATCCGCTGTTCAAAAATCAAGACACCTTGTGACCGCTGCATATCGTTGTTGGAAACACTGTTGACTTTCATTATGCAACACGAGTATAGATCGCACGTCTCACTCATAAATATGTAGTGAGTCGAATACTTGTGCCGTATTATAAGGTTCGAAATTTAATTTACGTACTTTGATCGTCTGTGAGAACAAACACTGAGAAGGTTTCAAGTGAGTCATTAAAACAGCTGACGTGTAAGTCATCGTATTTTAGGAGACTCTAGAAAATGTCACTATTCCCTGAAAAGAATGTGCGGGTGATACTACAAAGACGTGGAGGAGGAGAGAAAATTTTCCGTCCCGTTTCGATTGTGAACATAAGCTGTAAGTTGACGAGACCGTAATTTTCGTTTTCATTCATTCAACCCTTTCAAACTCAAAACATTAAAAATTGTTATTTTTTGAATTTTCTTGTTTTTATTGGATTATTAGACATATATATATAGCGAGAGAAATGTGTAAAACGAGTGTTACACCCATTAAATGAACATGTTGGTTTTGGTGGTACAGTTTCTGTACTTAGGCATCGGTGTACTAGACACACAGCACATTTCCCACTCTCTTTGTGAGATTCCTTCTTTGTGCTTAAGTGTACGAAGTGCCTTGAAATGACAGATTCTTTGCTTCTGTTGTACTTTTTTTCAACAGGAGCTACAATTTTACATTTCCTTTTGCTAATTGTTCTTTCGTTCTCTGAAATAATGCAAGACAGTACTAAGTTTTTTGTTGAGATATCGAGAACACTATCTTCAGCTAACACATCATCTCCACTTTCACTACTACTGTCTGTCCGAGTCGTCATCTGAAGAGATCCCTTACAAAAGGCACGCCAGAATATCCTCTTCCTTTATTCTGCGAGAGTACACTGTGTGAAACTGGAAATCCAATAACCTGTGCCTCAGTGATTTCAAAAGAAACCACAAAAATAATTATATTATGAAAATAAATATTAAATCTAATTATTGTCAGAACACAGAGAATATAAATTTGAAGAGGAGGGCTTTTTCTACCTATTTTCCATGAGCAAAACATTTCTTATACAGACAAACTGAATCACAATTTGAAAACAAAGGTAATCGTACTCTGCATACAAATATAACTCCTATTTTCGCACCTCTAACTGCTAAGATTCAAAACATATGAAGTGGTTCAAATTGCAGACGATAAAGGGCAGCATCTTCTGGAGACATAAAGGCTGCATATGCCGTGAAATGAGAAAATCCTAGGTGACTTTAAGCGGAACCGCATCGTCTGAAAAAGTTGTTTTCTCCACTGAACTAAACCTCCCTTGGAACTGATATGTAATAGGTCCTGCCTTATAATTACTAACAGTTCATATATTTATTTTTCCCGTCGATGCTATCACATATTTTATTTTGTAATTTCGGAAGCTTTACGCGACGCAAAGCAGTCAGGGAGTACTCTCTCGGGATATACGGCGGAAGAGTGATGGAGTCCACGTAAAAGATACTTAATTTTAATGAGGGCGGCTTACGGCACGCTGTGGGCCATTCGCAGCGAGGGCACAGATTTTCAATCGCCATTATAATCGGATTTCACGCAAAAAAGCTAATGGCGCCAACTAGCGCTAGAGATATCCTGACGAGCTCTGCCATGACCTCGCAGTCGACTGTCCATAAATAAAATAGCTCTCGAGCTTATGGACTGACCACTACGCTCCCTGGACATTTACTTCGGTATACTGCCGTAAGCATCCTTTTAAAGATTATTGCTGAATCAAAAAGTCACTAAAATGTTTTGAAAAATGTTACAAATAAAAAGAAACACACATTGGTTGTTTGTTGTGCAGTACACGCTCGCTACTTAGCACCCACGCGCACACGATGACATTTGCATGGACTAGAAGTACAGCTAATATTTATAACTGCAACAGATTTTTTTCTTTTGACATGTATTCATATTTCCTCTTGCTCTTAATGATGACTACAACATCTGTATTGATTATAGAGTGGACAGAGTGTGAGTTGATACTTCCAAAACGAAACACGGTAAATAAAAGTTCTGAATTTCTTTTGAGCCGAAAATACACTTAGTTTACGAAGAATTCTTTGTTTATTCCTTTAAGGAGAGCTGTGTTTCAAATTCTCTTTCCTCTTGACTACAAACGGTGTTAACTTCATCATTCGAAGAAAATCTCGACTCAACAAGAGACTTCCTGACGTTGGCGAATATAACAGTACTTTACGGTAGTGAAATCGGAGGATCAGTGATGGTTACAGACAAATTATAAAACCATATGGAGCAAATCCAGGTGCCTGTGTCCTGTTGCAAAAGAATATTATTACGCGGTTATTTTTTTCATATGAAAGTTATAGAAAGATGCAGATGGCGTCGTAGCATAGCATAGTTCCGTGGAAGGAGAGCCACTGATGTAATTTTTTTATTCGGTGCCGTCAAAGTAGCTAAGTGAAACCGTGTGCGGACAACTAATATAGCCATCACGAACAGAAACGTTAGTACACCATTTGGAATCAAAACAGTGTTGACTGAATTTCATGTTGACAAAAACTCTCTATGGTACTTCGAAAAGCACTTCAAAGGAACTGTAAGACTCATACGTCTTGCACCAGGTGTCGTCAAGCGCCTTTTCTCTGGTGTTTCAGGAGATGTCTGCGACTTCGTGTTCGCAGCCTGCAGCTAGAGTCAGTCCAAACAAACACAACTCATCACGATTTTAATGCGATGAAAAGTGTCGATGGAAAGCGTCGATTTGTTCCCCATTACCAACAAAAGATTATTAAAGATGAATTTTACGTTCTCATTGGATAGAGCGGTCCTAAATTAGTCTAGAGCCCAATGTGCGTTAACAGGGACGACAGAACAAGAAGTATAACCAGAGCTCCAGTGACATCTCACGTGCTGCCCTGGCATGCGCACTGACTGCTCAATCACTGTTGGAGTTTTGGTTATTATCCGCGCTCTACAATCCCTGTTAATATATATCGATAAAACGATTATCGTGCTGCATTAATCTGGGACTGGTCTATCAAATAGTTACATAAAATTCATCTTTAAAAATTATTCTCCTCCTAAAATGAAATAAACCGACGCTTTCTTTCGATATTGGGAATAGCATGAAAGACTTGTTTAGTTTGTCTGCTGAAACATCAGAGAAAATGCTCCTGGCGACTCTTATCAGAGAGACACCCTATGTACTTGTGTATTGAACCGGGGACCTAGAAACGATGGAGAGGCTTCATCCCCACCGTAGCACTCAGTGGTTCACAACCCCACAACGGTCTACAGCAGTCCACTCACCCCGCCGCCCCATACGGAAACCAGGGTTACTGTGCGATTCGGCCTCCAATGGGCGGATTCGTGCTTGGGACCAGCATGCCTTCCCGCTTGGGAAGCAGCGAGTTAGACCGCGCGGCTAACCGGACGGGCCCCTATGTAGTTACTTTACTGTTGGTTTGTAACACCGGCGTTGTACCGTACGACTTTTGGCGACATGTATGACGTATAACTGCATACTGTCAACTTCTCTCATAATTTTGTGCAATGTCTCGTTTGTATTGGTGATGCCGATGCAATACAAGAAGATGATATATCCCAGTGCCGCGACTTTGCCTAATCCTCTGGAATACGCGCCAAGCGTGTGCCTAACTTCCCTGCCCAGCGAACGACAAGTGCCTTCCATCGATGAAGCAGTGTGGGGTATTTAACGAGATTGGCAAGTATTTCCACTTTCGGTATTCCCGTTATATGTAAAGTCATACTTGACAGAGAAAACAAATAACAAAGCATTTAATCATAAAAATTGTTCCTGATCAGTCTAGTTCGCCCATAAAACTAATGCTTGGTTTCTGCAGTTAGACGTTCAAAGAAACCCTTTTGCATTCAAGCTTTTATGAAGTAAGTAAAGTGCCCTACAGTTCACTTTCTCCGTCAGTATCTTAAATTAGGGCGTATCATTTCATTTGCACTCTCTCTCTCTCTCTCTCTCTCTCTCTCTCTCTCTCTCTCTCTCTCTCACACACACACACACACACATACACACGCACACACATACACACACTAGACGCAAGTGAAAGCACGGTTTATGTCAGAAGCCAGACACAGCTCACACTCGGTGAAACGAGGACATCCAGAACAACATCTCTGGTAATGTGGCAGTTATCAGAGTGAAATAGAAATGTATATAGCTATCAATCGAAAATCCAGAAAGGAATAAAGACAATATTACGAAAAGTATTGATTGCCACAGACCATATAGAAGAAGGTCTTTAGGCGAAAACTCACTTGTTTAGCAGCCCTTTCGCTGTGGCTGCCTGACAACATCTCCATTATGTGGTGATTAGCAATCTATCCTTTTAAATTTATATCTGTTCTTCACTCTGTAATTTGATGGATTTTGTGTGCTTTATTCTTTTTTTCCCCTAACTGGGAGCTAGCACACTTTATTGGAGAGATGGTTTAATTCATTTGCCGGCCGGTGTGGCCGAGGGGTTCTAGGCGCTTCAGTCTCGAACCGTGCGACCGCTACGGTCGCAGGTTCGAATCCTGCCTCAAACATGGATGTGTGTGATGTCCTTGGGTTAGTTAGGTTTAACAATAAACTGGTAGCCAAGATCGCGGGTATTCTTATTATTCCACCATTACCGGTTTCGGCGAAACTAAAGCCGCCATCATCGTATCTTAGGACACATACAGGTTACAACGTCAAGGCAAACAATCGTGATATTAATAGTTGCCTATAACGCGCAGGCCTTACAAAATTGTCATACGTAGCACTTAGGCGTCCAAGAGAGGTGACATTATAAATGTTAAGTGTCTCCATCACACACAGATGCAAGCTAGGTACTAGTACCAAGCTTGCGCTTGTGTGTGATGGAGACTATTAATATCACCATTGTTTGCCTTGATGTTGTAACCTGTATGTGTCCTAAGATCCAATGATGGCGGCTTTGGTTTCTTCGAAACCGGTAATCATGGAATAAAAAGAATTCTAGCGATATTGGCTACCAGTTTATTGTGTTACAAGCATCTAGATCGCTCCCACATGAGCACAATGTGCTCCCTGCAAAATAGGTTTAAGTAGTTCTAAGTTCTAGGGGACTGATGACCTCAGATGTTAAGTCCCATAGTGCTCAGAGCCATTTGAACCATTTTTAATTCATTTTCCATTTTGAGTGTGACTAATAACTTAAGAGAAGGGGAGGATGAGAAAAACTGGAAGATTTTCAAGGTAGGTGCTTTTAAGAATTTCCAGATCTGGTATCAGAAAGATGTTCATATGTGCAATTAATGGTTGCTTTTCCTTCAAGTTTAACATTTGGCATTTCAGTTGTCAGTTTTTATGTCGATTTCGTCCTAGACTCCCGGAAAAAGATCACCATTAGTTCCAGCGTCCCCGTTCCATGTTCACCTTCTCTTAAATTCTGGCTACACAAGATCTTTTAACCGGTGTGTATATGTTTTCCTTCTTGTCTACAGAGAACCAAGTCGTAACGTTCACCGGTCACTTTAGTTATTGAGTGGTGTGGTGGCAGTTTTTCATTACCATTTCAGATGTGTGAAGAATATCGTCAGTGGAAGTTATCTAGATCGAAGAGAGAGTTATTGGTATCGAAGAGAGAAGTGCCCAACGAAGATAGATAATTTGATTTACTGCTGTTCTTAGTTCACTATTATCAGAACATAAAGTTAAACAACATAAATAATTTCATCCAAAATAAATGATCGCACGTATTAATATGAACATTCTCAGTCATAATATTTAAATACACTGTTTCTTTCTACTACGTAATGCATTATGAGTTCAGGAGAATGGTAGTGATTTATACGTAAAGCATTCAAAGAACTGACCACTTATGTATCGATACATTTGTAAATAAGCTCGCACCTTCTTCGACGCATATATACATCAACAAAACTGGTTGTTTGTACATGCTTTCACTCTGTTTGTTTCAAAGAATTTTTGTTTCCGTGAGCAGAAAGAGAATGTGTTTACGCCCCGGAAGCTGCGAGAGAGCGTGTTTTACACGTTCAGTTAAATTAATAAGATTTCATTTTTAAGCGGGTTCGTGGTATACGCAATAAGTATTATCCACAAAGAGTTAACGGAAGCGTGAATTACCGCTGAATAAATGAGTGTGCCAGCGCGGTGCCCGCTGGGTAATTTCATTGCGCAGACAGAGCAGGGCACGCCGGAATGTAAATCACATAGTCCACACCTCGCACACGTGTGCTCGCAACCGACGTGCTGATGTGCAGACACCATCCAGCCACCCACCTACCCTCACACAGACAGACATACTCACGAGGACGCATACGGAACGACCACAGAACCACAGCAGTGCTCGGTGGAAGTTGTTACCTCTAAGCACAACCCTTCTACGAAAATGGCTACCAATTCGCGTAGGTCATAACCTGACAAGAAGCAACTGTTTCCTTTGAAAACCCTCTCTTGGACTTTTCACTATACAGTGTATACTTTGGACTATACAGTGTACAAATGTAACACCTGCCAGGAACGCAATACACAGCTTTATTTATTCCTCGCGGTGCATTAGTGTTCGTTGTTCTCTTTGAAATTTTCTTCTTACGTCTGATGAATCAGTTATGATGGTATGCTCAAAAATAATGCTTCCCAATGTATAATGTGAAACCTCTTAATGCTGTTTAGATGAAACAAACCTTAACTCTACATGTTCATTCTTCTTAAGTCTCGCCAGTCACCCTGCAGAGAAATATACACTACTGGCCAATAAAATTGCTACACCGCGAAGATGACGCGCTGCAAAAGTGAAATTTAACCGACAGGAAGAAGATACTGTGATATGCAAATGAATAGCTTTTCAGAGCATTCGCACAAGGTTGGCACCGGTGGCGACACCTACAACGTGCTGACATGAGGAAAGTTTCCAACTGATTTCTCATACACAAACAGCAGTTGACCGGCGTTGCCTGGTGAAACGTTGTTGTGATGCCTCGTGTAAGGAGGAAAAATGCGTACCATCACGTTTCCGACTTTGATAAAGGTCGGATTGTAGCCTATCACGATTGCGGTTTATCGTATCGCGACAATGCTGCTCGCGTTGGTCGTGATCCAATGACTGTTACCAGAATATGAAATCGTTGGGTTCAGCAGGGCAATACGGAACGCCGTGCTGGATCCCAAAGGCCTCGTATCACTAGCAGTCGAGATGACAGGCATCTTATCCACATGGCTGTAACGGATCGTGCAGCCACATCTCGATCACTGAGTCAACAAATGGGGACGTTTGCAAGACAACAACCATCTCCACGAACCGTTCGACGACGTTTGCAGCAGCATGGACTATCTGCTCGGAGTCCATGACTGCGGTTAGCCTTGAAGCTGCATCACAGACGGGAGTGCCTGCGATGGTGTACTCAACGACGAACCTGGGTGCACGAATGGCGAAACGTCATTTTTTCGGATGAATCCAGGTTCTGTTTACAGCATCATGATGGTCGCATCCGTGTTTGGCGACATCGCAGTGAACGCACATTAGAAGCGTGTATTCGTCATCGCCATACTGACGTATCACCCGGCGTGGTGGTATGGGGTGCCATTGGTTACACGTGTGGGTCACCTCTTGTTCGCATTGACGGCACTTTGAACTGTGGACGTTAAATTTCAGATGTATTACGACCCGTGACTCTACCCTTCATTCGATCCATGCGAAACCCTACATTTCAGCAGGATAATGCACGACCGCATCTGCAGATCCTGTACAGGCCTTTCTAGATACAGAAAATGTTCGACTGCTTCCCTGGCCAACACATTCTCCAGATCTCTCACCAATTGATAACGTCTGGTCAATGGTGGCCGAGCAACTGGCTCGTCACAATACGCCAGTCACTACTCTTGATGAACTGTGGTATCGTGTTGAAGCTGCATAGGCAGCTGTACCTATAGACGCCATCCACGCTCTGTTTGACTCAATGCCCAGGCGTATCAAGACCGTTATTACGGCCAGAGGTGGTTGTTCTGGGTACTGATTTCTCAGGATCTATGCACCCAAATTGCGTGAAAATGTAATCACATGTCAGTTCGAGTATAATATATTTGTCCAATGAATACCCGTATATTATCTGCATGTCTTCTTGGTGTAGCAATTTTAGTTGCCAGTAGTGTATATATCTCCGAACGAGAGACCAGCGACTTACTGTGTTGACGAAGCCACAACTTCACCTTTTCTTGCACGATCCATCACTATCGAAGTGCAATCCTCAAAAGTGATTTTTAGGTTTCGGAAGCAGATGAAAATCGGATGAAGTCAAGTAGGGACCGACGACAGTGAACCTAAGGTTTCACATTGTTACAGATGTCGCAGCGCACCTGTATGGTCTAGTATTGGCATGCTGAAGGAGAGGGCGCTCCATTTGTGGGAGAAATCTTCGTATTTGAAATTCGATTACAGCACGCTGTTTCTCACGCACTGTTACAGTTAAGTTACACACCGTCAAGATACACGACGCAATTCGGATCTCTCTAGTGACAAAAGGTTACATCCTTCGTCAGCGAAGTCGACATAATAATTTGCATGACATGTAATACCTCAACACCAGAGAATGAAAAATTCGGAGGTATTATTTTTCAGCACGCCCTCACAGCGTAGCTTATGTCATTCGGTTACATGACCGTTACGTACGGAAAATGTTAAATGCTGCCTTGCTGTCGAATATGGGGTGTCTAGGAAACCAGCTTTCACGGATCGCTAGACAACAGTCAAAAGAATCTTATTAATGAATTTTATTACAAAATGAACAATTACAATACTTAGCTCTGTGCTACATAGATGTGTTGCAATCAAAGGGCGACCTACGAAAGAAACAAGCTTCTTCAGTACAACAATGTTAATACAAGCGAAGTAATGAGCTTTCACGCTTACATTAACGTCGCTAGTCTTGAAGACTCTGTAGAACTGCGCCCCGGCCAGTCGGGCTTGGGGCTTATGTTCTCTTCGCGTAGAGACCCCTACTGTCGCGTTGTCGTCCTGGAGAGGGGTCGGTCAGCGTGCAGTTAGCTGACGTCTCCTTCACAGCTCTCTCTGCTCTTTCGTTCCCGCATGTCGTCCTGGCACTTGAATTTACGCCATAACAGAAACAGACTTTCCCGAGCCGTCACTGTCAGCAAATTGATAACAATGACGATGCTCATTATGTCACTACATTACTCAATTAATTCATAATCAAGCAAGAGGTGCTGGTTAATTAATGGAAATTCACTTTTAATTTTTATGAAATATGTGCTTTATTACACAGAGTGTGAACTGAAGACATGAAATGTCAAGTACACTGATATTGAGATATCGTCTAATTTATTTGCATGACGTGCAACACCTCTCTTGTTTCGTTTAATTGCATAATACCCTTCAAATGGAAGACTAAGAGTTCCTCGTAAAAAACTCTCAGTCACAAAGTTTATCATAGGCGATCTAAGGCGCATAAAATGAAGGTTGCTTGTAAGATAAACCTAGACAGTAAAATTGATGGAAACGTATTATTTTTATCGAATTCATTTGTGCAGCATTATTAAGTTGAAGTAATTATTACTGTTGAAGATAGATTTAAAAAGGAAATAAAGGAGTACATTAACTTACGGATGGCTGCTAATCTGAGACGTATCAGAAACAACCAAGAGACTCAGTAATATCCTTTCAAATTTAGTGTAATTTCAGGGAAATAATTAAAGTTTCAGAACCACTCTTCAGATTGTTTCATGCATTTAACTGGCTGAGTAATCCGAAGTTCCCCCGGTATATATGTATTTGAACCTTGTATCTGTCTATCTCCTCTCTCTATCCATTTCTTCCTGTTCCCTCTCTCCTCTGTCTACTTCCTCTGCTACCTCTCTTAGTCCATTTTCTCTCCCCCCCCCCCCTCTTTGTCAACATTCTCTTCCCTCATCTCTCCTCCCATCTCCTCCTCCCCCTCATATCCGTTCATCTACTCTTCCATTTCTCTTTATCCATCACCTTCGTCCTATCTGTCCAACTCCTCATTCGCCTTCTCTCTGTGCACTTCCTCCTACCCCCATTCTCTGTCCACCACGCCGTCACCAAACCCAATCCCACCTCAATGGGAGGTTGCTGCTTTTACAATCTCATGATGAGGACGCTGTGGACACGCCCTTGTCCCAGGATAACAACAACCGTGTTCACAAAACTGACTGCAAACGCTACAGCATTGACGAACACTGGGGCACCTATCGCACTGCGACTGTACCGCTGAATCAGCCGGTCCTAATGTCTGAGACCATTTGTCACAGCGGATGACACGTAGCAGTCAACATCCCCGAAGTCCGGTATGTCTATGGAACCTAATCATCAATGAATCTATTCAGATGGATATGGTGTACCCGTACCTGAAGAAGTTCGTGTAGTCTTTTCTTCGCCGAATTGAGGCCACACGGCTAGAGGGAGTGCTATAGGGTATTAGCGGCATGTCATCTGGTGTACCTTTTCAGACGGTTTCTCTTTCAAGTCGTCAATACCCGCTAGGCATCTGTGACATGGTTTGTTGCATCTGATCGTTATTATACGGCGCAGTTTATAATCTGCCATAACGGTCATGAGGCAACAGATTCCTGTGCCAGGGAAGAACAACACAAAACCCACAAAAGAACTGCAGTGCCACCGTACATAGTAAACGAAACTCAGATGAAGTGCTGCATTTGAGTATCTTCTAAGTGTAGGCCCTTCAGTTGGAAACCTGTTAGCTACAACACTCTTAGCACTATAACACTACCTTTGCCACACAGGGTGTGGACGAACATACGAAAACACCGCCACAAGTGTATGCCTGAACATAAACACAGATGCTACCCAAGCCTGAAAGTGGAGCAGATGTGTCTGACCACGTTCGGCTTCTGCCCAGTGCGCTCAGTACGTCACTAGTGCCAGTCGTGGTCAGAACAATATTTTGTGTAGTTGTGATTGCGTTGTGTCGAAGCTAAGTGTATTCTATAGTGGAAAATTGATAGTACTCGTATGGTGGATGTTTCCGTAATTAAGGTACCGAAGAGTTTGGTGTTTCAAGAGGCATCACAACGTAGACTGGCACCGGATTCTGTCAAAGCGGAAAAATAACAACCACTAAGTCACAGCGCGTTGAGTGATCTTCATGATTGATCATTGAAGAGGTCTGTGACGAAAAATAAGAGGATGACAGCTGTATAAGGAACTGCACAATTGAATACCGCATTCGCCGGTCGCGGTGGTCTCGCGGTTCTAGGCGCTCAGTCTGGAACCGCGCGCCTGCTACGCTCGCAGGTTCGAATCCTGCCTCGGTCATGGATGTGTGTGATGTCCTTAGGTTAGTTAGGTTTAAGTAGTTCTAAGTTCTAGGGGACTGATGAAAACAGATGTTAAGTCCCATCGTGCTCAGAGCCATTCGAACCATTTGAATGCCGCATTCCCGAACCTGCCAGCATAAAAATAACAGCAAGGGAGCTCAATGAGAATGGAATTGTAGGGCAAACCGGAATTCCAAAACCACCCATCAGAGGTGCAAATTCCTTTATCAGGACAAGGTGGTGTCGAAGCTATAAAACTTGGATCGTGGATCAATGGGAGCAAACCATTTGGAAGGGTGAGTCTTGTTTGACACTCGTGCAGTTGTGTATACGTCTGGAGTAGGCCGGCCCAAGCGTGCGATGCAGATTAATAAGTGTGAAACATGGCGGCGGTTCGGTGATATTTTGGGCAGCACATCGTGATATTCCATGACTCCCATGGTTATTCAGGAAAATCGCATTAATCCAAGGACTATGTGACCACTTTGGCTGATGAGTGGCCATTCCGTGATACAATGTTCACCGAGCTCGCACCATCCAACACTTGTTTTGTATGAGAGAATGTGAACTGTTGTATCTCCCCTGGCAATCACACTCATCAACTTTCAATATTGTTGAACCTCTGTGGTCTACTTTGGAGAGAACTGTACGTGATGGCTGTCAACCTCCATTACCGTTACATGATCCTGCAATTATTTTTCAGGAATCCATTCCGAGGCGACTGAAAGCTGTTTTGAATGCCAGCGGTTTTCCTACACTGTATCAAGCTCGGTAACGTGTTGTGTTTTTGGTGCTTCTATACTTTCTTCCATCCACTGCGCATATGAAGGGCGGCAATAATGACCAGAGGTATCTAAACTGCTATCTGAACGTGTGAGTCCGTACAGTTTTGCAACCGGATGGAAAGTACGTCGCAGTCTAACTGGAATCTCCACAATCACTCATAGTCGTTTGAACCAGCCAGGATGTTACATTGTGTCGTAGTCACGTCTGGTACAATTTTGAGACCTTCTGATCAAAGACCAATTCTCACACAAGTTATGTTCTTCTAAGATAATTCTGTTGAAACTGTGATTAATTAACGAGAAATTCCCATGTCACCGGATGCCATCATCGGAGACGCTCGTCAGCTAGCAGTTCTTGTGCAACGGTCCCTGCGCTTGTACAGTGCATGGCTGGAGGCCCGTATGTTGGCCTTCGTGGCCAGTATACGAGCCTTGAACAGAAACATTTTTCCTTCAGTTTTTGCTGTTATTTATGTGTTCAGATAGCAAATGTAACTACAACAAACAATGTTTCACAATAAATAGTAATAAAAATAATAATTATTAATGAGGTAACCATAATAATAGTAATAGTAGTAACAATAATAATAATAAATGTTTTCCGTACAGTGCTGCTATACGCATACAAGTGAAAAGCAGACAGTGAGTCATGGGATCCGTGTGACGTCGAGTGAGCAGTACCGACAGTGAAGGATGGCATGACTTTCAAAACTGCTGCAGCCAGTTACGGAGTTTCGAGGAATACTTTCAAGAAGACCGATTTGAAGAAATTTCTACGTGATACTGACAACGAGAAAGTGTTTTTGGGTTTTCAGTCAGTTTTTGCCCCAAAATAAGGAAATGAAAATTACGACCATACCCTGCTATAGGTGAAAATACTTTCCGGCATGATGGTAAATGATCTACGACGTGCAGAATTTGATTTAGCTCGGAGGGATAAGCTTCTTCATTTTAAGGAGACCAGAATAACGGGAAAGTGGTAGATCGCTTTTTGCGTAAAAGGTTTCCAGTATTGAGGTTGAAATCAAGTGCCCAGGATAAGCAATATGCTCCGAAGAACAGTGTGTGGTTATTTGTGACGACAAAAACAACTATTTGTTCGGAAACTTCCACTAAAATGTTTTGAATTATGTCACTTTATCTCGACAGTAACAATGAATTTTTTCTTGAAGAAAATGCTATTGTATTACATTACTCTTTACACAGGAACAGATCGTTCTGTCTTATACACGACTTCTGCTTCAGAAGCTATTGATCAGGGTGCTACCTAATGTCAGTGCAAATTTAGTGCAGCTATTTTATTTCCTCGTTATAGGCGTCCAGTTGCGTTGTTTTGAGGAAAGCCGGCTGCACAAGTGCTCGAGCTCCCGAATAAATCTCGTCCGAACTGAATGCTCATCATATGACGGGTCTCTTGGCCCTATCCTCGCGCTGCAACCTGAAGGCAATCTCACGCTGGTGACTTCAACATGCACCTGGTTGAAGATTATCTGCTAGACGCAAATTATGACCGAAAACCTCCGTATAGTGATTAGCAGCTGACGGATCACATTGTGTCACTTCTAGTGTTCAGCAAACTTTAAGCTGTAAATCAGAAGTGTAGATAGTGAACGACATCATCAGGAGTCTACAAAACAATTAATCTATTAGGAGCCCTCTCATCTATGACTTAAGACCAGGGCGGTTAACGTGACTGCTTCTGCGACGGGGAGGTACGCTGGCCTCGAATCTAAGCCGCCCGGCGGATTAACGTCGAAGGGCGGTGTCATGGCCAGCACGGACGTGGTTTTAGACTGTTTCCCTCATTACACTAGGCGAATACCGGGCTGGTTCCTGTCTTCTGCCTCAGATACATGCTACAAAAACCTCTAGAACAGTAGGGTTTGTAATTGAAACGGCAACCAGTCACAAGCATGGTTTAACAAGGTTTATCTGGATTAAACGATCACCGATTTCGGATTTGTTAGATTCATCTTCAGATTATTGTTACACGTTTCGTTGCTTTTTTGCTGTGGCTCTGGAACATCTTCTTACACTCGAACACTCTACGAGTAAACAACGGGTATACTGCTGCTGTGTGTGAGGGGTCGCGGGGGTGGTGGGGGAGTGAGTAAGAGACTGAAGGTCTTAGGTGTTTGGTCTCCTTAAACAATCAATCGGAATAGGAATCTGATGTAAGGTCGTTTAAAAACTATCATTCTCCCTCTCCATAACTTCCTCTGAATTTTTTATGTGGAATTAATTGGATTGATAGGCCCCGATTATCGTTTCTTCCGAAAAAAGATTTCGTTGCCTGCTTTCCGCATTATTCGAGATCAGTGGAATTTGTCTTTTACATTCAGAATTCTCTTGCTAGCCTTTTACGACGATTTTCAAATGTCTGTTTTTGTACGCGTGATGTGCACTAAGCTTTGAGTCGTCTTCATACTTAGCGTAGGTTTATGGTGAAATCCGTTCGCTATTCATTGGTCAGTGAACAGCACCGGCCATTGTGTTTAAATCCATTTAGAGGGAAGCTTCCCTTGTGGAGCGTTTGTCTCACAATAGAACACGGAGCTTAAGGCGTGCCACTAAGATGCTTTTGGTTCTGCGTTGTTTTGCTCAACGTATTTGCTTTGTAATTCGGCCCTTCTTCTGTAGGCAGCTATTCTTGTTCACTATCGATTTACTTCAGAACATCCCCCTACGTCGACTTATATGTTTAATGACGAAGTGGAAACGCACCCGTTAAAATGATGGAGGTAACAAGAAATGATGTTCATCTGTAAAAGAGAGCTGTGAAAATATTAATTGTGGTCACCTTATGACAAAATTTTTAAGTAAGTCTGTTGCAATATAGAAAAAGTCATCGTTTCCAAAGATCTGCTTCCGTGAAAAACCACCAACCATGATCGCCATCGCAATGAAAATTATTTCAATGAATCATGAACAGAACACTTCACTCAAAAAGCAGAAGTTTCTCACTAGTTTCCTGTAAAGGCAGATTTTTCTGACCTGCATCTTGGACTATAAATAATCAACAATTGGCGCGATTAACTGAACAGATATTTAGACAGCTTCTTGATTAATCAGCTACACTAACTATTTATATGTAGCAATTTCAATATAGCAAAAACATTAAATCACGAAGTTAATTAGTTTGATTGTTTTTGGTATGAGTCAATGAATCGCGAAACTATACTTGCCTCCATGATATGTAAATGCTGACACCACAGGTTCTCAAGAAAAGACTAGTTACACCTAAATTAATATTCCGAAGAGCCTACAGGAGTATGCTATTGAGATCTGATGGAGCATAAAGCACTACCTCTGTGGAACTTACTGGCATAATACAAGGCTACACCCCTTAGAACCTATATTTAGAAAGAAGGAATTAATGTATGCATTATGGAGAGAACACTCAGAAATACTTAGATATTAGAGCAGTAAACTAAAATATGAAATTACTCAACCCATAATTCTAAAGCGGAGGTGGAACTGGGATGCTAGTGCAATAGAGCAATTGTCTTATGATTCCCCAATATAGAGCGAAGTCTTCAAATAGAGTACATTTTCCCCCTAAGGCGTATTATGAATCTTTTTCGGTAACCCACGTATCTGACTAAAAGACAAGGCCAAATAAGGATTAATTATTATGTGTAAGGCAAGACACCACCAACAACAGGCAAAGTTTCGCTATAAATTTTTCAAGAGAACACCTAAATCAGAATTTTCTCTCAAGAATTCGTTAACGAAAGGGCGTCTGAACCAACACCTTGGTTGAGCTGATGTTTTGTTCTAGTAAAATCTCACTACATCCAAACTTTCTTAACAAGTGAATATCTCACTTGCTTCATTTTTGTTGCGAAAATGATATTAGTGACTATTCACAAAGAATTTCATTGGAATATTTCGTAACTGCATGTACGGAAAATGAACTTAAACGGCCGCAGAATCGGGAAATTACTCAAGCATACCTCGAGCTCTGAACCATATTCACTGAATGTTGTCTCCAGTATGCCGAACAGTTGTGTGCTTGCATAACATAATGGTAAGGTGACTTCTTTCAAACAGCAGGAAATACAGGTTCGAGACCTGGCTCAAACTTATGCTGTAAATAGATCGGATTGATTTCGTGTTTACGGAACTCATAAATGCGGCTGCAACTCCAGTCTATCAGATTCGTGCGTTGAAATATCTAGAAAATTACAAACTGGGTTAAAAAAAAGGGGTTGTAATGAACGTTGTTCGTTTGGAAGAAGGATGTCCAATGGTACCAAACTCGGTCCCCTTGCCCCATCCTCGGGGGCAGGAGGGATTCACGATTGAAATCATAGTTTTTATCACGGATTCGGATTCTCCGGGGAAAATTACATAACATCTGTACTTGACATTTCTTTCTTTGCGTGATCGATAAGCCAGTGATCAACAAAAATAAAAATGATTAAAAGCCACTGAAAAATGTTAAATAACTCAAGAAATACACATCAGATCATGATCCCAGGAGGTGAGCAAGGTAGTTATTCTAAAATCTTCAATGAGAAACCGTTTCTTTATGAGAAAAAATATATTAGTTCTCAGCAAAATATACGAGGTTCAGGAATTCCTGCATGGGGCGTCCTTTCAAAACTTGTCCAATTGTGTACAACTTCCACTAACAGGTAATGAAGATTTCATTTCACATATACTTTTCTCTTATGAACCAACATTTACGAATAGTTGGCAATGGAATCTGCATAATGTGCAGTGTCGGTCAATGAAGAATCACTATTGGTTACGGCATTCCATTACTATATGTGAAATAACTTGCTTCAATAGTGAGGACAAAGTAATATTTTTTGTTCCAGATAGTCAAGATTTTTTCTGTAAGAACCAGTTTATCATTAAAGATTTTAGAACAATTGCCTTTTTAACCTCATGGGATTTATTGAAATACACATATTATGATTTTTCACCGGTTTTTAACCAATTATAATTTTTCTGCATCATAGAGCCATCTATCAAGCAACGAAATATGTGTCAAATAGAAAAGTTAACTTCATGTATTTTAGCTACTTTTATTCTTTCCCAAAGAACACAACTTCGCAGTAATAAAGAGTAAAGTAAAGGAGGAGAAGATATGACTGGAATGTTTTAAAGCTCTTTTACAGTTTCAAATAACGATAATGTCTTCTTCGACGTTTCATGTGTTACATCTACATATTTTATATAGCAGTCCACAAAGTGTAATTTCGAGTGCTACAAATATTAGACTAGTTAGGAGTCTTATAAAAAAATATTTTTAAAATGTTTTGAAGAGTTGTTTTATGAAGTTCTTTTAAATCATTTGAACGCTATTAAATTTCACGTCAGCGATTCATGCTATACTTGGGAGTATTCCTTAATAATTACATGGGTCCACTGTCTACAAATAGAGGGCGTTTTTCAGCGATGTGGGTGTTGCGTCAATCTGTATTCTTAAAAAATTTGTTTATAACGCCGCAGCAGGTTGGTATATGGCTACTTATGACAGTGAACATTCAGTTCCAAATTCGACAGGTAACTCTGGAACTGTAACAAATTTGATGCTGCACAAGTTCTTATTGTAACACATTTGAAGCTCTATGAATTTAAATTATAAAACATTTGTTACTTGAATCAATTGTATAGATGAAGTAATTTTTGTAATACATCTGAAGATGGGCACCTGCCCCAAAAAAAGTAATACTAAAATAAAGTAAAGCTATCTGAAGACTCAACTAGGTAACTTTTTCATAAGATTTTAGATTACCCCATTGGGGTGGGGCAGAGGGGCCTACATTGGTATCGTTCTACACTGAGGTGACAAGTCATGGGGAAGTGATATGCACTTACAGAGATGGCGATAGTACCGCCTACGCTAGGTGTAAATGGACAGTCCATTAGCAGAGCTGTCGTCTGTATTCAGCTGATTCACGAGAAAAGGTTTCCGACCTTTTTACGGCCGCACGATGCGAATTACCAAACTTTGAACGCGGAGTGTTAGTTGGAGCTAGACGCAAGGGGCATTCTATTTCGGAAATGGTTAGAGAATTCAGTATTCTGAGATCCCTCCAATGTTAAGATTGTGACGAGAGTACCAAATTTCAGGCTGACCTCCCACCCTGGACAACGCAATGACCGACGGCCTTCATTTGACGACCGAGAGAAGAGGAGTTTGCTGCTAATGCTGCTAATGCTAAAAGGCAAGCGACACTGCCTGAAATAACTGTAAGCATCAATTTGAGATGTACAGCGAACGTGTCCATAAGTACAGTATAGTGGAATTTGGCATTAGTGGGTATGTCAGCAGACAACCGACTCGAGTGCCATGGCTAAGAGCACATCATCGCTAGCAGCACTCCTGGGCTCATCACTCTAGATGACTGGAAAACCGCGGCTTTCAAATGAGATCCGATTTCAGTTGGTAAGCGCTGAGGTAGCGCAGATCTCACGAAGCCAAGGGCTCAAGTTCTCAACAAGACACTGTGCAAGCTGGTGGATGCTGCATAATGGTGTAGGCTGTTCTGTACACGGCTGCACGTTCAGAGACCGTGAATAGTTACAAATGAAAAACAAACAGCCTTCGGTCACAATTTTTAACGAGTTAACCGGGTTTCGATATTGCTAGAAGTGTCTTCCTCAGAATTTACATCAAAGAATGGTCTATATTCTATAAGATGGTCACAAAATTATGACTAAATACGTATGATAGAGTATAAGTACGCCATTATCGTGAAAGACTGGCAATACTTATATGTCATTTATAAAATAATAAATATGCCAAAAGGGAATTAGTTACAAAGATATTTAAGATAAAGAAAACTGTGATGGCGAGCCACTAAGGGCTGCTCGTTACTTGCGTGGTGCAGGTTGCAAAACGTACTATTGTTCGATTTAAATTCTGAGGAAGACACTCCTAACAGTGACGAAACCCGATTAATTCATTAAAAATTGTGACTGAGAGCTGTTTTTCTTTCAGTTAGTGTAAGCTGTGATTACATGGAATGGACTAGGTCCTCTGGTCCAAAAGAACCGATACTTGTCAGTAAATTGTTATGTTCCGCTACTTGGAGGCCATATGCAGCCATTCGCGGATTTCATGTTCGCAAATAATGATAGAATTTTCGTCGATGACACTCTAGAAAATTTGAGCGAATGGTTTTGGTACCCAGATAATCCAAAATGAATTACATCGAGTATTTATTGGAAAACAATAGAGAGGTCAGTTCATGCACAGAATCCTGCATAGGCATTACTTCCGCATATTATGGACGGCTGTATATCCAGCATTCCTGCTGTGGACTTCGAACGACTTGTTGAGCCCATGCCATGTTGAGTTGCTGTACTATGATAGGCAAAAGGAGATCCTGTTCGATATTAGGAGGCATCGCATGACATTTGTCCCCTCAGTGTATGTCCCCCTTCGAGACTAACAACCTTTAATCCAACCCTTTATTATGCTGATTTGTAGTTTTCCAGATATTTTCCAAAAACAAAGTGTCTTACCGTTTATACTCAGGTATAACACAGGGATTCTTAGGCTGGCTTGGTGTTTCCGAGGTGATGATTAAATCTTTGTGACCATATGGGTGCAAACGTTCATGCAGACTACTATGCACAACTGTCCAGCCCCCAGTGTACACAACAGCTGGTGACACCCTATCGTCGATTACACGGTTCGTACACCCCCCCCCCCCCCCTCACACGTCGCAACCCTAGCGGTAAGGCTATATGAGAGAGCTGAGCTCATCGCAGGCAGTGACAGGCGTGGGCCCGGCTGTCTCGACAGGAAGAGCGACGCGCGTGGGCGTTGCCGTAGAGGAGGGAGGGGTGGGGGCGGTCTGTTTCCCGCGAGCTAATTAATTAGCGCGCAAAGAGAGTCCCACCCCACAAACACCACAGCGCCGCGCCGGCAAATACAAGTCCCTGGCGGGAGGGCGGGCTGCAGCGCGCCTTGTAATTGGTACAGACCTCAGTACACAGCGCGCCTAACACGTTGGCAAACACGCCGCACGCCGGGGCCCTGACCTCGTAAAGCTGCGTCGTGCTGCGTGTGCCCGCCTTTACGTCGGAGGTTGGGCTCGGCGCTGTTTTCTCGCGTGGCCGTGGGATCCCGCATCTGTGTACAACGGGTAACAAAGGAGATGAACTGGAAGAAAACCGTCATAGCTAACGCCGCTGGCTAATTAAGGGGCAGGCTGTTGTGAACGCTGTGTTTACAAGTGATCCCTCGGCGGTTGGATAAACACGCCCGATTTGACGTAAAATGGAAACCACTGTCAAAATCTGATGAAGCTATGCACAGACGTATTGGGCAGTGTACCTATCGATCGTGTAATATCTCTCTTTTCAGTTCTGAGAGCATAGTGAGCATGTACAGATGCCTGCAACAACAGTGTCTCCGGCCAAGTATGTGGATCTGGTGAGAAATTTCGCCTGAAGCTATGCAGTACACGTAATAGAAATGTCATGCGTTTCTTTCTTCAAGACAGTTGTCAGCCGCATTCTGCAGGGGCGCATGAAGACGCTCCCGCAGATTTTTCAATGGGAAGTATATGTTCACCCACAACACAGCCGCAGCCCTCCCTCTGATGTTCATTTCTGTTCACATGAACCACTGGCTATGAAGGCAACATTTTGGCATAAACAACGAAAGGCAAACCAGCACAGAGAATTGGCGGAAAGCACAGGCGGCTGCTTTCTGGGACTAGGGTACTGGGAAGATTGTACAATGCCACAACAAATGTCTCAGACCTTTCAGACGGCGACACGCTACTCTATGCAAATGAGGTGGAGCTTCTTGTTGTTGCAATACTAGGATGTCAAACAGTAGTCTAGGAAACAAAAACTCTTGCAACATATGTAGGTCTAAAGTGGATGTGCCAATTTCCCAAGGAAAAAAGTGGTTCCCATATGAAGTATGCATATTATTTTGCTCACTCTTTGATTTCTGTTTCTTCGGTAAATATTGACATACACATCACACCCGGGGTAAAACCATGTACCTGAGTAATCACTGAGTATTGCTGCAATATCTTCGTGTTGCTGCGCCATCTCTACCTGAGAATGCTAGAAAAGTTCAGCAGTGTTCAGTAGCAGACGTGTTTTGAAGAATGGTCTGGAAATTTTCTTTATAAGTGTGATATGAGACTGATGGAACTGGGTTATTAATATTTTTGAAGCAGTTGTGTAGAGAGCAGCTAAGGGTTTTTTTCGATGTTGAGAGACTGAGGCAAGCATGCAAGCGAGTAGCATTGTTTTGTGTTATTGCGATTGCAGTAATAAAGTTCACATAGAAGGATTGTTATATGGATTGCTCTAATAAGAAGATGTATTGCCGCTGCTTAAAGCTAAAGTCGAGTTATGTAAATATTATAGTGAACATTCAGTTGATTTTTAAAGAAATACTTTTTAATATAAAGTTTCATTTGAATTTTGTCATAATTCATTCATTAACAGTTAAAATTCCTGTCCTTCATTCGGTTAATTATGTACGTGCACTACATAGCACTTTGTGATACACAATTTTCATTCGTACTTTTTTAATACTGTTTTGCAGTTGTATGCTGTGCGTTGCTTTCGAGAAATCTGCAAAAATGTCAAGACACAATGTAAGTGAAAATACAGTTTAGGGCCATGAATTTCTTTGTGAGTTCAGTTGCGGATTTATTTCAGAGTTCATGTTACATTCAGGTTAGCAATGGACTTTCATAAAAACACTTTCCTTCAGTTTGGAGACAGTGATGAGCAAATGATATTAAGTTTTTTTGTACCTGTAATTCAGTATATTCAGTTTTGCACAGTACACGATCTTCAGACAGTAATTAGTTTGTTTGGTAATCAACTTTGAGAACTTTTGGTAGGCGGTTTTAGGGAGGTTGATTCAGTTAGAAAGAAACAGACAAGGACTTATGTTACACCCACACGCTTTGGTAAGTAAAACACGACAGAAGACATACACCTTGGGAAATCTATTTCAGTCACTACTGCAACACTGCGATTTGCTGTGCCTCATAAGTGGATGTTGTGAAGATTCGCTTTATCGTTTATGTAGAACATCGCCTCATCCCTGAACACTGGTCAGGGCGTAAATTCGTCGTCTCCCAATTATTCCAGGAAAAGTTCCCAAAATTGGTGTCTGATGACAGGTTCGCTTGGCCATAAACGTTGCTGCAGCTGTTTACCATATGGTTTCTTATGCTATCGCTTTTAGAGAATCCCCCACAGTTGAATATGGAACGCCCATTTCGCGACAAGCACGACGTGTAAATTTTCTTAGGATACAAAGGATTGTCTCCTGGTCACTCTCCACTGTTTCAGCTTCAGCACCTGGTCGTTCGGAGCTTTCCATTTTACAGAGGCAACCTGTGTCCTTTAACGTAGAATTCTCGGTACCGGCCCCTGTGGCCGAGAGGTTCTAGGCGCTTCAGTCCGGAACCACGCGGCTGCTACGGTCGCAGGTTCGAATCCCACCTCGGGCATGGTTGCGTGTGATGTCCTTAGGTTAGTTATGTTTGCGTAGTTCTAAGTCTAGGGGACTGATGACCTCAGATGTTAAGTGCCATAGTGCTTAGATCCATTTGAGCCATTTCGAGCCAATTCTTCGGTGGCTTGGTGGAGGTATACAATATTCTCTACACGGAGTGACAAATTCAATTTTCTCATACTGCAACATACAAATTATTTATCTTGGGTATTAATAACCGCTTCAGCTGTATTTGGTCCTTTATTACTGTACTAAAACCGGTTTTGTGGCGCTGTGCCACATCTTCAGGTGTCTTATGATTAAAACATTAGAGCGAAAAAGCTCGGAATCTTTTTCCCAACATTCGTTGTTCGTCAAAACAAAAATCCGCTAAAATACGGTATGTAATAAATAAAAAATTGCCCGATTCCGTTATAGTGGATGGGCCCATAAAAAATCGCACCACCTACAGGAGACGCGGTTACATATAGATCGGGGAAGCGATCACTATGATACGATTTGTTTTGGACCCATCCACTATACTGGAATCTGGCAAGTTTTAATCCATTAGAAGGCTGTCTACAAGTTATCTCTCTTGACTAGTAGCCTTTTTGCAAACTGCTGTCACGCTACCGCCTAGTGAATCACAGTGAAACCTGCAGTGACGTAAACATAACTTGCAAATATTCTTTCCTACTTGCGTAGTACTACACACGGGTAAGTGTTGTATATTTAAAGCTACACATCAGATGCCGACGGCATCCGTACAATCTATTTATCGTGTGGGTTGCACTGAGCTGAGCCCCTCAGTGCGGATAATATGGAACTTCGCAACGCCGGAACTCTGCAGTTAGACCAGCAGAGAGCATCAACAGCACTCCGCCCAGGTTGTCAGGCAGCATTCACGGTGACGATAGAGGTCTTTGGCAAACCACACCATTTAATGCATACGCCAAGTCACATGCAAAAAATAGGTATGGAAGTATCCAACGGCGAGACGGCTACGCAGCGCATGAGCTCCAGAGAGCATTTCCATCGTAGCCAACAATCTGAATATCTCCACTATTCCGCGCCGAGGATTGGGCTGTCAACGTCTGGACAGCACGCTGCCTCCTCAGCTGGGACTCCGACGTATTCGTAAAGTCTTGGTACGATTCAGCCGTTGTTGCTCTAGCCGAGTGACAGACTGGAAGTTTCTATCCTTGTCGCACTTAGTTTCTTCACCGCTGTTAGCTCTCAATCATTCAGCGAAGTACACCATAAGAGTTATTAAGGGTTTATTCTTCTTGTGTGAAGCTTGGCATTGGACTTTGGTTTACAACCTGAAGTGAGAAACTTATTTTTCCGTATTTACCTAAAGTTAATAGCACTTTATAACTGTCCTCATTAAAGAGCAAGTAACAAGAAAGTTTTCACTGTTTTTAAAGTAAAGTTCTTACGACTTTAAGACTGTGTTCACAGCTATGTGTTAATTATTTCAAATATCAGGGAACTCATTTATTTACTTTGTGACTCTTGAAGTTTAAGTAGCATTATTTTGTTCTACTTACTGAAGGGCAGCATTCATATTGTATCAATTTTTGAAGAACCATAGCCCCCAACCACGCTCACCCCACACCCACACCCAGATGGCGTCATGTGTTTTCCTCAGCCTGCACGTGTGTCCCCACACCCTCCCAATCCTTCCCCCACCTCACTCCCTCCTACCCTATTGGCGGGAATTTCGAATTTTGGTGAGAATTTCGTTGTCCCAGTGCACACCCAACACAAGGAAACTGTCCAGACGCAGAAAAGAAAGGCTAGGATACTGTATTTTATTTATTTCAGTTGAGAAACTGAACAAAATATGAGTCCTAATTATGTAATTAACCATGCAGATTGGTCCTAATTCCGCAACTATATCCATAGTGCTACACAAGGACTGATTAAAATCACAACACAACTTAGAAATTTTTGATGACATACAATTGGTGTTACTGTGCTGAAAAAAAAAAAAAAAATGCGCTACAGTCTAGAACCGCGCAACCGCTAGGCTCGCAGGTTCGAATCCTGCCTCGGGGATGGATGTGTGTAATGTCCTTAGGTTAGTTAGGTTTAAGTAGTTCTAAGTTCTAGGGGACTGCTGACCTTAGAAGTGAAGTCCCATAGTGCTCAAAGCCATTTGAACCATTTTTTTGAAGAACCATACTTTCTTTCTTTTAATTGTGGAGAATGTATTTGTGAAAACTGTGTTCAATAAACTTTTGTTTGTTCCCTATACCTGGGCCGTTTACTTGTGCCCACCAGAGGCGGACAGATCGATTGACGAAAAGGATAAAGTTTTGCGTTTGTGCCCATCTTTGTGCTGTTGTTTTCTGGCTCTAACGCCGTTTCTTTTCTGTTCTCGAACACCACACATCACCTGGCGACGAGAGAAAAAAAGATTTTGTGGTTCTACGGCGTGCTTTTTACCCATGTTGAAAGAGATTTTCATGTTGTTTCTATTTTCTTTGTCGCCTTGTGGCTTTTGCGCCACCTGTTCATTTCCCGGCTCGTACTGTTCTCGATGTGGCTCCTTCGCACAATGTGAACAATTTCGTGTGTGCGTCTTTTTGTTACTCTGACTTCTACTTTGTTTGGGACACTAGCATTTGTGTTGGTTGTAAGTATTGTGGATCCGCTCCGATATGTTTCCTGCAGCGGAACAGACACCCATCTTCTCCTTACTCTGCGACAACTGGTAGACGCAATGCTGCCTCTTGGATTTGATGGCTAGTTATCACACGACGTCGGAACAGCCTAGCGTGGTCGCTTTCCTGACGCCGCTGTGGTAGGCGGTTCCTGACACAGCACTTTACCTGATGACAAGCGCATTCGTCACTCTGGAAGCACGCGGTAGCTGCGCTAGGTGCAACGCCAGGATCGTAGGTCTCCTCCAACTACGACCACATCCGGTGCTGAGTCTCGTTCCTTGTGCGGCACCAGACGCCACGGATGCAGTGTCTGTTTGGATTGCTTTCCGTCTTCGTACCCGTTACTCCGTCGGGGTCTGCCGCCGTCGGACAGCACCAACGCCGTCTGGACGCAGTGCCTCAGTCTTCGTCTGCTTCTATCCTTCCTGGCAGATCTTCCGCTACTTAATACTGATATGCGCGCCTGGCCCAGTCACTTCTTATTTCACGTACGGGAACTCGGGACGGAACGGGATAATTAATATTTAACAATTTCTACACTCCTGGAAATTGAAATAAGAACACCGTGAATTCATTGTCCCAGGAAGGGGAAACTTTATTGACACATTCCTGGGGTCAGATACATCACATGATCACAATGACAGAACCACAGGCACATAGACACAGGCAACAGAGCATGCACAATGTCGGCACTAGTACAGTGTATATCCACCTTTCGCAGCAATGCAGGCTGCTATTCTCCCATGGAGACGATCGTAGAGATGCTGGATGTAGTCCTGTGAAACGGCTTGCCATGCCATTTCCACCTGGCGCCTCAGTTGGACCAGCGTTCGTGCTGGACGTGCAGACCGCGTGAGACGACGCTTCATCCAGTCCCAAACATGCTCAATGGGGGACAGATCCGGAGATCTTGCTGGCCAGGGTAGTTGACTTACACCTTCTAGAGCACGTTGGGTGGCACGGGATACATGCGGACGTGCATTGACCTGTTGGAACAGCAAGTTCCCTTGCCGGTCTAGGAATGGTAGAACGATAGGTTAGATGACGGTTTGGATGTACCGTGCACTATTCAGTGTCCCCTCGACGATCACCAGTGGTGTACGGCCAGTGTAGGAGATCGCTCCCCACACCATGATGCCGGGTGTTGGCCCTGTGTGCCTCGGTCGTATGCAGTCCTGATTGTGGCGCTCACCTGCACGGCGCCAGACACGCATACGACCATCATTGGCACCAAAGCAGAAGCCACTCTCATCGCTGAAGACGACACGTCTCCATTCGTCCCTCCATTCACGCCTGTCGCGACACCACTGGAGGCGGGCTGCACGATGTTGGGGCGTGAGCGGAAGACGGCCTAACGGTGTGCGGGACCGTAGCCCAGCTTCATGGAGACGGTTGCGAATGGTCCTCGCCGATACCCCAGGAGCAACAGTGTCCCTAATTTGCTGGGAAGTGGCGCTGCGGTCCCCTACGGCACTGCGTAGGATCCTACAGTCTTGGCGTGCATCCGTGCGTCGCTGCGGTCCGGTCCCAGGTCGACGGGCACGTGCACCTTCCGCCGACCACTATCGACAACATCGATGTACTGCGGAGACCTCACACCCCACGTGTTGAGCAATTCGGCAGTACGTCCACCCGGCCTCCCGCATGCCCACTATACGCCCTCGCTCAAAGTCCGTCAACTACACATACGGTTCACGTCCACGCTGTCGCGGCATGCTACCAGTGTTAAAGACTGCGATGGAGCTCCGTATGCCACGGCAAACTGGCTGACACTGACGGCGGCGGTGCACAAATGCTGCGCAGCTAGCGCCATTCGACGGCGAACACCGCGTTTCCTGGTGTGTCCGCTGTGCCGTGCATGTGATCATTGCTTGTACAGCCCTCTCGCAGTGTCCGGAGCAAGTATAGTGGGTCTGACACACCGGTGTCAATGTGTTCTTTTTTCCATTTCCAGGAGTGTATAAAAGAAGGGAACACAAGGAAACACTTGTTAAAGTGATAAACAAGCACCTGGTAGTGTAACCTAGTGTACCTTATTTTAAAATCATTTAAAACAGTACATTTTGCGTTTGTTACAATTTTTCAGAGAAAGACTTGCATATTTCCCGTTCCGCCCCACCCACGGGGCGGAATGGGATAAGGTTTTTTTTATTATATTATTGCAAAAACCTTGAATTTGAATTACGAATATCGTATTAAACTAAGACAAAATGTTTTATAACAGGCAATTCAGACTAAGGAAAGTGTAATTTAAGCTATTAAAAAGTCATTCTTCAAAATAAGAAAATATTTTAATGTCATTCTGAAAAAAGTACAATGCTTAATAACCACCAAACCACTAATTACTAGTCCTTTAGACAATAGCCACAAATCAGTATTTCCTCTTCATCTTCACTGTCTATGCCAGCACATGAATTGTGTGCCCACTCTGGCATGCGACCCAGCCCTCATTAAAAACGGAGTAGAAGTCCCCACAGTAGACACACTCAGCATCCTCTCTCTCTGATTCTCTCTGCTCAATCATCTTCTTCCTTTTATATTTCTAAAGGTCTTTTATGTCCTCTGTTTTGGGTTTTTGGGTGTACAATTTGATATTCTTGCGTTAAGTTGAATTACACCTGAAGTCTCTGTCCTGACATTGTTTATATTTTTTTGCACCCTCCTCCTTTCTGTAGGCCTACTTTACGTGCGACAGCATTCTGCAGTTCCTTCTTGTAAGGAGAATCTGTTAATACGACGGTTTTTTCTTTTCGTCTTGTAGTCCGCCGAGTATTTTGACAGATTAGTGGGATTGGAATGACAGCCTCGGGCGATATCTGGAAAGCTGAGTTGTTCGGCGAACATAACTGGTTTTGAGAGTCTGGCATCCATGAACATCCAGGCTGGGTTTGCTTTCCACTTGCATCAAAATATGACGGGGCAGAACGGGACACTATCCCATTCTGCTCCGTCCCGTTCCCCCCACCCAAGAGCACTTTTGAGGTTAACAACTTTTGTGGAGTGTAATGACTGACGTATTTAACCGCATTAAATAACTTAAGTATAACAAATGCCATGCACTTTAACAACTTATATGGCGTTGAAATTCACCAAACGTTCGTAAAACGCAAGCGGACAACAATTTACTTAGATCTCGCACTTCAAACTACACCAGAATGGCTGCGCTCAATTTCATTCGGAGAAATGGTTACATGCCCATACAACAGGTTGCAACACTGTCCAGCCTAGGAAAGAGCAATTTTCCATTGTGCCCCGCTATCCCGTTCTGCCCTGGGTTGCCCTACATACTTTCTGTGCCTGTTTTAAGCAGTCAGTGACTTAATATCTCCCAAGTGGTTCCAAACTACAAATTTCCGTCTCCAGTGCTTTCGTACTGTACGTTTCCCTCCCTCTTGCTTCGGCGGGACACGATTTTATCCTACGCGCCTACGTTCGATGAATTGTCGTCCCTAGTGATTTCGCATCCTTTTCATGTGTTTCCTTCCATTTTCTTTTCCACATGTTTCTGGCGTCTGCGTCCAGCATAAAGAGAAGCCGGTGGTCGGCAATCATGTTGACATATTCCACAGGTGTATTCCCTTCAATTACTAGAGCAGGTCCTATGCAAGCCCAGGTGAATGACCCGTAGCATTATACTGTCCCATTCAGCCTACGTCCAAGGCACGCTTCACGTTTAGAACAGCCGTTTGCCTGTATGACGGCGTGACTGGACACGACCTCACACGTGCTGCAAAATGGTTCATCCAAACAGGTGACAGCCGGCCGAAGTGGCCGCGCGGTTCTGGCGCTGCAGTCTGGAACAGCGAGACCGCTACGGTCGCAGGTTCGAATCCTGCCTCGGGCATGGATGTGTGTGATGTCCTTAGGTTAGTTAGGTTTAACTAGTTCTAAGTTCTAGGGGACCAATGACCTCAGCAGTTGAGTCCCATAGTGCTCAGAGCCATTTGAACCATTTTGAACCAAACAGGTGACACGTTTACACTGCTCCACGGTCAAGTCTCTGTTTTCACTTAGTCCACTGCAAATGTAACTTGACTACGCGACGTCGTTGCGTCAACATGGCAACACAGAGGGCTCGTCCGCTTCAGAGCTCCATCTTCAACCATGAGCGCTGAGCAGTGTGCTCGCAAATGCTTGTACCTGCAGATGCACTGTACTCTGTCGACACATCTACACATCACTGTCTATCACGCTTTACGGAGCGATTTAGCCTCCAACCGCTACATTCTATGACGAGGATGTCCACCGCCTGTGAAGTGGTTTTCCATTATTTTGTCGGCTACTCGTGGATTCTCTGTCCTGCAGCGACTTTACACAAGTGCTCACGACAACAGTACGCGAAGAATGGACCAGCTTCATCGTTACCTAGTTACTTGTTCGCAGGCTCCTAGCCACTTCAGTCTGCTCTTGTTCAAAATCGTTTATGTCGAGTTCCCCTATGTGAACCTGTAGAAGCTAGAATGATTCCCCAGTCCTCTAAATTAAACTTATCTACTATCCTTACTGCGTCACCAGAGTTCATTCAATCTCGCGGTGGGCATTAAACGTAAAGTTTTGGCTCACCGCCGGCCGGGGTAGCCGAGCGGTTCTAGGCGCTACATTCTGGAACCGCGCGACCGCTACAGTCGCAGGTTCGAATCCCGCCTCGGGAATGGATTGTGTGGTGTCCTTAGGTTAGTTAGGTTTAAGTAGTTTTAAGTTCTACGGGACTGATGACCTCAGAAGTTAAGTCCCATAGTGCTCAGAGCCATTTGAACCATTTTTTGATTGCATAAAATAAAGTTTTGGCTCACCGCCGGCCGGGGTAGCCGAGCGGTTCTACGCGCTACAATCTGGAACCGTGCGTCCGCTACGGTCGCAGTTCGAATCCTGCCTTGGGCATAGATTGTGTGATGTCCTTAGGTTAGTTAGGTTTAAGTAGTTCTAAGTTCTATGGGACTCATGACCTCAGCAAATAAGTCCCATAGTGCTCAAAGCCATTATTTATTTATTTATTTATTTTTTGGCTCACCTGTGAATTTCGATATCTACAATTGAAACTGCGCGTACTTGGATTCCATAATGCTCATTCTTGTTTTCTAGAATATTTCCTTGAAGCACATCTCTTTTTCTGTATATCGTCGAGTGAAAGTGTCTTCCTACCTCTGATTATTGCTGATTGTGCTCGTAACGGGGATTCCTCAGTGGGATTCGCTGCTAGTTTGTTAATCTGTTTTAGCTGTGTATTCACTCAATCTGTCAGTGGTCCACATATTTGAGAACTTTTGGTCAAAACATTTTACGTGACTTATACAGCAGTACAGAAGAGCCGGGCAAAAGTGGACATGCTAAGACGTTCCTATTTTTAAGGTGATTAGCAGTAGACGGAAATGCATAGGAATCAGTGGTTATGATCTGCAACTATTGTAGTATAATATCGAACAATTTCGTTACCTTAGGATTAAATAAAGTACTTGAAACAATTCAATTTTAACAAAGTGGCGAAATGGTCACTTTCGCCCGAGATAAGCGGGAAAAGTGGCCACTTAGTTTCATACTCCACAATTAGGAATAAAAAACTGTATGGACAAATACGTAAATACAAGCTTGTTTTATTGTTAAACATCATTGGGTTTAAGTAATTTACACTTTTCATAAACAAACGGATCATCATTGGCACTAAATCTACTTCTCTTCTGACCCTGAATCTGAATTTTTGTTTGTTTGTTTTTTTTTGTTTCGTAGTACGTCCGTTTTCTGTCTTCATCGTTGTCATCAAAAGAGCTCTTCTGGTATCCGCTTTCTCCTTTTCACACTCTTCTGTTTACCAGCTTTCTTCGCTTCTGCTGTTATCCGTTTCTCCATTTTTTTTTACTTTCTTTTTCACCTCTTTCTCTACTTGCCGCCAAAGGTCACTCTTATGAAGACCTACAAAGCGTATCGGCGCGAAGCCCTACTTTTGGCGCTATTGTCGCATTTCCCCCTACACAAATTGCCCATAAGCCACCGCCGCTACCGTCGCTTTGCCCTCACTGACGCCGTTGCACAAAAGCTGTGTACCCGCTAATAGCATGACCGAAATTTCAACAAGTAACATCGATTATGGAGTCAAAATATGACACTTCCGACATAGTTTCAATAAAGAGACGTAAATCACATTTGCTGTCCACACTGAATACCAAAAATTAAACTCACCTTGCATCATGGTAACTAAAATCCACAAACAATATTATACCTTCATGGGGCGACTGGGCCCTCAAGGGGAGTAAGTTAAAGCATTTCACGTGCCACGCCAACACCTTATAGCTTCCAAGATCTCAGCAGCCACTTTTCCCGCCATGGACACTTTGGCCGACTGTCATCTGTCAGTTTCTGGTCATCCTTGTGACAAACAGAGAATCAGTAGTTGCATGGTCACTGTCAAAATCTTTCTTGTAATAGTATCCAATAAAGTATGGATCCAGTTATGACGCTGGCTTTAGATTACATTATGATGCCGATGTAGTAGTTGATGCTGCATCACTAACTTTCGCGAGCATATCTTTCCATTCGTCCTGTTGATCATCACATCTGATTGGATAGAATATTCAGTTAATTGTTGTGCTTATTGCTCTACACTTACACTGTGTTAATTATTGTGCTTATTGCTGTACACTTTACGCATTTGTTCCAACGACTGCTAGCAAATATTCGTGTGCACGCTGGAGGGACCTTACGGAAAAAGCGAATCGCCATGGCCCTGTGTTTTGAAGCGTTGCAAGTTTAAAACTGCGCTGTGTTTTGGTTCTTTCATATTAAACGCAACGCGGACTTGCGACTGTCTATTGCCTGTATTTCTTCGATTAAAATGGTGATCGTGGACGTAGAATGCCAGACAATGGAAATTTCTGTGAATTTATGATTTCTTTGACTACCTCTTCTTGTTTAAAAGTACTACACGAAACGTTTATTTATTCGACGTTACAATCACGCCCATCGGGAATTTAGGAAAGCAAAAGAATTTTCGAGAATAAAAGCACAGAGTGTCGTTCGATGTTTATTTAACTTGTTAAGCAGCTTTCAGCTTGCTGGATAATCCTCAGTCAATAAAAGACTCTTGCCAGTAAAGGCGATTATTCGAACAACTATAGAAAATGTTAAAGGTTAAATACATACAGCTCCGACAGGACTGTAAGCTTCTCTCAAATATTACAGTATATTTGCGTATGGCGTCTGAATAACTGAGGGCTTATAGGAAAAAATGTTATGTGATACAAGATAGCGGCTATGACAGTTCCGTTTCTTGGTATTCCCAAAGAGTATGACTGCCGGTACGCAGAATACAGCCTGTCGGGAAATACCAGTCAAACTTTATATTTGACGAAAGCTTACACCGCCGAAAGAACAATACTTTACATGAATTTAAGCTATATAATTCTCAGTTTTATTGAGTCTACAATACACTCAGAATTTTGAAAAATTTATTTCTGGCTGAAAGTAGCGTTGTGTTGCCAAACTCAAACAGAAAGCTGATTTTACTTACATAGTTCTACAATTGCACAGCAGGAAACAGTTATAATGTAGGCGGCGATTATCTGATAGAATTGGCAACGAGGAGTGTGAGCAGAAGGAGGATAAGAGATCTTTCGGATATCCCCTCGTTTGAGAAAACATTATACCACGAAAAATCCGTTCACAGGCACTGGCGAGGAACATCGGTAACCAACAATTCCCGTGTCACCATCTGCCGTTGGCGTAATTGGAGTGGCATCTGTCCCAGCCGCTGTCAGTTTTCGTGATCTGAAGCCGCTACTACTCGGTCATGTAATTCCTAATCTGGCATCACTGCGTCACGAGACTAAATGTACTCCGTACCAGTTTTCCAACAAAGGCAAAAGTCCTGGCAGTACGAGGAATCGAACTCTGGTCCTTCGCATGTCACATAGCCTTACCAGTCAACTGAGGATGCAGACATTTTCAAATGAATATCAACAGAACAGTAATAGCAGGGTACTGCGGCTGCCTGTACAATTTTGATATTAAACTGAAATCAAATTGATAAGCAAATTAATTAAATTGATCGATTAATTATCTCCTAACCACGCCCACCCATCCCATCCCCACACTAAACCCCATAAGACGTCATGTGTTTTCCTCATTCTGCAGTTGGTTCCCCGCACCCTCCCTCCTTCCCACCAATCCTCCTCCCTTTCCGCAACCTACCCTATTTGCAGTAAATTCGAATTTTGACGGGAATTTCGAATTTTGGCGGTAATTTCATTGTGCCAGAGCTGTGCTGACGTACCGCCCACCAGGAAATTGGTGGGAAATTAAAAATGGTGGTGCCCTTTCCGGGACATGAACCCTGAACCTTCTAGACAGAAAGCCCAACAAACCCCAAAAACACTGAAACTGCCCGGTTGCAAGAGAGGACTGTTAGGTTAGTGTAATTTATTTATTTTAATAGGGAAACAAAAGTAAAGATGGGTTCTAATTACTTATTTGATCATACACAACTATATGCATGCAACTATTTGCATAGCACAAGGAGTGCCTAAATCGTGATAAAGATCAAAAATTTACGACGTCATACATCTGGTATTATTCTGGTGGGGAAAAATTTCTGATTACCACTCGAAACTAGTGATAGGCAAGCTCAAACTCCGCTCTTCACCTACAAGCTGGCGGGAAAAAGGCAGGGGTGTAAGGTACTATCTTACTTTTTTGGTGGAAAATGTATTCAACTGATGAGAAGCTACTGTTGGATAGAGAGGAGTTCAGTAAGTATTATCTGTAAGCATACAGCTGAGGGCGGTATCTATTGCCGTTTGGCGTCAGATTTCGCAACAGACGCCCCCTCGACAATCACTCTGCAGCCCATCGGATTAAAGTTAATACACTCTGCCAGTGAAAATGCATCACTCTGCCAGTGAAGGAAAACGCATCACTCCTCTAATTAACCATCTAAATTGTCAAGAAAAAAAACCAGCACTCGTGATGAATGGGTCAAAACGCAACACATCTATTGGGGAATGGGAAAAACTCATACTAATACCACAAATATCTAAAAAACCGACCCCAGAACATTGCCGAGGGTCAGCAATTGCAGCTGTGTCCTGTACGATAGGCAAATACAAACTAAAAAACTAACGAACTTGGAGATAGCCTTAACCCGTCCTCCCCTTCCAACATTCATCTCCCTCTCCCTCCCTCGCCGGCCGTGGTGGCCGAACTTCCACCGCAATGAGTGTGAATCCTGAATCCTTCCTGGTGATGCTGACAAAGTTTTATGCATTTATTTGTAAAAGTATAGACACTGGAAATTAAAATGTCCTGTGATGCCTCTCCTGCTCCAAGTCGGCCCGTTTGACGTCCTACCCCGCTTAAGTACTAAGCAGAAGAATCAATGCGTTAATCAGACTAAAACCACTCCCTGGAGTGTTCTGTAGGATAGCAGACTGATGACACGTGTATCACCTTAAACAGCGTGAGGAGGGGGGGGGGGGGGTGTACTTTAGAGATGTGGTGTTACGACGAAATTGCTATATTATCCTACACACGAGCAAAACTACCTAAAATCAGACCAGGACTTCTTTGTCCAAGAGGAATACTACCAGAGCTGTGGTGATGCTACTGTAAAGAGCAATAAGACTATTACATCTCCGTTGGCTACTGATTGTGCTGCTTCTTCGTGTGTACTTTCTTGCAGCAGCATATGGATGGTACCTCAGTGTATTTGCTATCGAAAATATTCGGTGTTTCTTACCCGATACCACTACTAATTATAAGAACGACTGATGCGGGAAGTGTGATTCAGAGTACGTACGTTCCTGACTTGAAAAGACGTATAAAATCGATTAGTTTTCTAAGAGACAGAACAGAAGTCTCCGGACTCCGTTCTATTTGGTTTATAAGCAGCTCGAGCGGTGGATACACTGACGATGCCATCCTAGAACACCTGAACAGAGTGGAAGGAAGTAGTTTTATCATTTTAAAGTTTGTCACCGTAGTGATTGGGGTAGGAAACTTGTAGGGTAGTTGTATATCCGATGTTGGACAAATATAAGGTAAGTTAGAGCATTACGAGCGTTGCATCCCGCACTACCAATAGTTTGAAAACCGTACGGCATTAACAATATAGCATTTTTAGGTGCAGAACCATCTAACCATAGGAGGGTGTGTTTATGCCCTATGATCATTTCTCTCATGCTGGTGCCTTGCTGGTACTGACAGTGGAATAATGCTTCAGAATTGATGGCACGCTAGATTTACGTGAAATATTTCAAACTCCATCTGTCTGGAGCTTCATCATATATAAACCACACATTTCTTCTTAACCGTCTGTCGTATCACAGCAACACTTTCGTGTCTACAATACACCGATAAGAGGCGCTACTCTCCTCGACACGTACGCATCTAGAGAGATCTTGTGCTTCTGTATGGGTGCCGTGGGTAAGATTGGTGCTGCAGGGAGAGTTGGTGTAGAACAATGTGAGAGGGGTCTGTCAATCTCGGACCTTATCCGACGAATGAGAGAATACTCTGCGACGCCCATCCACACAGGGAGAGATGGCCAGTCGTAAGACTAAGTTCTGCACTACGATCGATGTGCTGGAAATATGTAGATAACCTGAATGAGATTTTCACTCTGCAACGGAGTGTGCGCTGATATGAAACTTCCTGGCAGATTAAAACTGTGTGCCCGACCGAGACTCGAACTCGGGACCTTTGCCTTTCGCGGGCAAGTGCTCTACCATCTGAGCTACCGAAGCACGACTCACGCCCGGTACTCACAGCTTTACTTCTGCCAGTATCTTGTCTGCTACCTTCCAAACTTTACAGAAGCTCTCCTGCGGACCTTGCAGAACTAGCATCCCCCAGGCTGTGGCTAAGCCATGACTCCGCAGTATCCTTTGTTTCAGGAGTGCTAGTTCTGCAAGGTTCGCAGGAGAGCTTCTGTAAAGTTTGGAATGTAGGAGACGAGATACTGGCAGAAGTAAAGCTGTGAGTACCGGGCGTGAGTCGTACTTCGGTAGCTCAGATGGTAGAGCACTTGCCCGCGAAAGGCAAAGGTCCCGAGTTCGAGTCTCGGTCGGGCACACAGTTTTAATCTGCCAGGAAGTTTCATGTAGATAACCTAATTGCATCAGTATAGAACGCTGCATTCGCCATCTAATATATTGTAGTTACAGAGTAGTGGAAGGGTGATTTATCAGCGTTGCAGAAATTGGGAAGCATTCTGCTTTGTCACTGGCTGGCGTTGAAATTACGGGACAACCGGTAAAACTGATCCAATTGATCGCGCTATCACGAGCGGTATGTATTACAGTACATAGTTCCGTATCAACAGTATCTTTCCCGTCCTGTCATCAACTGGTATGCTGTTAATTACCGCATAATGATTGTCTGAGATCTCTTAGTTGAGATGGAGAGAGCCTTGGCGGAACGCCGGATATCTGCTACTTGTCACTGTGGAGCTTGGGATTAAATGTAGAGGGCAGCCCCTCAGACAGCAGTCCTCAATGCTGCAGACTCTGCTATCTCCATTTGCTGTTATGTCCTAGAAATGTTTTTTTTTCACCAATAAGGTGACAGTACCTCTTTTTATTTCGACTGCCTCCCTCGTGCTGTGACCGGTACCTTCCGGCGTTGAACAACAGTGTAATAGTAATCATGTACATTACTGAAAAATGAGGAAACAATGGTCATCTAAACATAACACCGAGACATCCCGTACCCCATCGCTGTGGAAGACGTGATTAACTGTATAGGTCACCACCTTCGGATAACAGTTGGAAACGCTCTAAAAAGCTGCAGATTCTTCCAGTTTCCATGCGTTGCGTTGTCTTCCACATTTCTGTCAATGAGACTCATCGCCTCTGTGTTTTATTTCCACCGACCTGTGTTGTGTTACCGGCATAGTTTACAGTTTACACCAAGCGATGTTCAGCTTTCTGTGAGAGCCAAACGATCGAAAAGTGTTAATATCGTTTTAGAACCTGATTCAGAGTTTGAAGTCATGGTAGAAAAACAAAACCAAATTGTATGGCAGTGCACAAAACTGTAGTCATACCCTGTTTCGATGTGTTACATCAAAAAAATAAAAAAATAAAAATAAAAAAATAAAAAATAAAAAAAAGTGTGTTAACCTGCGTATGAAGGACCAATACAGGAACCGTCTCTTGTGATGGATAGTCTGCTGGATATGGTCTTTCTCCAGTACAGTCGACAAAACGTAATGGATCCTGCAACCGACTTCGAGCACTGGCCTCGTTTTCCAACGGGCCGATGCGTGTATATGTAATATACTCTATTTCAACACATAGACGGTATGTGTTTTTTGGATATATCGGAATTGAGAGATGCGGTAAAATCTCGCAGACGGCATTTGGTTTCCATCTAATGGAAGAGACAGAGAGAGAGAGAGAGAGAGAGAGAGAGAGAGAGAGAGAGAGAGAGTCAAATCTTATAGGAGGTTTTATTACAAGAGAGACTCTCACTATTTGTTCTGCAAACCCAGGTGTGATAGAGCTTCACACTGATAAAACGAGACTTACCATAGTGTACAAAAAAGCGCTGTCCTCTTGTTTTATAGCATATTGTTGTCGAACGTAAAATGATTGTGTTCACTCAACATGGAGCCCGTGGTTTGAAACATTATATTCTCTAATGTTATTTCACTTGTTTGCAACGTTTGTAAGTCACACATGCATGACAGTTTATTTATACAAACTGATTTGAACGTGATAGACGCTCTGAGGTAGTGTAATTTGTTCATCAAGTTTAAAGAAATTTCTTAACACAGACTGTTTTTTCTTCGGAGTTTAAATTGTCGCATTTTTCTGTACTCTGATAACGGTTTCGAAATAACGAGAATATTCTGTCGTGATTGGTAAATTTCGCAGCAAACTAGTGGAAGTTTTTTTTCAATTTACAGAGGGTGGATGTGTATTGGGGATGTATAGGCTGACCTCTGAATGTACATGGTGGTGGTGCACTTAGTCGAATGTCGCAAAAAAAAATGTCCTGAAGTTGAAAGTAAAAATTATACTGACTTTGCTGATAAAACTACAGGACATTGGTCTGAGCCTATTTTCGTGGATAGAGGACATTTATTTTCGTCGCACCTATTTTTTCCTTTTTTATAGACGCTTGATTATAAGAGATGTGTTGACATCAAATAAAAGCATTCTCCATCGCAGAACGACAGGCTTGTTGGAGGCCTTGGCCGTGTATAGTCGTGTGTGAGGTCGCCGACGCAGACAGCTGACCCCTACATTTCATATGAATAAGTTGCCTTTCACTTAGCTCCCATTTATAAGTTGGCTGTACATGCTTTTGTCCTGACGAAGGCCAGTCGAGCAAGACGGTCAGCTACATCGACGAGCTAGTGGTACGCCAGAAGGCAGTAAACCACAAAGCAGGGCGCGACGGCAGCAGCTGGACATTTGAAAAAGCGATCTGGAGTGTTCTCCGGAATTTAACTATTGTTCGAGTTGGATACAGTCTTTCTGAGAGCTGCATTTAACAGACTGCATGAAGCGTTCTCTGCTTACCTTCTTTCTATCTGTGACTCATTTTCACAGACTGGTGACAGTATATCAATGCTTCGGAAGTATCTCTTTGTGGACCATCAGCAATAAGACAGAACAGGCCTCTATCCCTACCTACGGTGCGGAGAGGAAGGAAGCGAGGGAGAGGTGAAGTTTGGAAGGGGGGTTAAGATTACCTCCAAGCTGGTTAGTTCATGAGCGCCCATCGGGGAGGACACAGCTGCAACTGCTGCCCTCTGTAATCTTCTGGGGCCAGTTTTTGCGGTGTTCCGGTGTTGCATTTTGTCCCGTTCATTACGAGTGCTGGTTTTCTTCACGACAATTTCATTTTGTAGTTAGAGGAGTAAAGCACTTTTCAACAGCTACAGTAGAGTGTATTAACTTCGGTTACTTGGGCTGCAGCGTGATTGTCAAACAGGCATCTGTTGCAAACTGTGACGTCAAACTGCAATAGATACAGTCTTCAGCTGTATGCTTATAGGTAATACACTTAACTCCTCGATGTCCAACACCAGCATCTCGCCAGCTGAATGTACGAGTATTTCCCACCGAAAAAATTAGTCAGCTTTTTCCCTCCATATTTTACTTTGAGTCCACCTGCCACAAGTTTCGAGTGGTATTGTGAAATTTTTCCCCAGCACAGTAACACCAGTTGTATGTCATCATAAATTTCTAAGCTGTGTTGTGAATTTAATCAGTCCTTGTGTAGCACTACGCATAGAGTTGTGGAATTAGGACCAATCTGCATGGTTAATTACATAATTAGGACTCATATTTTGTTCAGTTTCTCAAATACAGCAACCTAACCTTTCTTTTCTGCATTTGGGCAGTTTCCTTGTATTGGGCGTGCACTTGCTCTTTCTATCCAGCAGGACCAGGATTAGAGTCCTGGAGATGACCGCGCTATTTGTAATTCCACGTGCATTCCAAGTTTCTCTGGTAGTATAATTGTGTTAGAGAGGTGCACTTGTGCTTTCTGTCGAGGTGGACCAGGGTTCAAGTTCTAGAAAGGGCATCGCCATTATTAATTTCACGCCAATTTCGTTTTGGGGTTTTACGTAAGCACATCCCTGGGACAATGAAATTGTCGCCAAAATTCGAAATTCCCGCCAATAGGGTAGGAGGGGCAGAGGGAGTGGGAAGGGTTGGGAGGGTATGGGGACACATGTGCAGGCTGAGAAAAACACATGACGCCATCTGGCTGTGGGTGTGGGGTGGGCGTGGTTGGAGGATAATTAACTGATCAATTTAATTAACATACATATCAATTTGATATCGAAATTGTACCAGTACCCCCAGTACCCTACTCCCTACATTATATACTAGTTTTGTATCATATGTCTTACATATAGAGCAGAGAGGTACAACATGGCCCTTGAAGTAGATCTACATTTTTGAAAAAGAAGTCCTAAATTGCTTTCGACCTGAGCTTCGGATTTTTGCTGCTAGGTCTCGCAAACGTTTTAAAGACAGCAAATGACTACAATAAGATTCATCTTGTTCTAACGACTTCATACTGTCTCAGGACGACACATAAGTTTCCCACTGAAAGGATATTTTTTCCACATAATCGTTGTCGCTAGACCCTTTCTCGTCATTGCAAGCGTCTTGGCCATCGTGTGCACTGTAAATGATATCGTCGTAGGTCAGTACGTGATAGCTACCATCATCAACTTCCCATTCGAACCGGTCTTGAATATTTTCGCTTTCTTCAGCTCCGCAAAATTTTTAATCAGCTATCAGCACAGGCAGTTTGGGTAGAAACTGCCTGCTGTGTGGCTCTTCAGGTGACCTTGTAGACGTCTGAACATACGAACTTATGGCAACTTTTCTACAGGGCACAGATTCTCGTTTTCGGAAGTTTTCATCTTTTATGTGTGCAAGCTTCCACCTTCAATGTCAACAAAAAGTTTTATAATGGCATCACAGTAGTTCTTGTGCCTTCCATCCACCTCGATTTAAGCCACATTAAGAACAACGTGTTAATATGTAGTTGTCCTTGCAAACGGCTCAACAACAGGACGATCTGTGACAAATGTAAGTCGAGGTGTTAATACAAAACAGCAACAATGACGATTGGCCGGGAGGGGAAATCACCGAACTAATCATCCCAGTACCAGAAGAACTTCTATATGACGTACGCGCAAGTTTGTTTGGGGATGCTTTCGGTTAACCGATGTTTTTGTCGATAGGTGTTCTGATATTTAGTGCTCCACTGTATAGACAAACTTATAGATCAGCCAACATATCACATTAAAATAAAGTAAATAACATTAAAAAATTGAAATTATTTGAATAACAAGGATTAAGTAGTTGCGTGATTTAACAAACAGAAAAGGCACTATTTGTGAGGAAAGGGACAGCTGGTGTGAGGACATTGGAGAAATGATTGGCGGGACCGTATGAAATTGAGGAAATATTTTAACATGAATATGAAAATCAGTTTGCGAGCATGAGAAGTACATTTATTGACCAAACCGAACAAATATCTACCTGACAACGTCTCATATTTTCCAGCGTGGAAAAAAGCTTTTGTAACTCTGGTAGTAGGTGCTAGAAGTAAACTGATCTTAAGGGCTTAATAAAGGTTCGGCTTTTACCACTGCAAAATTTTTTGTTCAAAAGTAAGAGATTATTTTGGAATGTAGGCATAAGGTTGGAAGGAAGTGGTAAGAACTGTAATACAGAAGCTAATTACAGTAATTTTTTTCACTAGAAAACTATGTAAAACAGTATTCATTACTAATTTGTTCCTAAATGTTCACAGGAAAACATTTGGCCCCAAGAACAGAAACTGCCAAAGCATCATGAGTATAAGGGGAAATTATGTTGATGAAGGATAATGAAGGCTTAAGCCTAATTTTCGCCAGTATGTTCGACGTCCGATCGCATCAGAGTTAATTATTAAAATACGATTAACGTCCACGCGTGCCTTTGAAAGTGTTCACAAACACGCCCTGTAATCGATCCGCTGCCGCTCTCGACATATAATTGGGTAAACGAAGTGACCGCACAGTGTTAAATGTCGAATGAGCGGATACTGGTAACGAAATTATGTGGGTCGTTTAATTAAAGCGGAGTCCGTTAGAGTTGCGGGTTTCCTGGTGGGCGCGGCGCGTCGGTGTCAGCTGCGGCCGCGGCTGTGGCTGTGGTGGTGAGCAGGCCGGCTGTGGTCGCGACAGAGCGGCTGTGGTCGTGACGACGGCAATGGCGCCGCTGATCGGGAAGGAAGAGCGCGGAATGCGCTCCCTGCTGCCGGAAAGCGCGACGTGGTCCAGGCGACGCCTGCTCATATCCTGCCACCTACAATATGCAGACACAGTCACCAGTTGATTCTTGCTCATACGTCTCTGGTTGGTCTCTAACCGATCTTTATCTCGCTGTGTATGCGGCGGATCACGAGCAAGGAGAAGAAAATCCCGTATTCATGAACTACTGGTCATACTTTTTCCATTCTTTGTAATAGATGACAGTCTGAAACAACCGGTGCTCAGTTTCCAGTCTTACAATATTTCGGACCGATAACAGGTTTACTCATGTTTCACGCACGATCTGTTGCTGACGTATCACCAGATAACTCGTGGTTACTACGCTGCCTGTAGATTTCGTCCAGTATGGTGTTTACATCAATAAGTAATGTAGCAAAGGTGATTACCTCCATGTACCGTTTGCTTCTTTAATACTGTGAGTGTATACTGTGAGTGTTCAAATGGCTCCGAGCACAAGGGACTTAAGATCTGAACTCATCAGTCCCCAAGAACTTAGGATTACTTAAACCTAACTAACCTAAGGACATCACACACATCCATGCCCGAGGCAGGATTCGAACCTGCGACCGTAGTGGTCGCTCGGTTCCAGACTGTAGCGGCTAGAAACGCTCGGCCACACCGGCCGGCATACTGTGAGTGAATTTTGGTATTTTCAAATAGTGACCATTCCCTTCTTTAAGTTCCTCACACTTTTTCAGATGGCCCTGTTCAGAAACCGAAAGGAAATGAACGATTCCGAAATTCTTTCGGAGGTTTTGTTTTGCCGATGATTATTCGCACGTACCTAGTGGAGACGAAGCTTCGCATTGACTGTTAGAATTTATTTAGGGTTCGAAGAACGAGTATAGTGATAACGACATTTCTAGACCTGTAAAGAACCGTAAGGTGGTATTGTTATCAAGTGATTCCGAAAATAACTATGAATGTGAATTTGTTCGAATGAATGACTCCATTTTTCGTAATGATAACAGTGTTTGGTGTGCAACTAACATTCAACCTCACATGCGACCATTGAAGATCATCCTGGCGTTATTGCATTTCCAACGTAGTGTTTGTTACTTTGTAGCCTCTGTAATTAGCCCGACGTCTGGTGAAGACTTGTTTCAAATGTTCTGCAAGGGGTGGTGCACATATCTTGCGCAAACCTCGAGAACACGTAAAACGTTGTCTAGAGCGTTCAAGTGGTCTCGTGTTATTCAAATGACATGGAGAAATTGCGTGGCCTAATTCTGCTAATGAGACAAACGAGGAGAGGTAGAAAGATTCCTGGTCAGCAGACTCTCTAATAACTGCAGCAATACTTTCACGGACTGTGAGCCGCTGTATATTTGAATGAACTCGAACAATAGATTTGGGGAATGTTCAAAGTTCACACTGCGCTGGATACACGTTTGATGGTTGGAGGCCAAAGTTAATTATAATTTTCAGGGGGCTTTCATGGTAAGTTTTTAAACATCCCTTTGTGAACAGCCCTTTACTGTTCTCTCAAGGGTCCTTAATTTGCCTACTGATCGTAGAGAAATGGAGCTTTTCTCGTTGCATCCTGTACATTTCCGAGGCTTTGAGTGAGTAGGTTTGCATGAGGATTCTTTTGCAAACGATTTACGGTCTCTATTTCAAATGATACGTTCCCGTTACGTATGGAGGATGAAACAGCAGCCACTGAAACTATGTCTGCTGCTAAATAACTTTTCAACACCTCTCCACGGAACTATGTATTTGTGATCTGCACCATCTACAGCACACTGAAACATAATGAACGCATTTGTGATGCAGCGCCAGCAATTATTGTTATTTCTCTTCATAACCTAGTCTTACTTCGTTCTATCAAAACGGCCCACAATGTTCATTCTAGAATTATAATCTTTCGATACCAAAGGGCCATTTTTTACGTGTTTCGTATGTTAGCCTACTGAACGTTTAGGCAACTCGTTCCACACCCCTTACGCGAGGTTGGCGGATCTTCATGCGACAGAGAAGCCGCGAGGGTGAATTGGTGTCGAATTTTCTGACAGGTACATCTCTAACGTGCTCAACAAAGGTGCGTGGGTGGCACAGAACTGAGGAGTCGTAGAGAGCGTCTTAGAGGGACCCTCTGCCATTTTATTTGCGCACGTTAATGTTGTACCGCCCCCGTAATCACGCCACAGAAGAGACCAAACCAGGAGTGCTGAAAACCAGAAACACCCTCTGCTGCATCGGATCACGTACAAATTTCGTCAAATGGTTTTCAACGATCCCTAGTCGTTCCACTCTGCACACAGACAAAAACAGCGGTCTCACTACAGTCCAAGAGGGCGTGATCAAATTCAATGGGTTTCAGCCTCGCCATTGTCCTTAGAGTTCCTCATCGCACTGCGAACTATCGTTTTCGACCGTTAAATGTGTTGGAAGAAACTTCCCAAGTGAAGAGGTGGTTTCATTGACGCCTTTCACGCCATTACGTGAGGTGCCGTCCCGTGAGGCCTCTTCCCGACCGTTAAATGTGTTGGAAGAAACTTCCCAAGTGAAGAGGTGGTTTCATTGACGCCCTTCACGCCATTACGTGAGGTGCCGTCCCGTGAGGCCTCTTCCCGACGATTCTGAGCGGCGTTATGTCAGGAATGTCTTCCTCCCCCACTCATTATGTGATTTCAGCGCTGGCTGTCGCGGTTCTGACCTCAATCGCAGAGGCGTTAAAAGAAAGGGTGAAATGATTGCGAGCGAATGTGACAACCTTTCCATCGTGTGACATGTCCACGGTGGCGTTGAACTGCATTGAAATCTGGTGCCTTAAACATCCATGAATTTCTGAACTGTGACCTTTTCTTCGCATGTGTCGACGCCTTGCTGTTAGAAACTTCGCCGAGTTCGAGGGTGACGTCACAGGGCGCCACGGTTTTGGCGCACTGCATGTGAAGAAATCACAGACGTCGGTTGCAGATATCTTCCAGCCACATTTCAAACTTATGCATTGCAATGAGAGACAATTAATGTGTTTCGAAAAAACGATCCATTAATTTTGTTGCGCAGTGTATATGCCAGAGTCCATCAAGTGTAGTGACTGACGAGTAGTGGCGCGGTAGTGTCTTGGTACCTCATAACAGATGTTTACAGTTGGTGAGATATCTGATGTCGTTCTGGCAGGACGACACCTGAACACAGTCCGTATCAAGGTGGATGAGAGGAGCGCTAGCAGTAAGCGGTCATCCGTTATCTTGTTAAAAGATAACGTCACGGGCAGTTCAAAGATAGGTGTGCACATATGTAAACTTTCTGACTCTGTGAGGATGCATGATGTACGACGAGTTTTATTTTGGGATAGTATACGTCATTGTTTCATTGGACTCTACAGTAAAATATCCCACTCACACAAATGGAAACGATCTGGCAGTTGTACGTTAGTCAATGTTATAGTATGAATATGGTTTGTATGTAAGCCGTAACAATAAATCAATAAAACTATGTTTCCTATCTTGACAATGAATTGTTTTTCTGAACCCACAGACTGAACACAACAGATCGCCCGTCTCCAAATCTGACCAAGTCAAACAATTGTGTGGTGTACCGCGTGAAGCACTATACCATCAAAACACTTTCTGTCACCATTTGATAATTACCAACGTAGTCTTTCAAAAGTTCCGACAACAAAACATATACCGTGATTTCAGGCAACGTGGCGTTCTTTTGCAATTAAAAATTCCTTACTGCTATGCGTAAGTTAAAATTCCAAAGTCACCATCTTATTCCATATTGAAGACATGGCCTGGTGAAATCAAATGAACGTTTTTGTAAAGCTCTGTGCGCTATCACTCTTTCATTATAGCCGAGCGGGATACCCGCGCGGTCTGAGGCGCCTTATCACGATCCGTGCGGATCTCCCTGTCGGAGGCTCGAGCCCTCCCTCGGGCATGGGTGTGTGTGTTGTCCACAGCGTAAGTTAGTTTAAATCAGAGCAAGTAGGGTGTAGGCTTAGGGACCGATTACCTCAGCAATTTGGTCCCATAATACCTTACCACAAATTTCCAAATTTATTTCCTTATATCCCACCTCTACATTCGCCTCGTAGCAGCACGTATCAGGAGCATCCATCGTTGCTGGATTTCATCCTAATACCTCGTTGCAGCCGACCCACTAAACCTGCGAAACAGTTGTATCTATGTATCTACTTCTGGCGTGATGATACCCCAGATACAACCATCGCGTCCTCGGGATCTTTCAGCAATACTAATAGTGCTCTAATGTTTACCAAGGAGGCATCAGCTGATTAGATGGCACGAATCGTCCTCTAGGTTAAATCGTGTACAGAACTCCATTATACTACTTCTGGGTCCTCTCATCCCAGTATCAATGTTGTATGTTATCGATCTGGCTTGCACTATCTCCTGAAATATTTTGCACATCGTTGAAATTACCGTATAGGTGACATTCAAGTACCGTTCAACCACGCAGCACCTATTCCTGACGTAATGGGCGAAAACTTCGTCAAACATAATGTTTTTCCATGCTGCAACAAGCATTAACGCAAGGCCTCTGTTCGCATCTAGTGTTAATTATATATCAAGCCGTCCAGTGCTAAATTATATCAATCTCGATGATTCCTCAATTGATGGCTTGAATTTATCTCCAGAATAAACCATCACAGCGTGAGTGGTATTCTGTAAATTCCGGCAGGTAAAAACTGTGTATATGACCAAGACTTCAATACAAAGCCTTGCGTCTTGCAAGCAGTGCTCTTACCGACTGAGCTACCAAGGGTAGACTCAACATTGACTCTCGTACGAATAGCTGTACTTTCTCCAGTACTACTCTCGTACCTTCCAGTCGTTCTACATCTTCATCTACATCTACATGATTACTCTGCAATTCACATTTAAGTGCTTGGCAGAGGGTTCATCGAACCACAATCATACTATCTCCCTACCATTCCACTCCCGAACAGCGCGCGGAAAAAACGAACACCTAAACCTTTCTGTTCGAGCTCTGATTTCTCTTATTTTATTTTGATGATGATTCCTACCTATGTAGGTTGGGCTCAACAAAATATTTTCGCATTCGGAAGAGAAAGTTGGTGACTGAAATTTCGTAAATAGATCTCGCCGCGACGAAAAACGTCTTTGCTTTAATGACTTCCATCCCAACTCGCGTATCATATCTGCCACACTCTCTCCCCTATTACGTGATAATACAAAATGAGCGGCCCTTTTTTGCACCCTTTCGATGTCCTCCGTCAATCCCACCTGGTAAGGATCCCACACCGCGCAGCAATATTCTAACAGAGGACGAACGAGTGTAGTGTAAGCTGTCTCTTTAGTGGACTCGTTGCATCTTCTAAGTGTCCTGCCAATGAAACGCAACCTTTGGCTCGCCTTCCCCACATTATTATCTATGTGGTCTTTCCAACTGAAGTTGTTCGTAATTTTTACACCCAGGTACTTAGCTGAATTGACAGCCTTGAGAATTGTACTATTTATCGAGTAATCGAATTCCAACGGATTTCTTTTGGAACTCATGTGGATCACCTCACACTTTTCGTTACTTAGCGTCAACTGCCACCTGCCACACCATACAGCAATCTTTTCTAAATCGCTTTGCAACTCATGCCGGTCTTCGGATGACCTTACTAGACGGTAAATTACAGCATCATCTGCGAACAACCGAAGAGAACTGCTCAGATTGTCACCCAGGTCATTTATATAGATCAGGAACAACAGAGGTCCCAGGACGCTTCCCTGGGGAACATCTGATATCATTTCAGTTTTACTCGATGATTTGCCGTGTATTACTACGAACTGCGACATTCCTCACAGGAAATCACGAATCCAGTCGCACTACTGAGACAATACCCCATAGGCCCGCAGCTTGATTAGAAGTCGCTTGTGATGAACGGTGTCAAAAGTTTTCCGGAAATTTAGAAATACGGAATCAACTTGAGATCCCCTGTCGATAGCGGCCATTATTTCGTGCGAATAAAGAGCTAGCTGCGTTGCACAAGAACGATGTTTTCTGAAACCTTGCTGCAAAACCTTCTGCACTGTCGTTCCTTCCACTATTGTTAGTTTAGGTGAGTTTCTGTATAGTTTTGGAAGGTAGGAGACATGCGCTGGAGGAAGAAAAAGTTGTGAGGATCAGTCGGGAGATGCGCCTAGATAGCTTAATTTGTAAGAGAATTGCCTGCAAAAGTCAGGCTTCCCATCACAATTCCTGGCCCAACACACATTTTAACTTACCTCTGTTTCGCGAATGTAGCAGGAAATGACATGCCGAAGTTCATATACATACTGCCATTATGTGAAGTGTAAGCCGATGCTAGTTAATGATGATGATGATGATGATGATGGTGATGATGATGATGATGTTTGGTTTGTGGGGCGCTCAACTGCGCGGTTATCAGCGCCCATACAAATTCCCAACCTTTGCTCAGTCCAATCTCGCCACTTTTATGAATGATGACGAAAGGATGAGGACAACACAAACGCCCAATCATCTCGAGGTAGGTGAAAATCCCTGGCCCCGCCGGGAATTGAACCCAGGATCTCGTGCCAGAGAAGTGAGAAAGCGACTGCGAGACCACGAGCTGCGGACAATAGAAGATGAGACGTTTTAAATTTAGTATATGAGTTTGAAGAGACAATCCATCTTCATAACGATTCTAGAAAAATATGTGTTATCCATAACTGAATACTCACTGAATATAATGAAAATGCTTTAAACATGCCTGGGACATAATTATATGAAAGGGAGTATTGGAAAGGCGTCGTAATTAACCTTTAGAATGTCCTAAAACCCAAATTATCCCTACCTAAGGATTAGCTATACCCCCCTAAATAAGTCCTCAGTATAGATATTCATGTAGGTCATTCCGCACAAGTTCAGTGCCCTCAATTAAGGGCAGAGATTTGTCACGTGGCTGCACACTTCCTCACTATCGCGCCACGCTGTCAAACGGGGAAGAGAGGGGAAAAGGCGAAAAAGCCGCATTTTGATACGAATGCAATCCCGCAAGGAACACTGAAACCCTTGAATGTGGCTCCGTTTCGTATTTCACGACAACATAGACCACAACCAAACAAAAATTTTCAGTATTATTTAATTACTTTTGTCACGCTGAAAACATAATAAAATTATATCTGGTACAAACTGTCATCACACAGACAGACGCAGGCAGTTTTACAGATTTTTTTTCACTTTGGTTGCCATGTAATAACAAGTTAGTTAGTTTCATAATCGAAATAATTCTTTCACGCAGATATCTTTTTCCAGGCATCGGATCGCGTTTGCAGCCTCAGACTGGAGACGTGAAAGCTCTACCGTAGAAAAACAATGTAGAACTCACTGGCACTTTTATCGTGAAAGAATTTGTATTTTAAACGGGAAACGCATTGCAGATTGCTGTGGCCCCTGTGCACATACAGAGGAGCACTTCAGCTGAAACGGCAAACGGTCTCGAAGAAAGCTCAAAAACAGATGTAAGACTGGCAGTACCCTGAAAACGTTTAGACAACTCTTCCAGTAATTCTTTCAGTGCCACAATGAATTCTTCAGAATTCAAGTTTTCGTTAAGGCCAGACCAGGAAAATGGACGGCTTTTTTATTGTGTCAGAAGTGATTTTCATTCAAGGGCAGCCCCACCAACTAAGTTGTTTCTCATCTTGAAACATCTTACTGCGAGTTGTAGGGCCCACTTGAAGCGAAAGAAGTGCAATGCATCCTGGATGTTCTAATTCCTGATTTCCTTTTCCCTCCAGAAACTCAATACCATCTTATTTTCCATAACACTTACTACCAAAGGGTGAGGGGCGGGAAATTACTTTATACAAAAAAAAAAAGAAAAAAAGTTCGTAAATTTTTGTTAACTTATATTAACAACAACATTTTAAAATACTGAACTATAAGTAGGGTCCGGAACCAGAATATATCTTTTAGCACAACTTAAGCAGTGCCAACGCAATTCCTGTAATGTACTCACAGAGAGGAGGGATTCCTGATGACCCCCACAGAAAAAAAACCCCACAGAAAAAAGTTAATAAAAGTCAGATTTCGTTTACTTTCGTTTAGTTTAATTTACAAAACACATTTTAAAGGTATATAAGTGATAAGAAGAGTCCAAAACTTGAAAACAGGAATATGACGTTCGTTGTGAAAACTCAGATTTGCTACTAAGACAAATTCTTTGGCTGCGTTTTAGAGAAAAAATTCACAACAGTTTCTGAATCTCTTGTAAGAAATAATTAACAACAGAAAAATGTTTTAGAAAATTTAAATTGTGTAGTACATGATTAGATGACAATACTTGCAAAAAATGTGGGCATAAAGTCCCTCTTTCTGCTTGATATTGCGAGGGTTAAATAAAAAAATCGTTCAGGGCATCTTGCTGTAACCAACGTTCTTTGCATTAATATTTAACGTCTACATACTCTTTCTTCACTTCCATCAAAAGCTTTGCAACTTATAACATAATAATTTACTGCGAGTATTTGCACCACCAATTTTATCATGTGCTCCATGCCTGCTAACATAGCACAAAACGCTTCTTGATGTACAGAACAATGAATCCTATGCAAATAGTGTGTCGATCATAGTGATTTCTTACCCCTTCATAGTCAACTAAATATTTTATTCTTTCTGCCGTTCCATGACAAATTTGCGTTATCCGTTGATTATGTAGCTGCATAGTAGGTAACTGAAATTCTCATCCTGCATGTCTGTCAAGCCCATTCATTTTTAACAGTTGGTACATTGCTATAGTGCCTCTTTTTTGTATAAACAACCACTGGACCTATGAACATCATTTATACTACGAACAAGTAGTGAAATGTAAACAACCCTGACACCACGACTGTGCAGAAACGAATAAAGCCGTATCGACTGCAAAGCGCCGGAAGAAACAATCTTGCATCGCACTGCTAAAAGAAATGTCGCACAGTACTGAGTAGTTCCGAGGAGCACAGAGCAAAGCTGAAACGGGCTGAGCCTTCCGGCCGAACATGTGCAGCACATCATGCAAGCGTGAATTAGTTAAAGCTCTTTCAGGACTATGAAAAATACAAAGCTTGGATAAATCGATACAAGAGAAAGGAATGCTTCAACATCTGATATAAAGTACTGAAATCTCGTGAAACAGAACAAGACCAACTCTAGGAATCCAGAGAAGAAGAAACACAAAACTGTAGCCTCTGGTAGCAGATGTAACAAGCACACAATATATCTGCTGGCTCCGTTGTGTCAATATTTGTGAGTTAATAGAATTATCGACAAAACTGTAATAGTTTTCGTACGTATTCACAACTTCTCTCCTTTGGCGACGAAGTAAACGGCTTTACGAGCTGTGATAGCGCTCACAATCGTAGTATATATATTAAAAAGTTAATAAGCTTGGGACTATACACTGACGTATAGGACGGTAAAGTTCCATAGGCAACGGCAGATAGAAAAAAAAATGAACCAAATGAAACAGTGGCAGTGTCATATATGAAACGTGACATTTTGAGTGAAGAAGCTAACGTAGCAGAAACCAAAAGAAGTTCAGAGTAAATTACGAGATTTAGTAGAGCCTGGATGAAACAGGATTCAAATACAACAAACATATCTCAGATTGTGTTACTCATTATTTTATTTTAAATGAATACTGAGAGACATTTCCCACTGTGTTTCTGCCATACGTACTCGTGTAACAGGGGAATACTATGACTCATTATACAAAGTCAGCCAAATCACCGAAGACAAAAAAAAAAAAAAAAAAAAATGCGAAAGAAGTCTTCGACTCCTTCTCGTACTGTTTGTAAACGAAGGTGGTAACGAGAGATATGATACGTGAATGTCGCTGAACCGTCTACTTGCTCTTACAAGTATCTCAGGCATTTAGTCGCGTATTACCTTACATGGTTCACAGGATCACTGCTGAATATGCATATTGTGTGAAATTGCCATGTCATTTTATATTTATGTTTCGTTACTTCAGTTCTACTGCGTGAGCAATCTGATTGCCATTTGGCGTTTTGTTTTTGCAGTTTTTCAGCTCATCAGCGGAGTATCCGATTATTGTATAACAAAATTCCATCCTAATTGAATTTTTAATTGATGAGCAAACGAACGCGCTTTTAAAACGTAATCACTGTGAATACTGGAATCATGTAGTTCCCGTGCACTAGAAGCACAGCACGATACAACTAAATATTTTCTGCGCAGCGGAAGTAAGGTCACTGCGATTATTTATAGCTTGTCTGTGTTCAGGATCAAGTCGGAACAAGTACCTGCACGCAGAATTTGTGCAAGCCGTTATGTTTTCATGCTTTTTGTGCCGTTTTTCAGCCATAGTCATCCTCAGATCAAAATAGCATAGGTTTCCTGTATCACTCTAATGGACATTACAGTACACGAGTGTCTTCCGGCCCTTTAAGCATCGTCTGACCTACGTAGTAAACGAGGAGCGTTTCAAATTTTTCTTAGCTTCTGCCACTGTATCGTGAAGTGGAACTCTATGAAGTCGTCTTCTATAACCAGAAGGCGTATTTTACAAACAGTTTCATAAAAACCGCGCATTTAATCTTCTTTGCTCTATTCGCGTTGTAATAGACGTCATTTTATTGGGATCTGTTAATGTGGAAGTACCGCAACAGCCTTCTCTCCTTGTCAGAAGTGCAGCGTTACAGAACTCACGAGGAGAACACAGCAAGTGCCATAAACCGATTTCCCAGTAACTTCGCCCAGCGGAAGGAGGAGGCAAAAGAGGTGAGTACGTGCTCGCCTTATCCGTAGATATCAGACCGTCTCTTAGAAAACGACCGTGAAAGTTTTCGGCGTCATTTGGATTGCTTTTAGCACGCAGTCAGCTCTGCCCAACTGGTGGCATAGTGACTAGCTTTGCGGATACTCACATTGGCGTCCCGTGTTCGAAACCCGGCTTTTCTCTTACCTATTTTTTTCATTTATCTACCTATGTCCATAGAAGGGTACTCCATGAATGACTCTTATCAAGTTAAGGTATACAAAGACGTTTTACTAGTTGTGAAAATACAGCTGTGTTTCACATTCAGTGTCATACATTTATTATATAGTCTAGGTATGTATGATATTCTTAAGTGCTACAACATTTTTAAATTCTCAGACTCTAGTTTTTCATTCTTATAACAATTCTTAGTTATTGTATTTTTTTCCTTATGTTTATTTTTCAGGAAGATTTGGTGCATTCATCGTAGAAACATACGAAATATAGAAATTTCGAGCATCAGAATTATCACACGAAAGCAGGTTTGTCATAGCGACCCGGGAGAGAAACTCATTAACATTGGTAAAGATTCCACGCCCCGGCAATAACTTTGTCCCAAACCACGCATGACAGGTCCCTTTTCCGAAAACTGACGCTTGCAGTTGTTTATGAATCAAGGTACACTACAGGTACGTCATCGAAAGCAATTTCAAATCATTGTTCCGATGATTTGTCCTGTTTTTTTTTTTTGGTTGCTTTAATTCATTCACGATACATACAATTAGCACACAAATATGGAAGAAGTTACTTCAATATACATGGAAATCATTCATGTGTAAATCTTCTACGTACACGGAAACATAAATGAAAAACAAAAACAAACAAAAAATAGTAATCGGGTTTCGAACATGGGGCAGAAAAGCATTAAGCCACGACGCTGGCCACTGCACCACAACCATTTCTTTTTATTTATTTATTTCTATACTTCATTTATTCATTGTTTTTTTTACCTCGTACCTAGGAAATTAATCGCTTTCTCACTTTTTTTTAAGTCATTGCTTAGGTGGGCTTAGGGCCAAAGTGTAAGGGGTTGGCAACCCGAGCCCTGGCCACGATATCCCGCTCTCCCCTCAGAACTGAGAACGGTGGAGAGCATACAATCCAAGGCAGGCCGCTGTGGCCGAGCGGTTCTAGGCGCTTCAGTCCGGAACTGCGCTGCTGCTACGGCCGCAGGTTCGAATCCCGCCTCGGGCATGGATGTGTGTGATGTCCATAGGTTAGTTAGGTTTAAGTAGTTCTAAGTCTAGGGGACTGATGACCTCAGATGTTAAGTCCCATAATGCTTAAAGCCATTTGATCCATACGATCCAAGAGGGCCAAATGCATCAAGGAAAGAATTTTTTTGCACCTTCACCAACGTGTTGCAAGAGATCGTGCTATGACATGCCTCGTAATACCGAGGGTACATAAGGACTCTCGATGGTGCTACTCACTGCGACCGCTGGTCACTAAAAGGTATGGCAAGTACCTCGATATTTTCACCGTTGGGTTTTGTACTTACCGGTAGTCAGACAAGGAGGAAGAGTGACTGAAAGTGTCATAATACCCCATCAACGACGAAGACGTAGTGCAAGTATGTTACATATGTCCGAACGGTGAAGAATGATCTGATGTCGAGAGAATATTTTAGTTCACTGTTATATTGCAAATTCTTCTGTGCACCTTAATAGGACAGTGCATCCAAGAAGGTCACACAAAAATATTGTCAATACGGTGCAAGACGGCCGCCAACTCGCATGTTTGTAAGTGTACTAATAGCTTCATCTGCAGTTGTGGACCTGTCTGCATAGTTACTGCAACATCATTAGCTGCTGTCTGACCTTGCGGATCGCAGGCTGGTGAATCTGCCTTAAGTGTTCGGAATTCATAACGCCTCAGACGACGCAGGTACCATTTTGGGCGACTAGATGTCACTTACAAGCTATCCTGCAGTGATTCAACTTTTTGTCTACATAGCAAACAAACGTTAAGTCTGGAGGGAACAGCATGCGATCCAGACACCAAAGTGCTTTGGAACTAAGAAAAGGAAACAATACAAGAATACTGTTATAGAATTCGAGTTACAAAAGCCCACTCAGGCAACTATGTCACGTATTTCTTGCCCCGTGGTGAACGTTGCCTACCTGTGATCCAGGTGCTTCCCCAGTGAACAGCTGGATGAGACGCAAAATGGACTCCACTGCTTGTCATTGCTGCTATCAGCTTATTCCTCTTCACTAAAGAGTAACCACCGGGAAAACACGGCAGCAATCGCATATTCGTTATCTTGTTGGAAGATAACATCACCGAATCCCCGGATATAGGGCACAGCCTTATCAGCTCGGAACTGTAGTGGTTGCTGTCGAACTACCGGCTACATGAACAACTGATGATAATGGTTTGTAACTAAATATGAGTGCACCACATACCATCACGTCAGGTGCTATGCCTTCAGGACAATGAATCCTGTCTAGCAATATTCGTTCTCTACATAGACTCCCAAATTGATGCATTCATCATGATGCTGTCGCGGTAGCCAGCGGTGTCCAGTGCTTGGAGCGACACTGTCAACGTCTCTCTCTCTGTTAATGGGTCAAAGGAAGTTAGTGTAGTGGTAGGCGCTCTGACAGACTGTATCTCGAGGGTGGTGTACCTAGGAAAACATTATGTTTCCTTGTCGGTGTTGCAACCTAGCGCCTGATCTTAGAATCAAATACGTACTAGAAACCGGCATAAGCAGTTCTAGACATTTACTACGGTTTTGTTTTGAGACATCAGGTTGCGTTTTGTGCAGAGAACCAGGCGGCAGTCGTGACGTGACGTTGCTTTCCTGCTTTCTAACAACGGCTGAGGCGCGCCAGTAATCTTTGCAGTTCATCCATTAGATGCTCCTTATCGCTGATCATGTACGCCCTCTCAGTTAAAGTGTGCAGGCCGGATTTCTTCCACATAGGATGATGATGAGAGGAAGCATGTAGGTATCTGTCAGTACTGTTTGGGTCCTTACATGTGGCCCAATTTATCATTAGGCTTTCTGTAAACTTGCACGTCAAGGAAAGGCAGCACCCAACTACAAAACCTTAAGTCCGTTTGTGGTGCTAATGGTTATGAGACGAAACTAATAGATAAAACTTTGACGACAAAGAATGAAGGCAACAGAGGAGAGCAGTAGGAATTACAAAACAACGCTATATATTACCATATGTTCAAGGTGTCGCTGAACGAATGGGAAATATTCTCCGCCGAGCAGGCATCAAGCCAGTTTTGCGAAGCAGCAACAGAATAAAAGATATCCTTCACACAACGAAAGATACTGCTGACAAACTAAATGCAGCTGGAGTTCACGAAATCAGATGCAAATGTGGATTAGTGTATGTGGACAAGACGGGACGACCCATCAGCACACGGATATCTGCACATGAAAGATACAACTGACTAAGACAACACACCAGGTCAGTGGTGGCAGAGCACCAGGACGAGTGCGGCAAACTGATTCACTTTGCTGAAGCTCGCCTACTGGCGAAACAGCCCCTTACTTTCAGGAGGAAGATAAGAGAGGCAATAGAAATAGACAAGCGATCGTCGAACATGAACAGAGAAACTTTCTTCAGTATCGGGTTCTTCGGCCGACGTTCATCTAATGATTTTACTGACATTTCGCCAGCACGAGTGTCTGGCATTGTCAAAGCTTCACCCTCCATTGCCGATGGTGAACTGGAGCCGAGCTCGCGGCCGCAGAGTATATGTACCTGGCGCGCCGACGTCCGAGGGCTTCCCCTCGGTCATCTCCTGTGCGGTTCTCCTCTTGCTACCTGCGACGGTCGTTCGCTGCAGTACGGGTAGCCAGGATCCGTTTACCTTAAGGCTTTCCTCTTTCTTGTTAAAACTATTCGCGTGTTTTTCTATTTCTACAGCTGCTCTGAACAAGCGCTTGTGATAGTGCTTCTCTACAGCCAGAACTTCCGTGTTGGCGAATTTTATTACGTGGTCGGTCTCACTCAGTGCGTGCTCTGCGACGGCCGATTTCTCCACCTGCCCCAACCTGCAGTATCGCTTATGTTCTATGATCCTGGTGTTGATTGAACGTCCAGTCATTCCGACATAAACTTTTCCTCATGTGTATGGTATACGGCATATTCCCGACATTGCAAGTGGGTCCCTTTTCTCCTTTGCCGATCTAAGACACCGTTTGATCTTCCTTGTCGGCTTGAAAATCGTCTTTACGCCGTGTTTGCGCAATATACGGTCGATTCTGTCCGTCAATTTGGGAATGTATAGCAGAAAGGCCGTGCCCGACATTTCTTTTTCAGATTCCTTACTTCGCCGAGTGTTTGGCTCTGTTACACTTCTAATATAACTTGTGGAGTACCCATTAGCCCTCAGAACACTTTCCAGGTGTTGCATTTCGCGTCTGAGGTGCTGCGGCTCACATATTCGTCCTGCTAGCGTTACGAGCGTATTAATCATGCCTCTTTTCTGGCTCGGGTGGGTCATTTGCTAGTTTGTGCAAGTATCGGTGCGTCAGTGTCGGTTTTCGATACACGCTGTGTCCCAGGTTTTCACCATCCCTTGTGACCAGCACATCTAGGAATGGCAGTTTTTTGTCACTTTCTACTTCCATGGTAAATTTTATGTTGGCACGCAGGATGATTAAGTGTCTTAGGAAAGTATCATCGACGTACCTGTAACACACTTTAGGTTTGCAAGTCGCCAAGTCCAGTGCCTGTGCTTCGAATTGTTCGATGAAGAAGTTGGCGACAACTGGGCTAAGAGGACTACCCATGGCAACGCCTTCCAGCTGTTCGTAGAAATCGCCATTCCACGTCTAATAGCTCGTGGTGAGACAGGCATGGAAGAGCTTTGTGATGTCTTGCGAGAAAAAATAACCGATGTGCTCCAGAGCGTCACTGAGTGGCACTTTTGTAAACAGAGAAACAACATCGAAGCTGACCAGGATGTCGTTCGGTGCAAGTTTCAGTTTCTTCAGCTTCTCAATGAAATGTCCTGAGTCCTTTATGTATGTGCCGGTCTTCCCCACGTGTGGCTGGAGCAGAAAGGCCAAGCGTTTTGCCAGTTTATACGTCGGTGAGCCAGGACTGGTAACAATCGGTCTTAGTGGAACGTTGTTCTTATGGATCTTGGGTAATCCATACAGCCGAGGTGGTAGGGCTTCTGTGTTGAGAAAGTTTCTCTTTATGTCCGCCGGCAGAGAAGACGCTTTGATTAATCGATTCGTATTCCGTGTGATACGCTGCGTCGGATCTGCGCCTAGTTTTCGGTACGTCGTCGGATCTAATAGGTCTCGGATCTTTTGCTCATAATCTTCGGTCTTCATTACGACGGTCGCATTCCCCTTATCGGCAGGCAGTACCAATATACTTTTGTCTGCGTTGAGATTCTTAATGGCTTGTAGCTCTTCTGTCCTCAGGTTGCAAGCTGGTGGTTTTGCTCGGCGCAGTATCCTGATTGTTTCAGTGCGTATTTCCTCTGCCCTTTTACAAGGAAGAGTCTGAATGGCTGCTTCGGTGTTGGCAATGATGTCCAGAGTTCTCGGGATGATAGCGAAATTCCCTCCTTTATGAAGAACAGACACTTCCTCTTCGGTCAACTGACGTTCAGTGAGGTTGACCACTGTGTGTGACATGTCGGGAATGGCCTTGTTGATCTGCTTCCGGCATCTTTCAAACTTTTTCTTCTGTTCCGCACTTACGTTTAGTGAAAAAAATACGAGCTTACGGAATATCGGACCAGGTTTGTGATTGGATTCAGGATTTCCTAGAAGAAAGAACACATCATGTCATTCTTAACGGTTCAAAATCTGCAGATGTAGAGGTAATTTCGGGGGTACCGCAGGGAAGCGTGATAGGACCTTTATTGTTTACAATATACATAAATGACTTAGTTGACAACATCGGTAGCTCCGTGAGGCTATTTGCAGATGACACGGTTGTCTACAAGAAAGTAGCAACATCAGAAGATTCGTACGTACTCCAGGAGGACCTGCAGAGGATTAATGCATGGTGCGACAGCTGGCAGCTTTCCCTAAACGTAGATAAATGTAATATAATGCGCATACATAGGGGCAGAAATCCATTCCAGTACGATTATGCCATAGGTGGTAAATCATTGGAAGCGGTAACGACCGTAAAATACTTAGGAGTTACTATCCGGAGCGATTTGAAGTGGAATGATCACATAAAACAAATAGTGGGAAAAGCAGGCGCCAGGTTGAGATTCATAGGAAGAATTCTAAGAAAATGTGACTCATCGACGAAAGAAGTAGCTTAGAAAACGCTTGTTCGTCCGATTCTTGAGTATTGCTCATCAGTATGGGACCCTTACCAGGTTGGATTAATAGAAGAGATAGACATGATCCATCGAAAAGCAGCGCGATTCGTCATGGGGACATTTAGTCAGCGCGAGAGCGTTACGGAGATGCTGAACAAGCTCCAGTGGCGGACACTTCAAGAAAGGCGTTACGCAATACGGAGAGGTTTATTATCGAAATTACGAGAGAGCACATTCCGGGAAGAGATGGGCAACATATTACTACCGCCCACATATATCTCGCGTAATGATCACAACGAAAAGATCCGAGAAATTAGAGCAAATACGGAGACTTACAAGCAGTCGTTCTTCCCACGCACAATTCGTGAATGGAACAGGGAAGGGGGGATCAGATAGTGGTACAATAAGTACCCTCCGCCACACACCGTAAGGTGGCTCGCGGAGTATAGATGTAGATGTAGATGTAGATGTCGCTAGGTGCAGCGCTCGAGTTCGTTTTGCATGCTCGCGTGAGTGATGCTGTCGATCTTGTCCCAGTCGTCTAGACGATTCTACTACTTAGTTGACGGAAAATGTCCAAAAGTTCTTGATCCGTTCTTGCCAAGTCTCTCCGTGTTGTATGAATTAGCTCACGAAGAAAGGCTCGTTCCATTCTGTCGTAGTTTCGATGTGCTTGGGCAGTGCTGAACAGGCGCTTACATTTCAAGAACTTCGGTGTAGCACCTTCATCTCGGCACCGTGACAGAAAGGCGAGAGAAGACATCAATCGCCCTTTCTTCTTCCGTCGTTGGCCAAGGCGCCGGTACAATCTGCTAATCTCCTCCCCGTAGAGGCGTAATACAAACTTGTTAAGGCTTTCGTGGCCACTTGTTTGTCAACAAATGGCCACGAAAGCCTTAACAATTTTGTATGAACAGAGAAGACGGGTATCTACTTCTGACGTCTTTGCTGCCAGCAATAACAGCGTTACGGGACGCCAGCTCACGTGAAGCAATACACACAGGCGGGGGGGACCGTAGCGGCCGCAGGGACCCAGAGTACAGGCGCGCCTCAGTCGGCGTTGGAAAGCAGGAAAACAAAACCACGTCACAACTGCCGCCTGGTTTTCCATTCGCTAATTTCCAGCAACCACAAACAATAATGTAAACACCAATCAAAACGTTGGGTTTCCACCAACGAAAAGAAATAAAAAACACCCGTAAAGAACTAACATCCTTCTCCTTCAACCTTAACAGCCTATCAGAATTAGATAACAGCCACTTCTGCAGGTCTATAAGAAACAAAGTTTTCACATTCAGCAGTAAACAAAAACGCCCTGAAGTTGGTCACTTGAAATAGTGACCGAAACGTCGGTAGTTTTACATATTAACAATGCGGTCACAAACCCAGAAAATATTTATTGATTCTGACAATGGCCGCGCAAGCCTCCGTTTATATTTAGCATGTATAATGTTCACGAATATGAAACAGACTTCGTTTGTCAGAGTGCCAGCTCTGGGGAACACTTGCACTATATTACCAACATTTGGACTATACTACAAAAATATCCAGACGGTCGTGTACCTTCGTATCCTGTTAGGTCATTTTATATTTAAGTGTAGAGATACACGGTGTTTCCTCTAGCGTAATACCGGGGGAAGTTAATTTGTGGTAAGGATGCCTAGAACTACCCCAATATTTGGGAATATTAATCAATACCACTGCAAGTTTTAAAGTTCAGATTTTAGGCAATGTCGTCGTTAACTGAGAGGTACAAAACAACGGCACTAGCTGGCATGGGCAAGAGAAAAGGCAACGTCTTGTTGAAATTTACCAGTTCGAGAAGTGTCGAAGGTCGTTAGGAAAATCTCTAAACATTAAATCTGTATTACTAGATACCGGATTTATTTCCAGTTAAAATCTCAGAGTAACTGAAATTACGGAATGTTCAACTACTACGTTACCTAGAATACATATTCCTCAACTTCTCTAGATACCAAATAGCTGTAGACAAACCGAGACAATATTTGAAAACGCGTGAGGAACTTCGCATTTTAGTAGCTCTGATATGAGTAGTTACCAGTATCAAATATATTTAGAATTTAGAGTTCATTTTACGTTCAGGGACGGATAGGTACTTATTAACTTACAGTTATGAATAACCTTACAAATGAAACTTCCGATCTCCACATGTCAAATGGGATATATGACATACTTGGTCGTCCCTTTCAAAACGTTGATAATTACTGATTCTAGAGACATGGGTAACAGAAAGATTCCGACAGTGACCTCCTAACTAATTATGAGATAAGTTCATTTTTTCAGCTCCACATCAGTGTCATATTCCTAAGGTTATTTCCGTGCGGAAGCAAACTGGATGCATCATGTGCAAAAATGTTATTCACTGTAATCTTGCACACTGTAGAAATCTGTAATGTTGTTCAAATGGTTCTAACGGCTTTGAGCACTATGGGACTGAACTACTGAGGTCATCAGTCCCCTAGAACTTAGAACTACTTAAACCTAACTAACCTAAGGACATGACACACATTCATGCTCGAGGCAGGACTCGAACCTGCGACCGTAGCGGTCCCGCGGTTCTAGACTGTAGCACCTGTAACCGCTCGGCCACTCCGGCCGGCTGTAATGTTGTATCTTTACATGGCCGAAGATGTCTAATGTCTTGTTATTTCACAAATATTCAGGTACCTAGAACATACACATTTCGAAAATTGCTACACTACGTACAAGGAAGTTTTGTGTTGACTCTCCTGTAACATAATTTCGCTTTAGCATCGACTTTTGTCTATTCACAGATGTACAGAATCATTAATGAATTTGCCGGATAGTAAGACGAACGGTATGTTCACGTTTTACTGCGAAAAAATTTACTATTCGACATCACATTGATTTCCCTGCACCCAGAGATTTGTTTCAGGTTTCAAATCACAGCATCTACAAAGCGCCTCCTCTGAAAATTACACGACGTTTAAGTACTACATTCGATCCAAAGGAAGTAAGGTTCTTGGTGGAATGGTAAGACAAGATAATTCCTCGTACGCAGTTGAACTGTAACAGCATGCTGTAAATTAGCAACGAGCTAAACTGAATAATAACAGCACTTGACATGAGTACTATGCAAAACAAAGTCTTCGAGTAGTGTGCGCCAGTGTTTCGTCGGCAGCTTCAGAGAGAATTATTAGAAATGCATTACAAATCATTTACTAAGATTTTTCTCGATGTGCGTCCACGTTACGATACGATAAAAGTGTGAACGTTTTTCGTATTTTTTCAGATAGCCTTAGTCAATATGACTGGAAAAGCGCTGTACAAATGCTGAATAGGTCACTTAGTGAAAAGTCATCGGTTGGTGAGTGAATGACTTTAATATTACGCGTTTCGGATAATCCGCAATCAAATATTAGATACATTAGTTCGTACAGATCAACTTATGTTCTATGTTACACACATAACTGTCAGACACAGACTGTTTGTATGTAAGACATACAAACTCGAGTTATATTATATATGATGATGGGTTATCCCGAAACGCTAACATTAAAGGGGTTCATTGACCAGCCGGTGATGTTTAGCGAAATGACCTATTCAACATTTGTGCACTATTGTTCTCATTAAAAATATGGTCACATGTTTATTCTACCACTTCTTACCGCATCACCAATTAATCTAGATGACTATGGTACTCATCATGTTGAAGGCTGTCAGCGATGCGTTGGTAATACTATTATGCCATTGTCATAACATGCCGCGATAACACAACTGTAGGAATCTTATTGATATGCATTCTGCCACCGAAACCATACCAACTTACTCCGCATAGAATCCTTAGCCACAAACTACTCCACTTAGAAAGGAAATCGTCAGTTAAACTTTAAAAAAACTTTTTTCCGTTATGGAATAGAATAACGCAACTGTGATAAATAATTATATTTGGAAATCATTGCTTCCAGTGGCGTTTCTTGAGGACAGAATTTGTCTTTTCCGAGTACCAGTTTCAAGTTGCTTAGCGAATAATCATCAGGAATAATCGAATGTGATCAGATAACTGTGTTCAATTATCCCCACAAACCTATGAACAATTACTAAGAAGCGAACATAGCGATTTGATAAAATAAAAATTTTACCACTATGAAAATCGCCTGGTTGCAGTCTTTTCTGACAAACTTCATTAATACCTGTTTTTACTTCGAACGTGTACGTTCTTGTTTAAGATTATTTTCGTAATATTCGACTTGTGGTTGAAAATTCCCTTTACGTTAAATATATAATTATGAAAACCGGATTCTGCTTTGATCAAACAGAGTTTTCTTCTTTAACACCTGCCGGCCGAATTGGCCGTGCGGTTAAAGGCGCTGCAGTCTGGAACCGCAAGACCGCTACGGTCGCAGGTTCGAATCCTGCCTCGGGCATGGATGTTTGTGATGTCCTTAGGTTAGTTAGGTTTAACTAGTTCTGAGTTCTAGGGGACTAATGACCTCAGCAGTTGAGTCCCATAGTGCTCAGAGCCATTTTTTTCTTTAACACCCATACACGTTTCCGCGAAGTTTCACCATCAGCAGGTGCTTGTTAGTTTCTATAACATGACGAGCATCGTAAAATATACAATTTTTGGATTCTGTTAGTTATACTCTTAACATTATGGACAAAATATATACCTAAAGTGTAATTGTGTAGGTGGCATTTCAGTATAGTTGGTGTTTTGCTACAAGTTGTTATATGAATCTTGTAACGATTACTTAGTATTATGTTACGCATATTTACCTATACACCTAAAATGAAACTATTGTGGTTTTCCTCTGTGTTAATGTTAGATTATAATACTACCGTTATGTTGCATTCTACTGCCAACACTGTTAAACCTTCCGACAACTATCACTTGCTTCGTTTATGTAGTACCTGTCGATAAAGTTTTTAGGACATGATACAACTAATGGGGTTTGTAAATTGGCAGTTGGTGTGGGGGGAGGAGAGGTACGTAATTTGTATTTGATCGAAGTAAAAAGCTATTTTCATAATTATATAGTTTTGTAATACTTACCGCTGAATATACACATAACTTAATTATAGTTGAACACATGTGGCCAAAATGATAATTTGGGTTATACATTTCAAATTTAGTTAATGAAGTACCTAGTAATATGATCACGCGTTCACAGGCAACGCAGTCTTGTGCTTGTAGTGTACCATCCCAGGCTTTTCCTTGCATTTCGGGAGCAGCATTGTTTTTTTACCCTTTTGAAAAGTCGACGAAACGTATGGGTGGATCTCCAGGTGGAAGTCCGGGCTTGCATAGCAATGATGTTAAATTTGTGTTGAGCATTTCATAAAGCGCACGTTCATATTCGTGGCATAAAGGCAACCGAACTGCTACGTGTGCCGACGTGAAAGAATTTGAAACAAGTACGCCGGTGGGAGGAGAGTAGTGTTTTGAAAACAGGACGCCCTTTGCGCGCCCGCCACTTGGTGCCCGGCCGCGGCGCCCACAAAAGGACGGCGCTCGCTTTTTCCCTTGTAAATGCAGGCGGCCCTTTGTTGCGGGGTGTACTGTTACCCGTGCCGTTGTCTGCTGCCAGCGCCGCCTGCGCCTGCAAGGGCCACGGCACGCTGCCCGCCACACTCCACACCACTCCAGCAGGCATCGCGTTGCGAGCACAACAAGGTGGTCCCGCTCTCAGGTCAGATCGCCATGCTGCGCCACACCGACACAAGTGTTTTCTCTCCATATCACTGTCTGTGTCTATGCTTAAAAATAAGCTACTTTTACATCTACATCTATGGAGACCATTATGAACTGCATGCCAGAGTGTGCGTCTCACTGTACCATTTATTAGGGCTGCCTCCTGTTCCATTCACGTAGGGATCGCAAGAAGAATGATGGCTTAAATCCCTGTGTGCTTCCTGCAGTTAGTCTAATCATGTCTACACAATTCCTATAAGAGCGATAAGTAGGGAGGTGTAATATAACCTACTGACCATTAAAATTGCTACACTACGAAGACGACGTGCTACAGGCGCGAAATTTAACCGACAGGAAGAGGATTCTGTGATATGCAAGTGATTAGCTTTTCAGAGGATTCACACAAGGTTGGCGCCGGTGGCGACACCTGAAACGTGCTGAGGAAAGTTTTCAACTGATTTCTCATACACAAACAACAGTTGATCGGCGTTGCCTGGTGAAACTTTGTTGTGATGCCTCGTGTAAGGAGAAGAAATGCGTACCATCACGTTTCCGACTTTGATAAAGGTCGGATTGTAGCCTATTGCGATTGCGGTTTATCGTAACGCGACATTGCTGCTCGCGTTGGTCGAGATCCAATGACTGTTAGCTGAATATGGAATCGGTGGGTTCAGGAGGCTAATACGGAACTCCGTGCTGGATCCCAACGGCCTCGAATCACCAGCAGTCGAGATGACAGGCATCTTATACACATGGCTGCAGCGGATCGTGCATCCACGTCTCGATCCCTGAGTCAACAGATGGGGACGTCTGCAGGACAACAACCACCTGCACGAACAGTTCGACGACTTTTGCAGCAGCATGGACTATCAGCTCGGAGACCATGGCTGCGGTTACCCTTGACTCTGCATCACAGACGGCAGAACCTGCGATGGTGTACTCAACCTTGGTGCACGAATCCAGGTTCTGTTTACAGCATCATGATGGTCGCATCCGTGTTTGGTGACATCGCGGTGAACGCACGTTGGAAGGGTGTATTCGTGATGGTATGGGGTGGCATTGGTTACACGTCTCGGTCACCTCTTGTTCGCATAGACCGCACCTTGAAAAGTGGACGTTACATTTCAGATGTGTTACGACCCGTGGCTCTACCCTTCATTCGATCCCTGCGAAACCCTACATTTCAGCAGGATAATGCACGACCGCATGTTGCAGGTCCTGTACGGGCCTTTCTGGATACAGTAAATGTTCGACTGCTGCCCTGGCCAGCACATTCGCCAGATCTCTCACCAACTGAATACGTCAATGGTGAATACGTCAATGGAGGCCGAGCAACTGGCTCGTCACAATACGCCAGTCACTACTCTTTATGAACTGTGGCATCGTGTTGAAGCTGCATGGGCACCTGTACTTGTACACGCCGTCCAAGCTCTGTTTGACTCAATGCCCAGGCGTATCAAGGCCGTTATTACGGCCAGAGGTGGTTGTTCTGGGTACTGATTTCTCAGGATCTGGGCACCCAAATTGCGTGAAAATGTAATCTCATGTCAGTTCTAGTATAATATATTTGTCCAATGAAACCCGTTTATCATTTGCATTTCTTCGTGGTATAGCATTTTTAATGGCCATTAGTGTAGTTCTGGAGTCATCTCTTAAACTTGGTTATAGAAGTACGTTACCAGAGGGAACAGAGGCTGAAAATACCGCGTCAGTTGTAAGGTTATTTACATTTTTCACTACTTAAACACTACCGGTTTCGGGCTCTTAGAGGTCCATCACCAGATGTTATAACTTTGTGCTATGACTCCGAGCGTCGTAATGGACGAATACAGGACACGGTGTATTATTCCATGCTCTGCGCCTACTGGTGGTACACAGCATCCTGTACTTGTCCATCATGGCGCTCGGATTCATAGCACAAAGTTAAAATACCTGATGATGCTAATGTATGTGCACGACACCGCTCGGGTTTCAGAACTGAATAATAAAAAGAGCCTGCATGGGGGCTTAATTAAATATAATGATAGAAAATGATTTTTTAGTAGCTGTAGCTGTATGTCCGATTACGCAGTGTCTCGTAATCGGTTGGCCCTGACTAGTATTATTACGCTATCTGACTGCAACAAACAATGTAAGAAGATTTTCGTAAACACAATCAATTAATTAAGTCCCCAGCAACTATAAAACCTACAAAATCCAAGCACAAATGTAACTGTTCTGTATGTGGGAGTGTGACTCAACGTCCACATCTGGCACGGTTCTTTTCCAACAAGACAAGAATTTTTAAATACCAACTATACTGGCGTGACAAAAAAAATTTAGAAAAACTATAATTACGCAAGAAAATCACAATTACACTCTAATCCAAGAACACAAGCCAGATGCTTTGTTGACTGAACCTGTGGTGACACATTATTTCAGATACACAACCAATAAATAAAAAAAAACATTGTAATTTTTACCTTCATATATATTGACGAAATGCACTCATTACAATAACATCTGCTATCTCTCCCATCAAATAACTGCATAAGACATGGAACTACACTCTTTACTACAACATCTTGCTCCAACTTCACAACAACCACGAGCTCTGCCCACGCACACACTGCTACGAGCTCTCGACAAAACTGACTCTATGAGTTCTCAACACACACTGTCCTCTCCGAAGTCACAACAAGCACTGACTTCTACGAACCCTAAACAGGCACTGTGGAGGCGGCTTAATAGTACTCTTTGGCGCACTCTCTGGCGCAGTGGCACAGTGTAGCCACCTTTCATATGCCCCTCCTCCACAGGCCAGAATTTGATGGTATTTTTGCCAGCATTGGTGGTGAAAATACCACCAAATTCGTCCAGAAAAATACAGACAAAAATAAAAGATAATATTAATACCTAAACATCACATAACTAGTTAAAAATTTTGGCTTTGCACTGACCTTTCACTAACCTAATATATGAAATACAGTAGGCAATACAAATTCTTTTCATACACGTGACTTTACATAATAGTTTACGCAATATACAAAAAATCAGTTTATACAAATGTTCACATAAAATGCTTTCAATGATTAGTTTATACAACAAAAAGATACTAATAGGTGACATCTTTTCAGTAGAAGCAGTCCATCAGTTGCACCCAGTAAAGTTCAAGAGGTACACACAGCAACAAGTCACATTAGTTCAGTAGAAGCAGTTCATCAGTGGCACCCAGCAATGTTGAGTTGGTGCAGACAGCAACCAGTGACTTCATTTCAGTAGAAGCAGTCCATCAGTTGCACCCCGCTTGAGAGCAGGTGCAGACACCAACAAGTGACATCATTTCAGTAGAAGCAGTTCATCAGTTGCACCCAGCAATGTTGCAGAGGTACACACAGCAACAAGTCACATTAGTTCAGTAGAAGCAGTCCACCAGTTGCACCCAGCAAAGTTGAGAGCAGGTGCAGACACCAACAAGTGACACCATTCAGTAGAAGCAGTCCATCGGTTGCACCCAGTAAAGTTTAGCAGGTGCAGACACCAACAAGTGACATCATTTCAGTAGAAACCGTTCATCAGTTGCACCCAGCAATGTTGAGAGCAGGTGCAGACACCAACAAGTGATACCATTTCAGTAAAAACAGTCCATCTGTGGCACCCAGCAATGTTGAGTAGGTGCAGACAGCAACAAGTGACATCATTTCAGTAGAAGCAGTTCCATCTGTGGCACCAGTAAAGTTCAAGAGGTACACACAGCAACAAGTCACATTAGTTCAGTAGAAGCAGTCCATCAGAGGCACCCAGCAATGTTGAGTTGGTGCAGACAGCAACCAGTGACTTCATTTCAGTAAAAACAGTTCACCAGTTGCACCCAGCAATGTTGAGCAGGTGCAGACAGCAACAAGTGACATCATTTCAGTAAAAACAGTCCATCTGTGGCATCAGCAATGTTGATCAGGTGCACACAGCAACAGGGGACATCTTTTCAGTAGAAGCAGTCCATCAGTGGCACCCAGCAATATTGAGTAGGTGCAGACAGCAAAAAGTCACATCTCTCAGCAGAAGCCGTTCCAAAAAAATTCACTAGCACTGATCACACTGTTCATCAGCAGAAATTAAACACGACCAAATGTCACATATCATGTTGAAAAGTGCAGGTAACAGTTCAGAATATTTATCTTCACTAATCAGACAGTTCAGGCATGAACAATAGTTTGAATGCACATACAAATGCTTTTACAGTAACATACAAATCATAACAAACACACAAATGATATCAGATAATTTTCATATTAACTATTACAAATACTCAAATATCAGAAAACCTATAATATTTATGGGTGTCAGTGCAAGCCACTACCAACAAATAAAATAATATTTAGGAGATAGGTGGTTAGGATTAGGAAAGGAAAACACACAGAACACACTCACTCATCTTTCATCCACCTTAAGTACTACTGTGTAACTGAATAGTGTTAACTGTGTAAATGTAATTCTGTCAAAATCTGATGTTCATCATGTGCATCAAGTAGTACTGGCAGCAATGTATAACAGTCAATAATAGTTAAGTCAACGTCATAGTCATCATGTCAAGACCAATGTTTGCCAAGCCAGATCAAAATGTACTGTTGTTGAACAACTGTCAGTGAGCCAAGATATGCAATTACTTCCTTTCTCCAAAAAAAAAGTATATATTGCTTAGTGATTTAACAAAGTGTGTGTATAGACTATCTTCCTTCTATTTTAGTGTTTTAGTCTGCTCTCTTCATCCTCTTGTTCCATAAGACCAACAAAAAAAATATGCTCCTCACTTACTTTACCTCTTATACACCAAAACTCCAATAATCATACCTCAATAATACCTCTTCAATACGTCTTATCATTAATATCATTTACCTTACCTCTTGTCCACAAAAACTCCAATAATCATACCTCAATAATACGTCGATAAATATAAACCTCAGCACCAATATCATTTCACTTCCATAACAACTCAACTTCATATAATCTCTATACCTCAATAATACGTCGATAAATATAAACCTCAGCACCAATATCATCTCACTTCCATCACAACTCTTTCCTCTAGTCAGTCTCCTCGAACAAGTACAGATAAAATCCTAATGCAACTTCAATTCAGCATCCCATACAATCCGAAGACACAGTGTCCACACACAACCTCTGTGTAATCCATCTGACCCAAATTTTCTACTCATTATAAATTATAAACAAAGAAATGCATACATGACCTCTATCAGACTTAGTTCGAATAACTCTCAGTAATTAAGTACGATTACGGAGTGTGAATGATCATAATATTTCACAGTGTGTACACCACTTCAAGAATTATGGCAAACAGAAGCAAACATGTGGAGTATTTCTTGTGTCAAGTGTCACTTCCTATTTCAATTGCTTACGAAAAATGCAGTCTAATAATTGTTAATGGTCTAAACCTAGTATTGGTATGTCATGTCGTTAGCTTCCTTCCTATTAGCATAAATTTATACAGCTTCCATAAAACCTCAGCTCATGTGACTTCAACGAAGTTCCTGTACCAATGTCGTTCGTCGAATTATAGCAGTTCATTTTCTTATCTTAAAAATATAAGGCACTGAGCGTAAGCAAAACTTGCAATAGCGAGTAAATATACTAGTAGAGAACAGAAAGTCAACAAGTGTATGCAGCACAATTCCTACAACGAGGCTCTGCCAAGCGAACAATCTATAATTAATACAGTAGTGTGACCTAAACTCTCTGTTCGTACACCTTATCTCAACATTTCTATACACCAAATTAAAGAGTAGTTATGACAACAACAGATATGTATAAATATTCAATCCATACGCAAAGCAGTAAACATGTCATTAGCATCATATCAGCATAAGCAAATAAATGTTCATATGTCATCCTAATAAATAAACATGAAGGCGCAAGCAGATAAATCACAAAGCATAACTTACATACCTAAACACATCAGCACAATAAATCAAGTTACAATTATAATTTAAATAAATAAGCACAGCAGACACATAATAGAAAAATATGACATCAGTGAAAAAGCAGTGCAGCCAAGCGATGCATAATATATACAAGTCACAACCCAGTTCATTAATAATCATTGGCAAAATCAGTTAACGTACGCAAGCACGTCGCTTCACACGTAAATTCATAGAACATAAAATTTAGCACAAAGCATGAATCACGTAATCGCGAGCAGCAAATTACGTCTAAAGTACGTACCTAAGTGAATTTATGTTACCTGAAAAATAAACTCAATTAATAGTTACCTTTTTTGGTTTATTAGTTTCTTCTTCGAAATGACATTCTTCCTGAAAATTTCTCGATAGCAAGTCGTCTTAACGTCGGACACGCACAGAATTTACCTGAAGTTCTTAAATACTTTATACAACCGTATCCTGCAAAATACTAAATGTTAATAACAGAATTCAACAAGTCCTTATAGCTTTATACTGAATTTAATCGGAGAAATTAGACTGTGTGTTTGTTTACGGCTGTCAGTGCGTTCGCACTGAGCGCTCGATCAGCTGTGGGCGCGTGACGTAGGAAGCTATTGTTCGCGGTCAACGACTGCCTTGTGCGGCGCGCAGACTTGACTGTTGCTTTGAGTATGTGCCGCCGCCAAAACACAGCGCGGTATCCTTGTACTCTCTGCGTGTTTACATGTAGCTGTTAATTCTCCAAAGTATGTCATTCCACAAAAATTTTAACGTTTGATATATGATGTATCCCTTTAGAGCGTCGAGATTTCTACTTCGACAGTGTTATCATGTATAATTTTGCGAATTCTATATGGACCGTTGTAAAGCAGAAAAAATTTGCGACACAAGCCTTTTCCTTTGTGAGACAACCGATGAGACTTAATTAATACCTTTTGGCCAACTGAAAAAGTTTTTAAACGACCAGGATGTTTTGCTGATTTCTCTCTTCTAGCAGCCGCAGATGCAATATTTTGCAGAGCCAGGTTAACAACTTCAGAATGCCGCAGTTTCCGTGAAGGCGGAAAAGGAACGATTTCAGAAATGCGATTTGTTGGTGCTTTATTTTTTAATATCAATAGAGGCGGTAAAGAAGTTGAGTCATTAGGAAGTTCATTCAGAATGTTTTGAAAAATATGAAGGTACTGATCCCAAGTTCTGTGATTCTGATGACAATAAAGACGGCACAATTTATTGATTTCCTTCATCCATCTCTCTGAAGCGTTCGATTGAGGGTGAAAAAGTGAAATGAAGATTGGTTTAATTTTACGACGGTGTAGTGTACGAAGCCAAATTTTAGAACGAAACTGTGATCCATTATCTGATATAACCTTGTCAACATGACCAACTTCTTTAAGAAAATGTTTGATAAAAGCGTTAGATACTGAACGAGCTGTTGCTTTGCGTAAAGGTGTAAAACACACATATTTTGACGTCAACTCCACTGCTACGAAAATGTACGCAAAACCATTAGTAGAACGAACCACTGGACCGAACAAATCGACTGCAGCCATCTCCTCTAATTTCGCTGGAATGACAGGAAACAACGGTGCTCTGTGAGAAATCGTTGGAGGCTTAGCCATTTGACATAATTTACATTTGGCAAGAACAGATCGAATACGTTTTTCCATATTACTGAAGTAACAATTTTCTCGTAATTTATGAAAGCATTTTCGGGGACCAAAGTGTGCATAACTGAGATGCGTATACCAAATCAATTTATTGACCCACTCATCAGGAATACAAACTAACCAAACGGAGTTGTCGACCGATTTTCGTTTAAAAAGAATGTCATTGCGAACTAAATAATACTGTCTAATCGCCACGCTTTCCTTTCTCCTCCACTTCTCCTTAATGTCCTTCCAGATTGGATCCTTATTTTGCTCCTTAGCGATGTCCTGGAGCGAAGACGAAATAAAGTTCTCAAACGCAACACCTTGAATATACATCAAACAATAATTGTTTTCCTTGCAGTCCTCTTCAGCACTTTGTTTCAAACCCATAGGTGCACGTGATAAAGCATCAGCAACAATATTTGAAGAACCCTGTATGTAAACAATACTAAAGTCAAATTCCTGTAGGTACAACGCCCATCGTGACAATCTGCCGTGAGTTAATTTTGTTGACATAAGAAATTCCAGAGCTCGATGATCGGTGTAAACCTTAGTATGTCTGCCAAACAAAAATGTGCGAAATTTTGTGAAAGCCCAAACAACGGCCAAAGCTTCAAGTTCCGTAATCGAATAATTCTTTTCTGATTTAGAAAGAATACGACTTCCAAATGCAATAGTCTTCTGTACTACAACGCCGTTTTCTTCTATCTCTTGAAATAAGTGTGCCCCTAGGCCCTTGTATGATGAGTCCGTTGCCAAACAAAATTCTTTAGATAAATCCGGATGTGAAAGAAGTGGAGCAGCAACTAAAGCATCACGAAGCTGTTCAAATTCTGACTGAGCTTCCTCATCCCAACACCAATTAGATTTCTTTCCAGATAGTTCACATAAACGAGGTGTGGCCAAATCGTCCAATCTAACAAAGCGTCTAAGAAAATTACAGACACCAAGGAAACTACGAACATCACGTTTTGTGGTAGGAACAGCATAATTACGAATAGCATCTAATTTTTTTTGGATCAGGAAGAATACCTTCTGTAGAAATAATGTGACCGAGAAATTTCATCTGAGAACGACCAAATTCAGATTTTTCTAAGTTCACTGTAATGCCAACTCTTGCAAAGATACCTAACAATGAATCCAAAATTTTGTTGTGCTCACTCCAAGAACGTTTAACAATAAGAATGTCGTCAACATACGAAGTAATGTTGTCACGAAGATAAACAGGTAACATTTCGTTTAAACTACAATGAATGCTGCAATAGGTACAGTAAGTCCAATCGGTAATTTTCAAAGTCACTTTTGGGTAAAACAGTCATATCCGGTTATTGTTCACTTACTCACTAGATAGATTGATAGTCGAAGAGTTGTTTTTGACAGATGCAAAGAATAGTAAAAGAGTAGGCAGCGGTCCAGAAAACTAAAAGGGAAATAGCACCACTACAGCTCGGGGCCCTATGCTCGCTACGGCACATATTCACTTAAGAGTAGTGAATCCCCTGAGGACTTTAATAGCTGCACATAATTTCTAGTTTGTGTCTTAGTGGCAACTTTGGCGGAAGTGCGTACGTAAATTGATCTAGCCATGCACATGGATGTATGTCACTCTTAGAGTTGCGGAAGATCTTAAATTTCCGAACAGTCAAAAAGTGTTTATAGTCAAAGTTTTCGCCTCGTGGCGTCAAAGACCTACCGCGTCTGTCCCAGTCCGAATGTCGATTATTGTCAAGTTCGCGCGCCTGGCGCTCTCTTGTTGCATCCCGTAAATGAAACAAATTATTTTCTTCAAACCCCTCTGCTACCTGTGATTCCAAATTTCTTCTGCTATCTTTTCCTACAATTTCCCCTTCGATCTGCTTGACTTGCTTTCGTAATGCCTCAAATTCCCTTTTCACGCGTTCATTAAATTTTCCCTGATTTTCAACATGCTTATTTATGTTCTGGTATTCTTCGGTTTCTGCAAATGGCAATGGTGCTGTATCATCCGAATCTCTGTCCCCATGTAAACTAAGATTTGTCAGTTTATCTGAAATTTCCTCAACTCTTTCCGATAAGTCACCTAATTGTTCTTTCTCTTTATTTACGTCTTCCGTAAGTGTCGCGACTCGGGTTTCAGTATTGACACATTTGGTAGTTAACTGTTCATATTGTTGTGTTAGATTATTTAATCTGTCATTTGGTACGGATTCCTCGATTCTTTCAAATATTTCTTTCTTATCGTTTGCACGTTGTAAATTTAACTCTGAAAATTTTTGTACTATTACGCGATCTCTTTCTTCCTGTTCTCTATCCTGTTCCCTTTGTCTGATTTCTACTGCAATTAATCTATTATTGTGAGAATTCAGAATCGGTTGTACTTCTTCCCTGATTTCTTTCTTTAATTCATCTTTCATATTTTTGAAACATGTCGCTATTCGTGAATCTATCCGTGTTTCCAAAGTTCCCATCTCTGTTTTAAATTCAGATCCTAACCGAGTTTCCATTGTTCCCATCTCTGTTTTAATTGTTCCCATCTCAGTTTTTAATTCAGATCCTTGTGACTCTAACCGTGTTCCTATCTCTGTTTTAATTGTTTCCATTCGTGTTTCCATTGTTCCCATCTGTGTTTTTAATTCAGATTGAAAATTTAATATTACACTCATCAACTGCTCCATATTAACTGTTTCAAAATTCTTTTCACCCCTCACATTTCCCACAAAACCAGCTTCCTTCTGCATGGCTATAAAGCTATCTGTGTTCGATACTATTCCAGATTCTTCTATCGTTGATCTCGTATTCTGTGAATTTTCTGATTGAGAAAAATTTTGAAATGGTTCCGGACTATTTTCCCGACTTATCACATTGTTTTCCACCTCATTATCCACCATACTGTTTTCCTCTGTTGGCGAGTTCGCCATGTGAACAATTTCGTCATTCTCACTATTCATCATTTTTGCCTTTTTCATTGATCGCGTAATCATTTACAAAATATACGAAAGATTCGTCACTGTACGAAAATTACACACCGTGACTCTTTATCTCCAACAATTTTATTCACACGCAATGTCTCCCTCAAACACGATCAATCGAACAATTGAAATAATTGCACAAGATTGTCAAACGCGTATACAAGGCAACAAAAATCAAATCCTGAAAAACACCGTTAGAAGAATGCCAATTACCAAATCTACACACTCAATACAGACCACAATCACTAAACTCAAAATTACTACAACAATACTACAGTCTACAATTTTCACAATCAGAAGAATCCAAGGGACGATCCTGGCAGGGTCGCCACGTGCATGGGGGCTTAATTAAATATAATGATAGAAAATGATTTTTTAGTAGCTGTAGCTGTATGTCCGATTACGCAGTGTCTCGTAATCGGTTGGCCCTGACTAGTATTATTACGCTATCTGACTGCAACAAACAATGTAAGAAGATTTTCGTAAACACAATCAATTAATTAAGTCCCCAGCAACTATAAAACCTACAAAATCCAAGCACAAATGTAACTGTTCTGTATGTGGGAGTGTGACTCAACGTCCACATCTGGCACGGTTCTTTTCCAACAAGACAAGAATTTTTAAATACCAACTATACTGGCGTGACAAAAAAAATTTAGAAAAACTATAATTACGCAAGAAAATCACAATTACACTCTAATCCAAGAACACAAGCCAGATGCTTTGTTGACTGAACCTGTGGTGACACATTATTTCAGATACACAACCAATAAATAAAAAAAAACATTGTAATTTTTACCTTCATATATATTGACGAAATGCACTCATTACAATAACATCTGCTATCTCTCCCATCAAATAACTGCATAAGACATGGAACTACACTCTTTACTACAACATCTTGCTCCAACTTCACAACAACCACGAGCTCTGCCCACGCACACACTGCTACGAGCTCTCGACAAAACTGACTCTATGAGTTCTCAACACACACTGTCCTCTCCGAAGTCACAACAAGCACTGACTTCTACGAACCCTAAACAGGCACTGTGGAGGCGGCTTAATAGTACTCTTTGGCGCACTCTCTGGCGCAGTGGCACAGTGTAGCCACCTTTCAAGCCTTCCAACTGAAACGGTACTTTCAAGCTCTGCGTATGTTCCACCAGCACAATTGTTTGTTTACGGGGTAGTTTGCATCTATTTTCAAGTGTTTTCCAGCTGAGGCTTTTCAGCATCGTCGTGCAGCACTCTCATGTGACGAAGAAACCTGTGACGAGTTCGGTTTCTTGGCGTTTTCTCAATATCCCCTCTTAGTCCGATTTGGTATGAGGCCCACACATTTGAGCAATATTCTAGGATAGGTCACCTGAGTGTTTTGTATGCAGTAACTTATTTCATATTGTGAAGTCCACAATTTCACATTTCTGAACATTTGAAGCACAGGCGGACTGTGAGCTGTGACGTCACCGGGAACTCTCTTGGCACGCATTGAAGCACTGCATTGAAGCTTATAGGTACAAGCCGCACACGCAGGTATGAATGTAACCGAAATTTTACATGTATTATTATCTTTGTTATTATTATTAAGCTTTCTATTAGTTAGACTATTTTTTATCGTGAGGTAAATGCTGGTGTGAAGTCTCCGAAGGACGTCGACCTCTTCACCATCTCGAGAGCACTGCTTTTTTTCTCCTCGGGGAAGAGGCTCACACAGGCATTAATGATACAGACCTGCAGTACGGAGAAACCGATAATTATATTTTAAACAGCCCAAGTACAGTTTAACAGGCTTTTGTTTTAGTCTGGAAACTTATGCTGCAATTTTTTTTTCATTTTTTTAAGATTTTGTTTCTAGTCGCTGTCAGTTCACTTAAAAATCTTGCATTTTCTTCGTTACTGACAGCTTTCATTCTGATGAAAGTGCGTGTTCTTACGAAACGCATTACATCAAGATCCTCCATTCGTGGATACTTTAATCTTAAAAAAAAACTTTTAAGCACGATCTGTGAAGCTGACGAGTAATTGTCGAAATTCTCTTTCTATTCTGAAAGCGAATTCCATAAAACTTCCAGCTGGCATCAGTAAAGGTCCTCTTGAAATTGTTTGAAGCCAGTTCTTTCCTGAAACATTAACGCAAGCAGTTAGTTTACCACACAAATATGCTAATACGTGATGTATGCGTTAAACATATCCTGCAATCATCTTTAACAAATCAACATTTTCCTTCCTCCCCCTTCTGAAACTATTTCTTTCTTGTTGTCGCTTTCACAGTCCTGCGGACAATGAATGTTTTGCTTCTCGGGAGATTACAGTCCTACAATCGCATCCTGAGTTTCTGCCAGTATATTAGCACTTGAAGTTATTTATCTCATTCTTGCATGTACCACATGACAGGATTTCGCGTATTGCGACTGAAAATCAAATAATTAATTCTTTGGGTGTTGTGGTAGGCAAAGGGTGGCCACAGAATCTTCCCACTCCGTTCACCTTGGATCTCGAGAACATTACGTATTTGGCCGGCCGGAGTGGCCGAGTGGTTCTAGGCGCTAGTCTGGAACCGCGCGACCGCTACGGTCGCAGGTTCGAATCCTGCCTCGGGCATGAATGTGTGTGATGTCCTTAGGTTAGTTATGTTTAAGTAGTTCTAAGTTTTAGGGGACTGATGACCTCAGAAGTTAAGTCCCATAGTCCTCATAGCCATTTGAACCATTTGAACATGACGTATTTGTTTGCTATAGTTAGTACAAATGGTGATGGCGTAGCAGCATATCATTATTTTTCGGTTAAACCTTACTAACAAAAGAAAGCCACGATACACTGCATTAATTATGGTGTAACTCTGTACTCAATCACTAGTCACTAATAGAAATTTACGCTGTCGCTACCAGCCTTGTTTTCCCTCGTAAACACAATTACAATGTAGTACGTGATGATAGTTGAGGGCTTATAAGCAGTGGCTGGGTTCACTCCGACGTCAGCGGAGCGGCTTGCTGCTGCGTGTACACCTCGTGATCCCTACCATGTATTTTGCTGTCTAAGGATATCTCTCTCCAGACTGTGATAGTTAACACGATTATCATTCCTCAAGTGAGATTGATAGTAATATTAAAAGGCACCATTGTCACATTCCATTGTTAATTTCTTTAATAAAATCCAAGATTGGAACTTTTGTGTTAAGCGTTGTTCGAGGCGATTACCGTGAACGTATTCTAAGTAAAGAAATAGGTAAATTCGTGTTGTGTACATAGTTTCGCGTAGTCAGCGCGTACACAACTTTCCCACTAGAGCGCGCCCTGCTAAGCACAACAGAGCAGGCGCAGCGCTCGTCCGTCTCCGCACTACGAGATGGCGCTACCATAAAGACGGACCAAAGTCTTCCGCCGATCCGCGTATTAATATGTAGCGCAGCCAATGAGATTGCTGCTAACGTAGAACCTTTTCTCCTCGCAGATCACACTCGCGCAGTGATACCCGAATGCTAGAGATATTATAACGAGTGTACAGACCTCCGATTAGTCAGTCTGCATTTGTCTGCACCAGTCTATAGTCAAGTTTCAGTTTGCGCTTAATAAGATTATCATATTCCTGCACATAGCCATGAAGAGAAATTTATAGACACTTTGTGAAGTATCAGAGATATGTGAGAATAAGATTAACGTACCAAGACCAAAGGAACTTCAGATTGTCAATTGTAAACAGCATCCAGAATCAAGTTACGTAATATCTATGATTTTTATTATTTTAATAAATGTGTGTGTAAATTACTCAAGTTCTGTTTAAAGTTGGTCAGCCGGCCAGAGTGGCCGAGCGGTTAAAGGCGCTACAGTCTGGAACCGCACGACCGCTACGGTCGCAGGTTCGAATCCTGCCTCGGGCATGGATGTGTGTGATGTCCTTAGGTTAGTTAGGTTTAAGTAGTTCTAAGTTCTAGGGGACTTATGACCACAGCAGTTGAGTCCCATAGTGCTCAGAGCCATTTTTGAAAGTTGGTCACCGTAAATCTGCTACTTTAAGCGTGCAAGTGTCATTTCTATTGTCTGACCTAACGGCAAAAGATAAACACGCCACGATAAGACCACGAGACATATTGACGACACTCGGCTACTTCGTTAGAGCGACAAGCCAAATAATCTGATGGTGTGTGTACCGAAGATCTTACAGTACGCACACCACAATTCGCGTCCAGACACTCCATTGTGTTCAACCCTACGCTTAACAAAGTTGTTGTGAAGTCGTGATACATGGAATGCGCTAAGCACATTCTTCACTCTTTGTGGACTAAAGAATAAATTACAGATACAAATTGACTTACAAGCTTGTCGTACAAAAGATGACAAAGTGATGATAAGACAACATGTACTGTGGGAAAAGAGCTACCATTTTCCTATTTCTAGTCATATAGCCATTGCTAGATCTCGCGGGAAACGGAACAAGCGAATTACTTGAAACTGTACTGCTAGTCATTCATTAGTATATAAAACTGTATGGTTACTTGCAATTTGGTATGACTGAAAAGAAAAAAAGATATGTGCAATCTAACGAATGGCGTTGAAAAATGACTCTGTATGTGTAAATTTCGTAACCAATAAATTACACTTTCGTGCTGTGTATTTTGGCTGAAGGGTGTTTGGAATGGTTGACCAAAAGAAGCGTTATTCGATAATTTTTCCACCAGTCGTTTAATACAATTTTGTGAACCCTCTTGACAAACCATTTTCTCTTCTTCTCCGGGAAGTTCCTTCCATCATCAACCGCAAACATCGAAATGCATAGGATCAATATTTGTTCTGGAAATGCAAAGAAAACTGGCGAGGTATTGATGTCTGAGCAATCATCGTAATTTTACACGGGAGATCCCCTGAAGCGTGAAACTGTCGACCTTAAAGTTGTTGCAAAAGCAGTAGGGCAGCACAAGCAGGAAATTAGCCATAGAATAATACTGATCATAAAACCAAACATATGTGTTACATAAACTGTCTAATTATTAGAAATAAAAATTACGATTTTGGCTCAGTCTTATTTCTTCCCTTTACCTTCCACTGGAAACTATTTATGTAAATAGCACACAAATACAACAGAAATACATATTAATTAAGAGCAGAGGGCAAAAAATGTTTCAGACGTTTTTGATTGCTTCTTTAATCCATTAAAAAAATGCTTGTTACGAGTGAGGAATACTATTCACATTAATATGTCGACAAAAGACTCAGTTGCATGTGATAGATGCTACAAAGCTTACAGTTAACTGCTTCGCTACGCAGAAAAATATAGATAATATGTTTTTGTGAAATTCAAAGATACAGCAGTGTAGCCGAAAGGAGTCTATATAACTATTTCCTTAGACCATGACATACTTCTTAAGTATGAATACACATTACTAAATGATATATCATTATTACGTATTTGAAAACAAGCTAGATTAAAATAGCTAGATTTAATCTGAAACGAAATTATTTACTTTCTTAGGAGAAGAAAAACTTCTTAGACAAAATCGTAATAAAACACTGTATTGTGGATAACCGGTTTCGGTAAACTATGTTGACATCCTCAGATCTTCTTAAAGGTTATTATAAAAATCTTGTGCCAGGTGCACAGTTGGTAACATAGTTTACCGAAACCTGTTACACATAAAACAGGGTTTTATTGCGATCTTGGCTAAGAAGTTTTTCTTCTCCTATGAAAGTAAAATGCAGGTCGCCCCTTCATACTCAATAAGAACAAACTAATGAAATTATTTACTGCTGAAACACGTAAATGGACAGATGAACCAAGATAGCACATCTCCTCTGAAGAGGATTTCTAGGTCGTTTATTTAACTGCAACGAACTAATACACTGTCCATTCACATTATGTGACTACGTCTATGTTCGACGTCAGATCGAAATAACCACCAAAAGATCGTAGGTGTCAGCACTAGCAGTGGAGGGTGTATAAAGCGTGCCTGGGGGACACGGAAAACACTGCAGTCCTCATCGTAATGCGGAAAGAGAGCGACGTACGAGGTGCGACAATAAAGCAATGAGACTGATGTGGGAAAAATTTTTACTTACCATTTTAGTCAAGTTTAGAGTTGTCTCCTTCATAGTAGTTCCCTTCTGATTGCACACCCTATTTCCTGCGCTTCTTCCATTGATGGTAACATTTCTGGAACTCGTCTTCTGTAGTATCCTCCAAGAACTTCGTCACAGGTTTTTGGAAATTTTGTGTGTCCCTTGACCGCAAGGAGCGATATCTGGTGAATAAGGTGGCTGTGGTAGTACTGAAATTTGTTTTGAGATTAAAAATTGCTGTACTGACATAGCAGTATAGGATGGCGCATTATCGTGATGCAGAATCCAATTATCAGCAATGTTGGCACGGTCGCGAAGAACTGTTTTAGGAAGTCTTTCTAAAATTTCTTTGTAATAATATTGGTTAACTGTTTGTCCGGGAGGCACCCACTCTTTATGAACAATTCCCTTGGAATCAAAGAAGCACACAAGCATGCATTTCACTTTTGACTTAGACATGCGAGCTTTTTTTGGTTTGGATGATCCCTTTGAGCACCATTGCGAACCTTGGCCTTATGTCTCTGGTTGGTACTGAAAAATCCAACTTTCATCACCAGTGATAACATGGCTCAACAATTCTGAATTGATTTCCGTTTGCTCTAACAGATCCGCTGCCACATTTTTCGGTGTTTCTCGCTGTTGTGGTGTGAGATTTTTGGGGACCATTCTTGTACCAATCTTTCTCATACCAAGATCTTCAGTTATTATTAGATGAACCGTTTCTTGGTTGACGTTTAGTTCTTCTGCAATCATTTTCACGGATAATCTTCGGTCAGATGGTACGAGTTCACGCACCCTGGCCAAGTTGACAACCGTTCGTGAGGTTGATAGTCGTCCACTGCGCTCTTCATCTTCAACATTCGTTCTGCCTTCACTAAACATTTTATGCCAACCAAAAACGAGCTCTTGACATAACCTCCTCTCCAAAAGCCTTCTGAAGCTCACAGTAAGTTGTCGTCGCGTTTTCACCCAATTTAATGCAAAAAGAAATGACACGTCGTTGCGCAATATTATGCGGTACCATTTTCGTGACGAGAGACACAAACACGTGTTAAATGATTATAGCAAAACTCACGACTGAGCAGTTCCATCGATGTACCGCTTGGACTAGAAGCAGCTTATAGACCAAGGTCAAAGATATTGTGCCTATGCAAGCCTGCAGCGTTGCACACATCTTGCAAAGAAAATCAGTCTCATTACTTTATTGTCACACCTCGTATATGAGGTCCAGAAGTACCCGATCATTGGCTTTCGAGCCAAGGGTGGAAGCATTTCAGAAACGGCTAATTGGCGATAGAATGTCTGAAAGAAGACACCATGCAACAATCTTCGGAGGGGTCCAGGCTGGAGAAAGGACTGTTTTGATCTGGAGTACGTTTTCATGGCATTCTCAGGGTGTTCTACTTATTTCAGAAGGCACAATGAATCAACACAAATGTGCATGTATCTTTGGGGATCACGTCCACACCAACATGCAATTTGTTTCTCCTTAGTACGATGACATCTACCAGCAGCACAATGCAACGTGTCACACAGCTCTCAGTTTAAGTGTGTAGTTTGAAGGGAACCAAGATGAGTTTAGTGTACTCTTTGCTGTACTCCCTTGGCCACAAAACTCGCCAGATTTAATGGAAATCGAGAACCTATGGGGCCACCTCGATCAAACTGTTCGTGTCATAAAATCATCAACACAGAAACCTAGCGCAGATGGTCACGGCTCTGGCTCCACATCTCTGTCAGTACCTCCCACAACATTACTGATTCTGTTCTGCACGTTTTGCAGCAGTCTGCACTATAAAGATGGCTATTCAGACGTGGCTGGACAGTGTAGAAGCAATGTGTAGGGACTGACCAAACCACGGTTAAAATATAGGCGCACTGCTCCAGATTTTGAAAGTCATTGACAGACCAACAATGATTGCTCTCCTCAACGCCTATATTCCTAAATTTGGAACCAGAGTAAACTGGGTGATTCTCGGCAAGCCGAAAAAATCAAGATGCAAATCCAAGATAGTAGACTTAGCCATACTTCGTTCAATTACAGACTGAGCAGTAACTTTATAATACATATAGTGAAAAGTAGTGATTGAGATGGTGTTTGTTTGCTTATTGTAATACATGATTACAGCGAAAGTTATGAATACCTAACGTTATGCGCCAGTGAAAACAGAATGTATTGCCCCTTGAGCGTCTCGAAGTAAAGCTACCAGACTTTCACTTCAGTTTTCTCGTGCCTATGGAATATGTTCATTAACATTTCATCCATATTCGATGCGTCTAACGTTCACGAACTTTTCAGGTGGAGATTGGAGGACACCATGTCTAAAAGGTGTGCGTCAGCAGCTTGTTGCCGTCTTCCGTACTCTGAGAAACATGGGAGGTATGAAAACATCACATCCACAAATATCTATAGTGCAATCACTGAAGAACGAGATTATGTGATGGACTCAGGATTACTATGTGCTTAGAGGATTGTGCAGGGATCCTTTCTGAACGACCATTCCACAAGATGATCGAAGAACTATTCGACTGACTCCGACGAACTGACTAATGACAGCTGCTGAAATCCGACCAGAGGCTACAGGCAGCCTTCGCGAACGTAGTATACTGCAAATCTACTTGAGATTTCAGGTTGCCTTGCCTATTTCAATGCTGACTGCCAATCGCAGACATACGAGCCGCATGACATAGAGTGCCCTTCTGTGGTGTTCAGAGACGACTGCCTCTTTTTTATTTGGCTTAGGTGATCCATAGGTTATCCATGGAAGGGTCACGGCAAGCAGCATTCCTTAAGACTCGTAGCTCTCCATCTCCTGATATGGAGTTGTAGGGAGCTATTGGACATACAATAGGATTGATATGCTAATGGTCGAGGAGTTATTGTCCTACCATTTACGACAAGGATATTAAATGACACATAATGCTGTGTTGAGCAGTATACTGACTCTTCACTGAGCTCTCTGGTCCCTGATTTGTGAAACATACAGAATGTCTTGGAAGCGTTGGGAAGCCTTATGGTTACATAACAGCTTCTAGTATCCAATCGTCACACAATGTGTGTTTCAGGCATGATAAGAAATTCCTCAAGATGCCCTTCAGATGCTATCAGGTATCATGCCACAGTGTATGCGAAAGTTTATTTTTCTCCTTGAGCGTTAAACTTCAAACTGAAGCTGAAGACGGGCCTAACTTCTGAAAAGACTCGAACCCCAAACATTTAATATCCGTTCAGGGATTTGTGAAGTTTGATAAATACCGTACTAAAACTTCACGCAAGTAGGGGATCAGTACGAGCTCAGACAAAGTTCTTACCTGAAGGTGACAATAGGATAACTTAAAAATGGCGAGAATGCACCTTACTCCCCCTCAATCTCCGCTCTTTCGCCCTAAGCTCCTTCCCTCTAAGCCGATAAGACATTCTATATTCCTTTGCCCAGTTTCTCTAGGTAGTTAGTCCTTCATCTCTACATCTCCCTCTCACTGCTGGTCTATATAATATGTCACACGGCCGCCCTTTTCTCCAATTGATGTACAGTGTATTCTACTGCCACTGTCTTTTCTCTCACACTCTTTCTTCTTTCGCATTACCACTGAAACGTCCCCTTTGAACAATTTATACATGACTGTGCTTAACATGACACACAATATTTTTTAGCGCAACGCAATCTGACTTTCAAAATTCCCTGCAAAAGAATGGCCCTGACTAACATTAACCTATACCTTTCACAAATCACTTACCTCACAAAAATCTTCGCTACTCAAGCTACTGCATTACAGCGAGCGCCACTACTGCCAGCTAAATAAAAGATTCAAACTACTGAAGGCACTAACTACTGATAGGGATAGTTAGCAAATGAAAGATATTAATAGAGAACAAACAATGTATTTACTTTAATATCATCACAAGTCATAATATATATAGCAAGCAGTTCATCACAAATTACAAAACTCCGCCATCTCTCTCCCCACATCCACCACTGCTGGCGGCTCACCTCCAACTGCGCAACGCTATGCGCTGTTCACATCCAGCTGCCGCTGCCCAACACTACAATGGCAGACAACAATGCAAACTATCCACAGACTGCACACAGCACAGCCAGTGATTTTCACACAGAGGTGGCGTTACCAATAAAAACACCTAAACAGCCTACTTACATAGAGAAAACATAAACAGCCTACTTACATAGCCCCCATGCTCCCCACAAAAAATTTTACAAATTTTTTTTGGGCAATGGCCAATAATGATTTGATAAAATTTTTCATAATTACAATAACAAAGAAATCAAATGCACACACTTATTGATACAATGTTGGTCAAAAGCTAAAAATTTCTCACAGTCCATAAAGACAGTCCAGATTGTTTATCACAGTAAAAATGCAGAGTTTTTCTCAAAGTCTGAGCAGTAAAAGAAAATGCACACAGAAGTAGTGGATTTCCATGCAGTCTTGAAGAAGTAGTGTTGTCCTTCCAACGGAAAGACAGTGCTGACTCGACATGCAGACAGGTAATGCGCCACAACAGAGTAAACCCACAGCAGAGTCAGTCGACGTTTTGAAGAATATTGGCAGTTAGGTCATCACAGAGCAGACCCACTGTAGTCCTGGTAGAGATTACGGTATTGGTGGGCCACCAGAGGTGCAGACCCACTGTAGTCCTTGTAGAAATAATGGTGTTGGTGGGTCATCAAAGATGCAGACCCACTGCAGTCCTTGTAGAAATAATGGCGTTGGTGGCTCATCATAGATGCAGACCCACTGTAGTCCTTGTAGAGATAATGGTATTGCTGGGCCACCAGAGGTGCAGACCTTTGTAGTCCTTGTACAGATGGCCAGCAGCCATCTATTGCGATTGTGCAGGTGCACATTCACATCGAAGAGTCTTGCGGAGAATATAGCAAGTCCATAAACCACCACTTGTGCACTCACAAAGTTTTTGGAATTGTCCTTAGAACCAGCAATGCTGTTATCCAGTCCCTTGCTGAATCAGTAACACACATGCAAACACTAACAGTCCCTACTTCTCACATATTGTCCATATACTATGCCCAACAGAAACGTGTGCAGTGAAATGTAACTAACAAGTTAATAATATCATGAACTGGTGACAATTACAATTTTATAACATAAGAATACAATTACAAAGGTACAAAATACATCATTAAAAAACATAATAATACAGATAACATTTGTAGATAATAGGGGCTTTACAAAAGAATAGAAATAAACATATACATCAATGTTACAGGAATTATGACATGAGTACATACATAAAAGATCAGAGTAACTTTCGAAACATCAACTTCACACATGAGCATTAAACAGAGCAGAATTAATAATATCTAACATCTTTACAAAGTAAATAACATATTATTAATGCCAATTGTATTTGAGGATAACAGTATTCCTCATCATAGTGAATGTAACTTAGTATTAGAAGAGAAAAAAGTTCTATGAAACAGTACACAGAGACAGGAAGAAAACAAATACACAAGGGTACACAAACACATAGTGGGATAACACCAATAGGAAAGGACAGGGTTCGTTTTCAGTGTAACATGTGGTACTGCAGTCCAACCCAAAACTTCATATATATTTCCTCTTATTTCATCCTTTGTTTCCACCAAAAAAATTCTATCTAAGCATGCTTTCTGTATTTATATGTTCACACATTTCTTACCTCAACATTTATTTCCAAGAAAATCCTACCTAAACCTGTTTTCTGTACTTTTTTTCGTATAACTTCTGAATGCATTTCTTCCTATTCATCGCAACTCATTCTCTTAGAGGCTACCCCCTCTTAAGCTAACTTAAATCTACTGAGCTCAGATGCTAAACTAAGGGACGAGGCAATGCAGCAGCACAAAACAAGTAACACAAACAGCAATGACCAAAAAAATGGAAAATTGCAAAGCATGCTACAGTAAATCTAAATTAACAGAAAAAATGCAAAATTACAACTAATATGAGCCAATGTGCAGCAACAAGAAAAGCTTAACAGAGTAATACAAAGTTAAATTTAGCAGCACTATTCCTGGCAAACAGCAGCAGCAAACATGACAAATGTCAAGCAGAAAAAATATTACAGTAAAGACAACAATGCAGAAAAGGGAAATGTCTATTCACATCTTAATGTCTATGTAATTAAAGTGGTGCACCACAACAACTTATTTTAAAAAAAATATTACCATGTACTTGAAAATAAAATTATGTGTTACTGTTACTAGTTCCTTCCTATTGTTCTTTCCTTTCCAAGTGCTCCTTTTTTTAAAGAATGTGGATCATAAAATAATTATTTAATAGATCTGTTGACAGAAAGTGTTCACATTAGCAAATGCATTTAATTTTATTTTATGAAACCAATGCTGCAACACAGCTGGAAAACAGATGTCAAATGAAATAAGCAATTACGCAAACCAAAGCATAACAACATCATTCAATAGTTATGTGGCATTTCGTCATATGTTTTCAAGTTCGACCGTGTCGTTTTTGTGATGCTTTCTACAAAGGAACTTCAATAGCGAGGTTAATGGTCTCTCCCTTTTTTTTTTCTACCTGTGCCGCTGAAAGGCTAATGGCTTTTTTTCGGGCGGCTGTCCCTCAGGTGGGTGCCCGCGACGCATTACGTGCAGGTGGTCACTTAACTTTCTTACAGAAATATTTACGACACCAGTTTCCGCTACAGTGACAGTCTCATATGAAAATTTCACAGGTCGAAAATTTACGTCACAAGTGTGTAGAAACAAAATCCTATGAATATAACAGTGTCCAAAAACATTTTCGCCGGCATTGTGATACATTTACGCATTTACACACACATTTCATAACTCTTAAAGTACGATTCTCGGTTTCCAACATCCTTTTTCACAAGTCAAGAGTCCCTACCCACTATTCATTACTCCTTACCTTATTACACATATACGTATCCATCGACACTCGTCAATATTTCGTCATTATAAATATGAAGCATAATCAAATAACTCATATAGCCTCAGCCTATTAATCATAAACATACCTCAGCAGCATAATACACATCGTCGTCGTAAAAATAACGTCATAACACCTCAGTCAAATCTCAAAATCGTAGTAGCTTCCTCCAATAATTAAAAAAATTCTCTGCTCATGTCAAAAGTGTCATCTGCCTCAAACGTACTTTAAAAATCATGAATCCATACCAAATACATCATTCAAAGCTCTCATAGTATCACAATGGTTCCAAAAAAAATATGAACAGTTTACAAAGTACAGACAAAATACAATTTCATAAGTGTGAAGTTATCCAACTCTGTAATTGCGTAAACATCTGTCACTGATGTAGTAAAAATAAAAATGTTTGTTTCTCTGTCAAATAATCAGATAGCTGTGTAATTGTGTGTTAGAGAAATATGGTACCGAAGTTTAAAGTTGTATAAGCAAATACCATATTACCTAGGGTTCCTTGTGCTTGCCAAACACATGGTACACAAAGTAATCATGTACCCCCCTGAGGATAAATGTAATTATACTCCCAGGTGTTACAAATTACAGAAATGGAATGAAATGTATCACGGAAAACTTTCTTTGTAATTAAAAAATATATTTAAAAATAAGTGTTTTAAGTATAAGATTAATCACTCAAATGCGTGTACTGTAGCGCTAAACTGTGCATCTTGTCGCAACATAATCTCTGTGGAAGTGTCGTAGTTATCGTCCTCCGAAAGCTAAGTTCTGCAGAAGTCAATGTACTTACCACATGATAAACAAAAGTGAAATGCTTTGCGTAGAGATATCTTAGTTATTACGCTTATTGTTGTGATGATGAAAGTACTGTGCTGTAACGTATTGTTGTGCTATGGAAAAGGCTGTCTCCTTGTAGCTATACCACAAAAGTTACTAATAAAACATGTTTTGCTTTCCAGAAGAATTCAGAAAAACTGTGCAGATATAAAACAAATACACCGCAAAAGCAACAATGTAAATTATGTCACACATTAGTAGTGTCGTGATATAATCGTGTAGCTGTCACGTAAACTAACCACTGTGTCGTCTGGTATCTCACAGAAAGTACTTTAAACCCAGAATGTATTTTCAAGTAAACCAAAATGTTGCATTAAAATCTCATTAGCAGTACCAGTATATGTCCTAAGTATGTAAGCCTGATAGTCTTTACGTAATCGTGCAACTAACAAGCAAGAATGTACAAATACAACACTGTGTCGTCTGTTCACTATAACAATCCATTCATAATTTCTGTTTAAAAATGTTCCCTAGGTTCTAGACTGGATATTTAACTTCAAACATTGTTGTATGTTAACAGTTTCTTAAGTCTAACACAGCATACTAGTAATGTAAAGGGAAAAGTTATATGGCAAAGACAAAGTTAAAAAGCAGATTATCTTTCAATAAACGGTTTTACATGTGAAATGTGGTGTAAACCTTTACTCTTCCTAGTGCACAGAGTTTCAACTTCAAAGCAAATATCAAGTTGTATACATCGGTAAAGAATGCTAAAATTTTTCTCAAGGCTAGCGTCTTATGTTATTTTTCTCGGAGCCAGCGGGCGCACGCGGCTGCCTGCTGTGCGAGTCATTGTCTGTCTCTTTGTTGGCGCGCGTCGTTATTGGGATTAGGAGACCTAACTTCTACAAATTCGCCTTGCCGAGAGGGCCCAGCTCTGTTAGAGTGCCGCCAGTTCTGATGAAATTCACGTCTGTCGTTTTGTCGGTAGTTTACATAGTTTCTTGTTTGTCGGTCATGTGGTGGAGAATTTCTCCCTGAGTCGTAACTGCGCGCTGGACCGTTGCGTATAAACTTATTCTGTCTCCCTTGATAATAATTATTTTGGTTCCCATATTGTCTGTTTCTAAGGTAAGCTCTGTCATATTCTTTACTACGGAAATGCGATCTTTCTCTGTAACTAGTATTATTCTGCCAACGGTTGTCATACGGGTGGTGTCTGTTTTGGTCACGATTTCTGTTGTGAGAATAGCCTTGTCGTGTCAAGTTATTACTTCTTTCATCGCGGAATTGCGACGGATGTGACCTGTAATTGTTGTGTTCCTGGTTTCGCGTTCCGCGATTGTCAGTGTCAATTTCTAATTCTTGTAAGAGTTCCTGAAATGCTTCAATGTCGTCTTTGCAACGTCCTGCTAAAATAATATGACGTAAATGTTCAGGCAATTTGAGTAAGCAAATGCGGATGAGTTCTGAGGGGCTGTATGGGTTTGAAAGATATTGATTCTTATGCAACATGTCTTCAAAATATTTGACAAGACTGGAAAATTCAGATTGTTCAAAGTGTTTCATCATTATGATGCTATGTTTTACACGGTCTTGTGTAGCTTGAGACCAATATGCTGAGAGGAAGGCATGGTAAAACTCTCCTTCACTGTGGCAATCGTGAATTACCGATCGCATTCTTACAGCTGGTTCATTCCCCAAGTAGCCACACATAAATTCTAATCTGTGTTCTAACGACCAGTTGGGAGGAAAACAATGCGAGAATTGATGGAGCTGTGCTTGTGGATGAATGTCGTTGCCAGAATTCTTAAATGTTTTGAATTTACGTGTAGTAATGAACAGCTTATAGTCAAAATCATCATGTCGGCGAGTCGCATATCGGTCATTGTTAGGTCGTGTCGGCCGTTCCATCTCAAAATTCGGTGCACATTGCCAATTTCTTTCATAACTTCCGAAATGCCCTGTGTTATTATTTTGTGGCTGTTCCGTATTTCTGTGTCCCTCTTCCCATATTGGGGTGCGAGTATCCTCTGAAATACGTAATTCTTGTATTACCTGTGTCAGCTGATCTTGTACTTCCCGGATTTCTCTTTTGTACTGTGTATTGATTTGATTTTGATTCTGTTTGAATTTTCTAATTTGTTCATACTCTTCTGTGTCAGTGAAGGCTACAGGTCTTGTGTCATTCAGATCATCATCTATCTTTGTAGATAAGTTAGTGACCTGATCCGAAAGTTCGGCTACTTTCTCCGATAGTGAACACATTTCCTCAGTGTGTTTTTCTGAACCAAGTTTCAGAGTGTCCATTTGCTTAACTGAATCGGTAGATGCAACTGAGTCAATTTTAGCCCGCAAGGTCTCATGATTTTCATGAACAATGGTTTGCAGTTCTTTTATGGCTGCTTCGTGATTCTGTAATGCATTTTCATGCCGCGAAAAAATAGGTTGAAAATGCTCACAAATTTGTGTTCTTACGTCATTACAGACTTTTTGACATTTCGATTCAATGTTATGTAACTCAGTAGTTAAATCTTCACGTGTTTGTTCAAGTGTGGTGTCTAACTTTTGAAGATTTTGTTCCATTGTGTCTAACTGTTGCTGTGTTTGTCTCTGGTGTTGTTCCATTGTGTCTAACTGTTGCTGTGTTTGTCTCTGGTGTTGTTCCATTGTGTCTAACTTTTTAAGATTTTGTTCCACTGTGTCTAACTTTTGAAGCTTTTGCTGTGTTTGTCCCATTTGTTGTATTAATTGTAATAACAATGCATTGGTGTCTGAAACATGTTCCTCAGTGCTTTTCGGCAGTGAATTTACACCGGAAACATTCACATTTTGACAAGCAGAAAATGTGTCTTGACTTATTTGAGAAAACGGTGAGGATCCAAAACCTGAATCTACAGTATTTGCGAGATCGTGTCGTGTCATTTCGGCTTCCTGAGGCGAGCTATTGCCGACCGATCGATCGATAATGCTTCCCTCTTCACTAATTGTTTCACTGTCCACGCCATTGTTTGACGCCCGCTCCATTTCCCTGTGCACAGTTACCAAATTACTACTTTGAACATTAGTAAATTCATTACTCTGCGGCGCTGATAAGCTACGCTCGTCGTCACTATTATTTCTCAGTTTAGTTTGGAGCCTAGTGTTACGTTTTTCACACGCCATAATTGTCACAATATTTCACACGATAACACAGAAAAGCACAATTTGAAGTGCAAAAATAGGAGAACACATTAACATAGCACTGAAAATAATATCAAGTTAATTGCAAGCGTAGCTGCGAAGTACTTGGTGCAAATCTATATGCATGCCACAACTGTTTTACTGTACAACAATGAAAGGCTACAACTACAAAGGAGATTCTCTCTACAATTACGCGTTAGCAATAAACAAAAGCTACACTAAATACACAAACTACAAGAAAAAATCAGAAGATTCCAGTGAGGTATCCTAGGCTAAGGGTCGACATATGAAACGTCCCCTTTGAACAATTTATACATGACTGTGCTTAACCTGACACACAATATTTTTTAGCGCAACGCAATCTGACTTTCAAAATTCCCTGCAAAAGAATGGCCCTGACTAACATTAACCTATACCTTTCACAAATCACTTACCTCACAAAAATCTTCGCTACTCAAGCTACTGTAATACAGCGAGCGCCACTACTGCCAGCTAAATAAAAGATTCAAACTACTGAAGGCACTAACTACTGATAGGGATAGTTAGCAAATGAAAGATATTAATAGAGAACAAACAATGTATTTACATTAATATCATCACAAGTCATAATATATATAGCAAGCAGTTCATCACAAATTACAAAACTCCGCCATCTCTCTCCCCACATCCACCACTGCTGGCGGCTCACCTCCAACTGCGCAACGCTATGCGCTGTTCACATCCAGCTGCCGCTGCCCAACACTACAATGGCAGACAACAATGCAAACTAGCCACAGACTGCACACAGCACAGCCAGTGATTTTCACACAGAGGTGGCGTTACCAATAAAAAAACCTAAACAGCCTACTTACATAGAGAAAACATAAACAGCCTACTTACACCACTGTATCCACAATACATCGGCAGCTCCAAAAAATTGGGTGGTTCAACTTACTTTTCCCCAGACTCACGTGTTAAAATTTCGGTCTAAAATTGCCCCTTCTCTGTACCCAAGTGTGAAAGTTTGGCGGTGTGGGTGGTACAGATCCCCACAAGCCTAAGGATTTATCTGCACTTTTCATTTCTACTATCTCCTCTATGTATCTCCCACTGCTTCTATCTCCACCTATCTCTTTTTCTGTTTTACAGTCACTGCCCTCATTGACCATCAATATCTCCCCTCTCTTAGGCTCCCACTGTTAAGGGCAATCCATCTCCCTTCCTCTTTCACTGCATCTTTCTTTCTCCTCTCTCTTTCTCTCCAACTGGCTTAGTCTCGTCTACCTTCTACCGTCACTGTACTATTCTCTTTCAGCACAACATATCGTGAATATGTTCGCCTTCTACCGTCACTGACTCTCTACTACTCTCATCCAGCACAACATAGTGTGAATATGTTCGCATGTCAAAATTCTTGCTGAGGAACGCAGAATGGGGATTGAGGCAGATAGTTGCCCACTTCTCTACCATAGTTTTTTAAAGAGTAACATATTCGCCGTTGTTGGGGTCCGACATCAGCATTTCTCCAGTAATTCCTTTCTATTCCCTGCTACAGTTGGGAGTTCTCCTTTTCTCCTTATCTAAAACGAATTATGTAGGTCAGTAAAGTTTCAATCGTGTATTTATATATTTCAATCCATTTGCATATTTTAACACATACAGCAACCAAATAAGTAAGCATGATGTACTGTTAAGACTAAATCGTTTACTATACCCTTTTTTCTGGATACTTCGCTCACTGATCGAAATTAATCGAAAACCGCCGGTTTATGATTTGTATCTTAAAAGAGTAAAAATTTTACTAGAAATATTTTAAGATCTTTGCAGCCTTTCCAGTTTTACATAACTTGGCATTCACTTTGTGTTCTCTTCGAGCATTTGAAGACCGTTTTAGGCCAATTTTTGTCGCTGCAGTATCATTTTGCACATGACATCGGATATTAAACTTATACTCATAAGTAGACTAATTTTGATCTCGGTAAAGGGTAAAGATATAGAAAACAGAAAGTTTCTCGAGAAATGTCGATCATCTGCCAGGGATAGATATTATGGAAATGGTCACCCCAACAGTTGGTACTTTTCGTACCCAAAAGGTGGGGCTTCGGGAGGTTTTCTCAGGAACTGCCAGTGACCAAACCCAAAAAATGTAGTGCCACAGGGTTTTTCAAGAACTGCCAATGAAAAACTGAACAAACGATGCTTTTATAAGCCGCCTGAAGACCATTGTGGAGCGCACCTAATGCAAAAGAATCAAGCGATTTGCTCACTTTGCCTGGTCTGGACGAAGTGTATAATGTTTACATTTTGAACTTGTTTTGTAGAATAGCTACAGTATGGCCCGTGCTTCCGACAGGTAAACAAATGGGCATTACACCAAGAGCGATATAAAAAAAAATTGACCTCTCTTCTCTGTCATCAATAGAACCGGAGACATTCACATCTGAAATATCACATTTTCGTGCGCGCCTTTTTGGGAGATATTGTTACCGTACACTGTGATGCACCGACTGATCTTCTTCTTCATCTTTTTTCTTTTTTTAAAATTTTTCTATCGTTTATTTGTGAAAGTGAATGCTGACCTTCGTGCTCTTCTTGTTATATGTTTTAACTGTCATGCGTAGTCGCCAACAAATAGCGTTTGGTAATCCAGTAGCACAGGAGGCATTTGACTACCTGACTTTGCGTAAAAGTTTGAATGATTTTTACATAAGACACCATTGTGTGAAAACATTATATTCACATCACTATATTTGGGATTCGGATTCATTACCACTACGTTGAACCCACGATCTGAGGACTTGCCTGGAGCCAAACGTTTAAAAAATGGTTCAAATGGCTCTGAGCACTATGGGACTTAACATCTGAGGTCATCAGTCTCCTAGAACTCAGAACTACTTAAACCTAACTAGCCTAAGGACATCACACACGTCCATGCCCGAGGCAGGATTCGAACCTACGACCGTAGCGATCACGCGGTTCCAGACTGTAGCGCCTAGAACCGCTCGGCCACACCGGCCGGCGCAAAACGCTCACCACCACTCATGTTGTAGAGAATAACCTCACTTTAATAGGCGTGGTAGGCCGTGGAAGTGGTCGGAATAACGGTGCGATTTTGCCGATAGCAGGAATTCAATATCCGGGAACAGCAGACACCCCGTCGCTGTCCTGCTAGTGATGCTCTTGGAGAGACTCGAACGGTGATCCTAAAACTCAGGTTGGCCGACTGCAGGCTGCTGCTGAGGTGGTCCAGACGGTACAAACTCGAGCTCCAGCCAGTGTCGACTCCCGATCACTGTATAATGGATGATCCTAAGAAAAACAATCCCCACCACCCATCCCATGAACCATGGACCTTGCCGTTGGTGTGGAGGCTTGCGTGCCTCAGCGATACAGATAGCCGTACCATAGGTGCAACCACAACGGAGGGGTATCTGTTGAGAGGCCAGACAAACGTGTTGTTCCAGAAGAGGGGCAGCAGGCTTTTTCAGTAGTTGCAGGGGCAACAGTCTGGATGATTGACTGATCTGGCGTTGTAACACTAACCAAAACGGCCATGCTGTGCTGGTACTGCGAACGGCTGAAAGCAAGGGGAAACTACAGCCATAATTTTTCCCGAGGGCATGCAACTTTACTGTATGACTAAATGATGATGGCGTCCTCTTGGGTAAAATATTCCGGAGGTACAATAGTCCCCCATTCGGATCTCCGGGCCGAGACTACTCAAGAGGACGTCGTTATCAGGAGAAAGAAAACTGGGGTTCTACGGTTCGGAACGTGGAATGTCAGATCCCTTAATCGGGAGGTAGGTTAGAAAATTTAAAAAGGGAAATGGATAGGTTAAAGTTAGATATAGTGTGAATTAGTGAAGTTCGGTAGCAATAGGAACAAGACTTTTGGTCAGGTGAATACAGGGTTGTAAGTAAAATATCAGATAGGGGTAATGCAGGAGTAGGTTTAATAATGAATAAAAAAAAATAGGTGTGCGGGTAAGCTACTACAAACAGCATAGTGAACGCATTATTGTTGCCAAGATAGACACGAAGACCATGCCTACTACAATAGTACAAGTTTATATGCCAAATAGCTCTGTAGATGACGAGGAAGCCGGACGTTGTGGCCGTGCGGTTCTAGGCGCTTGAGTCTGGAACTGCGTGACCGCTACGGTCGCAGGTTCGAATCCTGCCTCGCGCATGGATGTGTGTGATGTCCTTAGGTTAGTTAGGTTTAAGTAGTTCTAAGTTCTAGGGGACTGATGACCACAGATGTTAAGTCCCATAGTGCTCAGAGCCATTTGAACCACTTTGATGACGAGGAAATTGATGAAATGTATGATGAGATAAAAGAAATTATTCAGATAGTGAAAGGAGACGAAAATTTAATAGTCATGGATAACTGGAATTCGATAGTAGGAAAAGGGAGAGAAGGATACGTAGTATGTGAATATGGATTGAGAGTAAGAAATGAAAGGGGAAGCCGCCTGATAGAATTTTGCACAGAGCATAACTTAATCATAGCTAACACTTGGTTCAAGAATCATGAAAGGAGGTTATATGCATGGAGGAAACCTGGAGATACTAAAAGGTATATAATGGTAAGACAGAGATTTAGGAACCAGGTTTTAAATTGTAAGACATTTCCAGGGGCAGATGTGGACTCTGACTACAAAATATTGGTTATGAACTGTAGATTAAAACTGAAAAAACTGCAAAAAGATGAGAATTTAAGGAGATGGGACCTGGATAAACTGACTAAACCAGAGGTAGTACAGAGTTTCAGGGAGAGCATAAGAGAACAGTTGACAGGAATGGGTTGGTTGGTTGGTTGTTTTGGGGAAGACCAGACAGCGAGGTCATCGGTCTCATCGGATTAGGCAAGGACAGGTAGGGAATTCGGCCGTGCCCTTTGAAAAGAACCATCCCGGCATTAGCCTGGAGCGACTTAGGGAAATCACGGAAAACCTGAATCAGGATGGCCGGACGCGGGATTGAACCGTCGTCCTCCCGAATGCGAGTCCAGTGTCGAACCACTGCGCCACCTCGCTCGGTGACAGGAATGGGAGAAAGAAATACTGTATAAGAAGAATGGCTAGCTTTGAGGGATGAAGTAGTGAAGGCAGCAGACGATAATCCTTCCATTATGGTGTTCAGACCTCGAATGACGAGGCTCACACAATTTGAATATAAGAAAAGGTGGAGGAGGCATGGAACTTGATTTTCCGAAATTTTTGATGACCTACGTCAATGGGTGACCTAGAAAGTGAGCTCTTTATGGTACAGCATATGGGTGACCTCCATTTTCCCCTGGTGGGGCATCTATTAAAAGGTCAGGGAATTCTAGAGAGAGCTGTGGAGGGTAAAAACTGTAGGGAATGACGAAGATTGGAATGTAGCCAGAAAATAATTGAGGGCATAGTTTGCAGTTGCTACTTTCAGACGAAAAGGTTGGCGTGGCAGAGGAGTTCACGACGGGCAGTATCAAAGCAGTCAAAAGATTCATTACTAAAAAAAAAAAAATCAGAAATTTGGCCGATTTGTATCACGTTACTTGGATATACCACAGGCAGTTGCTCCAGAGGCATATGCAGTATAACAGGTTACATCGTGGCCTTGAGATCAGATCTTTATCCGAGGTCGTACTGATACTGACCCACTACTCTTGGTTTGACACCTTCCATTTCTATCAGTGTCAGTTTTATTCTGTTTAACTTCAGTACTTACAAATAAAACTGTTATTCGTTATACGTGCTTCCATGCTGATGCATTGGAAACAAATGACAAAGCAAAGCTCTAAAATCCCTAGTTCACTATTTCTCCACGAAATCCACTTCTTCTTCGGGTATGTCACACATGCACAATTTACACATTCTACCAAGAAGTTAACAATTACAGTATATAATCGGTACTGTGCATCAATTTGCTGTCTTACTTCTTGCTGTATCACAACTTCAAACGAGAACAAAACGTGAAACATAAAGGTGGGAAGCCTGTCTGTATGTGAAAAAGTCCGGATGAGAGTAAATTCGTGTTCTTCCCTGTGATCCTCTTGGGACTCCCTGCCGTGCCCACAGCATATCTTGAGACCTGTCAGCGCGTTTCTCTCTTCCACCTGGTGGCAAATCTCGGTGACATCGGCCAATCCCCTGAGACGACCCCTTCCACTCTCCTGTTATGGAGATTTGGCTTTCAGTATGCAGAGGGGGATGGGCAGGCAGATGGGGCTCCGTGTGTCCCATACCTCTAACGATCTTACTGCTGAATGACGTGAGCCACTGCCCCTATGCTATGTTGTCGAGGCAGACAGATAGGTACAAATTTTTGCATTACATTGTGACAGAGTGCGACCACTTACCAATTATTTCAGAATAAAAAAGCCTCGGTCTTGAAATTATTTAATATCAGTGACGTTCTTCACCCTGGGGCGTCGTCAGATTGCGTAAAAATAGCTGAATATGTAACCCATAAGTCATAAAGCCATATACAATGGAAAATTGACGCAACAGTATCTGGATATGTTGCATTTCATATGTTTTATGACCGATGTATTATATATCCAGTTACTGTTGCGTCCATTTTCGATTTTATGCCGCTTTATAACGGTTTGGTCATATACGTATGTCCAGCTACTTTTATACAATATGATAATGCACCAAATGGGTGAAACGCGTCATTCATGTTGTGTAACTTCGCAACCAAGATTGTCTTTAGTCTGAAACTCGCAAAGGTATTTGTTATTTGTTACGATACTACTAACACAGTCCACTTAAATGTAGTTGCTGTCGAAAAGCATGAAAAGAAGCAACGTCACAGCTGTACATTCACACAGAATATCAGTAGATAACTAAACGAAGCGGACCATATTTCTCAAAACAGTACTGATTGAGTGTAATATAGCTACAAAGGAGATCACTTCGAAGCACTTTCTGCCGGAAAGTGTAATTTACTGAAATAACAAACAAATCCCGGCCGCTGTGGCAGAGCGGTTCTAGGCGCTTCAGTCCGGAACCGCGCTGCTGCTACGTTCGCAGGTTCGAATCCTACTTCGGGCATGGATCTGTGTGATATCCTTAGGTTAGTTAGGTTTAAGTAGTTCTAAGTCTAGGGTACTGATGACCTCAGACGTTAAGTCCCATAGTGCTAAGAGCCATTTGAACCATTTTTGAACAAACAAAGAAATTCGGATGGTGAAGTGAGTAGTAGACGGGTGTAGAGGTTCTCTGGCGCCTTGCCAGGTTGACTCTCACTTCGGGATATATGATATTAGCTGACGTAATATTATTGCACTTTCGGGAAATGGGGATGTGCGGTGGACGTTATTTTCCGGGATGTCAAATTTGTATTTACGGCTCCCACAAACGTCCGTCAAGTCTGCAGGCTTCGCAGTGTTTGCTGTACGGCAGTGATGATATCTACAGAAAATTTAGTCATTTTTGAAACCTTTATTATCGTATCACGTTTCGCATGCAGTAGCTGACGTTCAAGTTCTCGCTGTTTCGTGCGTTTTGTGTGTTTTGGTTCAAATGGCTCTGAGCACTATGGGACTCAACTGCTGAGGTCATTAGTCCCCTAGAACTTAGAACTAGTTAAACCTAACTAACCTAAGGACATCACAAACATCCATGCCCGAGGCAGGATTCGAACCTGCGACCGTAGCGGTCTTGCGGTTCCAGACTGCAGAGCCTTTGTGTGTTTTGTCTTGATTTTGTTTGCAGAAGATGTAGTGAATAGGAGTGACATCTGGAGCAAATGATTAACTTTTCCTTGACCTGTTTGCAGATGATGAAAACGAAATATTTGATGACCTTTCAGATTACATGTTTATCGTATTATTTTCGTAGATTGTGCTTTTATGAAGAGTTTTCCTGCACTTGGGGAAGGACGTCGGCCGTGTCCTTTCAATAGAACCATCCCGGCATTTGCCTGAAGCGATTTAGGGACATTGTGGAAAACCTAAATCTGGATGGCCGGACGTAGATTTGAAATGTCGTCCTCCCGAATGCGAGTTCAGTATGCTGACCAGTTAACATCTGCGTCACCTTGCCCAGTAGTTTTGTTTTGATAGGTGTTATTTGTAGATTTTAAAACAGTTCACGACTCGTTTTTATGTAGGTAAGTGACTACTTACAGTTCTTCGCGTTTTTGGTTGGCATTTCCTGTCTTCTGGTCACATGCCGGAGGTCGCACTACAACTTTAGTTAGGAAACACAATAAATTTTTTATGTTCTGCACTTCTTTCTTCGCACTTTTCGTATTGTTTGCCCTTATTTTTAATATGAAAAGTGTGAAGAAGAAAGTGCGGAACATAAAAACGTGCTTGCGTATCGTAAATGAAGTTGTAGTGCGATCTCCAGCATGTGAAGAGATGAGAGGAAATGCAGGTGCCAACCACAAACGCGAAGAGTAATCACCTCCTTGCATAAAAAAACGATCAGTGAACAGTTTTTTAATCCACAGATAACACATATGGAAACAAAACTGTGTCATTCTAAATCCCACTGACGATGTGTTAAAGGAAAAAAAAGTGTCTGGGAGAAAAAAAAAATACAGTGCAGCAAGAAAAGGCGGTATTCTTTACAAAACAAACATTTCTGCGCTTGCTGTGGAGGATGGCCACGGAAACAAACTTATTTACGCATATGTATATCATCAAGAGTTCCATGGAGTTTATCTGCTTTGCCTACATGTTATGTGACTTATATTGAGGTGACTATGTAGTAACCAAGTATCAAGGCCTTAGATAATATATTCTAGGTCAGTAACCATTCTTGCTACATAACACGATAGTGAAGTATGCATCATCGGCTGGAAAATCCAAAAAACTATGCCGCCGATCTTTACGCTTAGCCAAAGCGACGTAGTTTATCGTACCTCACTGCCATAGATTTGCTATTAGTGTCTACTGGGGGATCTCTGTGTCAGTGCAGCTGATAGACTGAAAACTGTAATAAAACTCATTGTTGCTATGACTAGAGCACTTATGTACTATAGCTGAATCGGCGTGAGTTCCTGACAGCTGCAGTTGGCTTGGATGGCAGCTCCGCGCTCCTACCTCAACTAGCAACGTAACGCGGTTTCCTAAACGTCTGTACGGCAATGCGACTGTGTTGTCGCCTCTCTGTATACGGCTACTGTCTTCGCCCGAAACAGTTAGAGCTTCGCAGTAGAAAGCTGGCAACTGCACTGCCAACTGTCAGGGAATTTCTTACGCTGTGCCGCGCGGGATTAGCCGAGCGGTCTGTGGGGCTGCAGTCATGGACTGTGGGCTGGTCCCGGCGGAAGTTCGAGTCCTTCCTCGGGCATGGGTGTGTGTATTTGTCCTTAGGATAAATTAGCTTAAGTAGTGTGTAAGCTTAGAGACTGATGACCTTAGCAGTTAAGACCCGTAAGATTTCACAGACATTTGGACATTCTTACGCTGTCTCGACTATATGAGAGTTGAGAAGAGGCGCGCACCTACTACATATTGTCGCAGCCATTGGCTAAAAGTGGTATGGCCTTTTGAGAATGACACAAATGTAGAGACAGATTTGGCTCATGAATAATATGTGTGAGCATTGACAACCCCTATAGGTGAATGAAAACAAACACAGGAAAAATACTGTAAAATTTGTCACACTAGCGCCTTGTATACAATTTCCATTAAAGATGGACACCAATTTTCACACACCCGTTCATCACATCAAAATCATGTAGGTTCTCACGTTTCTGAAGAGGCTCTATAGGCCGTTTCTCACAACCTCATTCCCCACCCTCCCAATCCATGTATAAATATTCTCTGACATTTGTTCTGTGTACAAGCCCGTGCTCAACATAGTTATCCTGGTGACAAACACATTTCTCCCCATATGAGACCAGTTTGTTGCTCTGTCATTTTACAGTATTTGACCGCGTTGACGGTGGCACAACCACACCCCTGCATCCACCGATTCATCACTACCAAAGTGAAATCCTTGGAACTGGTTGTTACGTTCTGGAAACACATGAAAATCGGAAGAGGCCAAGTATGCAGGTTGATCGATGATAGTGAGCCCGAAGCATCGGACTGCTACAGGTGTCGCAGCGGTCATGCCTCTTCTGGCATTGTCACACTGAAGGAGATGGTGCTCAGTGCGTGGAAGAACGTATCGAATTCGAAACTCGGTTACAGCAAGCTGTTTCACAAATTCCGACGTAGTTGCAGTACATTACACACAGCCATGATAGAAGCTACTACTTGGATAGAGGCAGTGGGCTGCAAACGCGTAGACATGAAGGATGATGATGTTTGTTTTACACTACTGGCCATTAAAATTGCTACACCACGAAGATAACGTGCTACAGACGCGAAATTTAACCGACAGGAAGAAGATGCTGTGATATGCAATCATTAGCTTTTCAGAGCAATCACACAAGGTTGGCGCCGGTGGCGACACCTACAATGTGCTGACATGAGGAACGTTTCCAACCGGTTTGCCGACTGGGGTGGCCGAGCGGTTCTAGGCGCTACAGTCTGGAACCGTGCGACTGCTACGGTCGCAGGTTCGAATCCTGCCTCGGGCATGGACGTGTGTGATGTCCTTAGGTTAGTTAGTTTTAAGTAGTTCTAAATTCTAGGGGATTGATGACCTCAGAAGTTAAGTCTCATAGTGCTCAGAGCCATTTGAACCATTTTTAACCAACAGATTTCTCATACACAAACAGCAGTTGACCGGCGTTACCTGGTGAAACGTCGTTGTGATGTGTACCATCACGTTTCCGACTTTGATAAAGGTCGCCTATCGCGATTGCGATTTATCGTATCGCGACATTGCTGCTCGCGTTGGTCCAGATCCAATGACTGTTAGTAGAATATGGAATCTGTGAGTTCAAGAGGGTAATACGGAACGCCGTGCTGGATCCAACGGCCTCGTATCACTAGCAGTCGAGGTGACAGGCATCTTATCCGCAAAGCTGTAACGGATCGTGCAGCCACTTCTAGATCCCTGAGTCAACAGATGGGGACGTTTGCAAGACAACAACCATCTTCGACGACTTTTGCAGCAGCATGGACTATCAGCTCGGAGACCATGCATGGCTGCGGTTACCCTAGGCGCTGCATCACAGACAGGGGCGCCTGCGATGGTGTACTCAACGACGAACATTGGTGCACGAATGGCAAAACGTCATTTATTCGGATGAATCCAGGTTCTGTTTACAGCATCATGATGGTCGCATCCGTGTTTGGTGACATCGCAGTGAACGCACATTGGAAGCGTGTATTCGTCATCGCCATACTGGCGTATCACTTGGCGTGATGGTATGGGGTGCCATTGGTTCCACGTCTCGGTCACCTATAGTTCGCATTGACGGCACTTTCAACACTGGACGTTACATTTCAGATGTGTTACGACCCGTGGCTCTACCCTTCAATCGATCCCTACGAAACCCTACATTTCAGCAGGATAATGCACGACTGCATGTTGTAGGTCCCGTACTGGCCTTTCTGGATATAGAAAATGTTCGACCGCTGCCCTGGCACATTCTCCAGATCCTTCACCAATTGAAAACATCTGGTCAATGGTGGCCGAGCAACTGGCTCCTCACAATACACCAGTCAGTACTCTTGATGAATTGTGGTATCGTGTTGAAGCTGCGTGGGTAGCTGTATCTGTACACGCCATCCAAGCTTATCTGACTCAATGCCCATTCATATCAACGCCGTTATTACGGCCAGAGGTGATTGTTCTGGGTACTGATTTCTCAGTACATGTGCACCCAAATTGCGTGAAAATGTATTCTCATGTCAGTTATTATAATATACAGGGTGTTTCAAAAATGACCGGTATATTTGAAACGGCAATAAAAACTAAACGAGCAGCGATAGAAATTCACCGTTTGTTGCAATATGCTTGAGACAACAGTAGATTTTCAGGCGGACAAACTTTCGAACTTACAGTAGTTACAATTTTCAACGTCGTCTTTCTGCTGTAAGCGTGTGCTGTTCACAACGTGCAAGTGTGCTGTAGACAACATGGTGTATTCCTTAGAACAGAGGATTTTTCTGGTGTTGGAATTCCACCGCCTAGAACACAGTGTTGTTGCAAAAAGACGAAGTTTTCAACGGAGGTTTAATGTAACCAAAGGACCGAAAAGCGATACAATAAAGGATCTGTTTGAAAAATTTCAACGGACTGGGAACGTGACGGATGAACGTGCTGGAAAGGTAGGGCGACCGCGTACGGCAACCACAGAGGGCAACGCGCAGCTAGTGCAGCAGGTGATCCAACAGCGGCCTCGGGTTTCCGTTCGCCGTGTTGCAGCCTCAGTCCAAATGACGCCAACGTCCACGTATCGTCTCATGCGCCAGAGTTTACACCTCTATCCACACAAAATTCAAATGCGGCAACCCCTCAGCGCCGCTACCATTGCTGCACGAGAGACATTCGCTAACGATATAGTGCACAGGATTGATGACGGCGATATGCATGTGGGCAGCATTTGGTTTACTGACGAAGCTTATTTTTACCTGAACGGCTTCGTCAATAAACAGAACTGGCGCATATGGGGAACCGAAAAGCCCCATGTTCCAGTGTCATCGTCCCTGCATCCTCAAAAAGTACTGGTCTGGGCCGCCATTTCTTCCAAAGGAATCATTGGCCCATTTTTCAGATCCGAAACGATTACTGCATCACGCTATCTGGACATTCTTCGTGAATTTGTGGCGGTACAAACTGCCTTAGACGACACTGTGAACACCTCGTGGTTTATGCAAGATGGTGCCCGGCCACATCGCACGGCCGACGTCTTTAATTTCCTGAATGAATATTTCGATGATCGTGTGATTGCTTTGGGCTATCCGAAACATACAGGAGGCGGCGTGGATTGGCCTCCCTATTCGCCAGACATGAACCCCTGTGACTTCTTTCTGTGGGGACACCTGAAAGACCAGGTGTACCGCCAGAATCCAGAAACAATTGAACAGCTGAAGCAGTACATCTCATCTGCATGTGAAGCCATTCCGCGAGACACGTTGTCAAAGGTTTCGGGCAATTTCATTCAGAGACTACGCCATATTATTGCTACGCATGGTGGATATGTGGAAAATATCGTACTATAGAGTTTCCCAGACCGCAGCGCCATCTGTTGTTCAAAATTGTAACTACTGTAATTTCGAAAGTTTGTCTGCCTGAAAATGTACTGTTGTCCCAAGCATATTGCAACAAACGGTGTATTTCTATCGCTGCTCGTTTAGTTTTTATTGCCGTTTCAAATATACCGGTCATTTTTGAAATACCCTGTATTTGTCCAATGAATACCCATTTATCGTCTGCATTTCTTCTTGGTGGCCAGGAGTGTATGTTGAAAATTAGGTGGACTGATAAGATCAGGAATGAGGAGGTTCTGCACAGAATCTGAGAGGAAAGGGAAGCATGGAAAACACTGACGAGAGGGAGGGAGAGAATGGTAGAACATTTGTTAAGACATCACAGAATAACTTCCGTGGCACTAGAGGGAGCTGTAAAGATTAAAAGCTTTAGAGGTTGTAATCGATGCAGCAATGGCTGAGGGTGTAAGTTGGCTCAGGAGAGAAATGCGTGGTGCGCCGCATCAAAGCAGTCAGAAGATAGGTGATCCAAAAAAAGAAGGTGGCGACTTTTTTTTCTGGTTAATGTGACCACGATGCAGACAAGTAGGCGCTAAGTGAAATGCGGAAGAGTACAGACCGTATCGGAAGGCCGGTGGGTATCGATTGCTTACTCGCGTCGGGGATAGGCGCGGCCGTGCGTTATAGGGGTCCGCAGTGCGCCCGCACGGTCCGAGAGTTATGGCGGGCAGTTGCAGATGTGGTATGCTAAAGGAAGCGCTCCGGTCGATAGCAGCGCGCCGCGCGGGGAGAAAGTTAACTGGCGCAGGCGGCGGTGGCGGCGGCCGGCGCTTTAATAACCTTACAGCGGAGACAAACGGCGAAAGGCCGCAGACTGCGCCCGCCGGGGAATTACCGACCAGACGGAGCCGCTGACGCTGAATGCGGGAAATATTTCAAGGACATCGCCGTCACTCCGGATTGTTCTTGACAGGGGCACAGGGGCATCAGTGACGCCGAGAGGCGGCTGGCAGGCAACCTTAGGCAGTGCGCCGAAGTCGCGGCCACGCAGCGGGGAGCGTATTCTACGTGAGCCACGCCACACATGTACGAAAGCAGGGTTCCCAGGGCCGCAACAGTAGGCTCTTGGGAAGGCCAGATGGAAGCGTAAGGCTGTTTCTCCCAGAGAAAAGTCTGTATAAATTTGAAAACTTAATAAACCACGGAATAATGTAGATAGGTAAAAATTGACACACATCCTTGGAATGACATGGCGTCTTATTAGAACCAAAAAAAAAACTAAGTTCACAAAATGTCCGACAGATGGCGGTTGACAGCAAAACGTCATTGCAACCGTGATGGGTGAGAGGTACGCCGATATGTTACAGAATCGCATCATCCCCAGCCTGGCTGATAAACACCTGCTGGAACGTACGATGTTTACGCAGGATGGCGCTCCACCCCATATTGCTAGACGCGTGAAAGATGTCTTGCGCGCGTCGTTTGGCGATGATCGTGTGCTCAGCCGCCACTTTCGTCATGCTTGGCCTCCCAGGTCCCCAGACCTCAGTCCGTACGATTATTGGTTTTGGGGTTACCTGAAGTCGCAAGTGTATCGTGATCGACCGACATCTCTAGGGATGCTGAAAGACAACATCCGGCGCCAATGCCTCAATGCCTCACCATAACTCCGCACATGCTTTACAGTGCTGTTCACAACATTATTCCTCGACTACAGCTATTGTTGAGGAGTGATGGTGGACATAGTTAGCATTTCCTGTAAAGAACATCATCTTTGCTTTGACTTACTTTATTATGCTAATTATTGCTATCTGTCGGACATTTTTTGAACTTTGCTATTTTTTGGTTCTAATAAAACCCCATGTCATTCCAAGCATGTGTGTCAATTTGTACCTCTCTATCTACATTATTCCGTAATTTATTCGGTTTTCAAATTTATACTGACTTTTTGATCACCCGGTATGACTGAAGGCGTGGGTGACGTCAGGAAGAAAACTGCCGCAGAGCTCCGCATCTACAATCACCATCAGGTAGCTCAGTTACTCCCTCCAACTATACACTTCTAACATCGTTAACGTAGGGGTGGTCTGTAGTATTACGAACACTGAACAAATTTTCAACTGCCAAGATCGCTAGAAACATTTTTTCATATATATGACCGGTTTCGACAATTCACTTTTACAATCTTCGAATCTGCAAAACATGGGTCCGAAAATGCTAGGACACTGCTACTGATATTAACACCACAGATCATGGAATAGCAATATACATACGTTTACACCATTATACCATTTTCTTCTTCAGCACAGTATGTAGTGCTCTGCAATGTAGGTCCATGTTGACATCGTGGCTTATGCTTGAAATCAACATGTCAGTTTTAAAATAACAGTTATGTACACACACCATATTATGCCGATTACGAAAGCTCACATTCTGACAGATCCCAGAGTAAACATTCTTAGTATTAGTGATTAAAATTCTTCTGGGTATTATGCCACGTCATTGCTAATAACTAACAACAATCGCCGATTTATTATGTTGTTGAGATCGCACATAGCGTTCGTGTTCTGCTATTCGTAAGCTGACAGGCCTCCCTGTTTCTCCTATGTAGGTGGCTCCGTACTCACACCATAGTTCGTAAACACCTGCAGTGTTAAGATTGTTGACTACATCCTGGGTGGAACCTATCATTTCGTGGATCCTGTGACTGCTTCGAAAAATCGGTTTGAAACCTCGTCGGCGGAGGACTTTGCCTAGCCGTTCACTGACGCCTTTTACATATGGGAAGTGTACCAGTGGAAGCTTCTCTTTTACACAAAGTGTACAGGAAACTAACGCACAGTAATCGGTACCTGCACGCGGGGAGCCACCACCACCCAGTTCAAAAGTATTCTGTTCTGCATACGTTAACTGCCCGAGCTTACCGGGTAAGTGACGAATATAACATCAAAGAAGAATTAAAGGAGCTACAACACACGTTTCGTGCCAACAGCTATGATGACATCATAAGAAAGGTAGCTAAAACCAAACGGAGCAGAACACGAGAAGAAGGCAAAAAAGAGAAGCTTCCACTGGTACACTTACCATATGTACAGGGTGTTTCAAAAATGACCGGTATATTTGAAACGGCAATAAAAACTAAACGAGCAGCGATAGAAATTCACCGTTTGTTGCAATATGCTTGGGACAACAGTACATTTTCGGGCAGGCAAACTTTCGAAATTACAGTAGTTACAATTTTGAACAACAGATGGCGCTGCGGTCTGGGAAACTCTATAGTACGATATTTTCCACATATCCACCATGCGTAGCAATAATATGGCGTAGTCTCTGAATGAAATTGCCCGAAACCTTTGACAACGTGTCTCGCGGAATGGCTTCACATGCAGATGAGATGTACTGCTTCAGCTGTTCAATTGTTTCTGGATTCTGGCGGTACACCTGGTCTTTCAAGTGTCCCCACAGAAAGAAGTCACAGGGGTTCATGTCTGGCGAATAGGGAGGCCAATCCACGCCGCCTCCTGTATGTTTCGGATAGCCCAAAGCAATCACACGATCATCGAAATATTCATTCAGGAAATTAAAGATGTCGGCCGTGCGATGTGGCCGGGCACCATCTTGCATAAACCACAAGGTGTTCACAGTGTCGTCTAAGGCAGTTTGTACCGCCACAAATTCACGAAGAATGTCCAGATAGCGTGATGCAGTAATCGTTTCGGATCTGAAAAATGGGCCAATGATTCCTTTGGAAGAAATGGCGGCCCAGACCAGTACTTTTTGAGGATGCAGGGATGATGACACTGGAACATGGGGCTTTTCGGTTCCCCATATGCGCCAGTTCTGTTTATTGACGAAGCCGTTCAGGTAAAAATAAGCTTCGTCAGTAAACCAAATGCTGCTCACATGCATATCGCCATCATCAATCCTGTGCACTATATCGTTAGCGAATGTCTCTCGTGCAGCAATGGTAGCGGCGCTGAGGGGTTGCCGCGTTTGAATTTTGTATGGATAGAGGTGTAAACTCTGGCGCATGAGACGATACGTGGACGCTGGCGTCATTTGGACCGCAGCTGCAACACGGCGAACGGAAACCGGATGCCGCTGTTGGATCACCTGCTGCACTAGCTGCGCGTTGCCCTCTGTGGTTGCCGTATGCGGTCGCCCTACCTTTCCAGCACGTTCATCCGTCACGTTCCCAGTCCGTTGAAAGTTTTCAAACAGATCCTTTATTGTATCGCTTTTCGGTCCTTTGTTTACATTAAACCTCCGTTGAAAACTTCGTCTTGTTGCAACAACACTGTGTTCTAGGTGGTGGAATTCCAACACCAGAAGAATCCTCTGTTCTAAGGAATAAACCATGTTGTCTACAGCACACTTGCACGTTGTGAACAGCACACGCTTACGGCAGAAAGACGACGTACAGAATGGCGCACCCACAGACTGCGTTGTCTTCTATATCTTTCACATCACTTGCAGCGCCATCTGTTGTTGAAAATTGTAACTACTGTAATTTCGAAAGTTTGTCTGCCTGAAAATGTACTGTTGTCCCAAGCATATTGCAACAAACGGTGTATTTCTATCGCTGCTCGTTTAGATTTTATTTCCGTTTCAAATATACCGGTCATTTTTGAAACACCGTGTAAAAGGCGTCACTGAACGGCTAGGCAATGTCCTCCGCCGGCGAGGTTTCAAACCGATTTTTCGAAGCAGTCACAGGATCCACGAAATGATAGGTTCCACCAAGGATGTAGTCAACAATCGTAACACTGCAGGTATTTACGAACTAAGGTGTGAGTGCGGAACTACCTACATACGAGAGACAGGGAGACCTGTCAGCTTTCGAACAGCAGAACACGAACGCTTTGTACGATCACAACAACATAATAAATCGCCGGCACAGTAGCTCAGCGTGTTCGGTCAGAGGGTTAGCAGCCCTCTGTAATAATAAAAAAAAAACTGAGTTAACCGATCAACGAGAAACTTAAACGGATGTCTTACGACGTCCGCCCAGAGCAGATGCAACGAACGAAAGCGAACAAAATTAGATTAAAAAAAAAAAGAAAGAAAAAAGCGGTCTTAGGCGCTGCAGTCATGGACTGTGTGGCGGGTCCCGGCGGAGGCTCGAGTCCTCCCTCGGGCATGGGTGTGTGTGTTTGTCCTTAGGATAATTTAGGTTAAACTGTGACGAAACGTGCCGCTCTTCTTTGGATCTTCTCTATCTCCTCTGTCAACCCGACCTGGTACGGATCCCACACTGATTAGCTATACTCAAGTATAGGTCGAACGACTGTTTTGTAAGCCGCCTCCTTTGTTGATGGACTACATTTTCTAAGGACTCTTCCAATGAATCTCAACCTGGCACCCGCCTTATCAACAATTAATTTTATATGCTCATTCCACATCAAATCGTTCCGTAAGCATACTCCCAGATATTTTACAGAAGTAACTGCTACCAGTGTTTGTTCCGCTATCATATAATCATACAATAAAGGATCCTTCTTTCTATGTATTCGCAATACATTACATTTGTCTGTGGTAAGGATCAGTTGCCACTCCCTGCACCAAGTGCCCATCGGCTGTAGATCTTCCTGCATTTCACTGCAATTTTCGACAATTTGGGTGGGACTTATAGAACTTTATCGGGGCAATGATACATGCAACATTTGCATCGTTGGGGATATTTTGGATCAGGTTTTTGTAGATGTGGAGAATAGTGGAGGCTTTTAATCGCTAAATTTGGTGTATCGGTAGTTTTGTTCTACTGTGGGCTTTGGTGGGGTTTCCACGTTAGTTGTTGGTCGAGGGTGGATCCAAGATATGTAAGTGTTTTAGTTAACTAGACAGAATGGTCGTACGATTTAAATGGTGAGGTACAGTCACAGAATCAGAATATGTGGGTGGTTTGTCGTATAATTATTGTCTAGATTTCGCAGAGGTTGATCTGAGGGGCCAGTGGTTGCACCAGGTGTAAACTGACTGAGGTGGATTTGGAGGTATCGTTGTGATTTCTGTTGCGCAGTGTGTGCTTGCCAAAAATAAGCATTTGCACAGTAGAAATACAGTAACATCAAACGAGTGCGAAGCTCTCTACATAGTGAAATGATGTAAATTATGTGAACTGTTACCAGTTTAACATCCTTCATATAAATTGCAACGAATAAATGTTCTAACCCAGTGTTTACATGGCCGGCCGCTGTGGCCGAGCGGTTCTCGGCGCTTCAGTCTGGAACCGCGCGATCGCTATGGTCGCAGGTTCGAATCCTTCTTCGGGTATGGATGTGTGGGATGTCCTTGGGTTAGTTGGATTTAAGTGGTTCTAAGTTCTAGGGGACTGATGACCTCAAATGTTAAGTCCCATAGTGCTCAGAGCCATTTGAACCATTTGTTTACATGTGTACTAAGGTAGCTGGTGAGAAAATATAGTCACGAGTCAGAGTGACTGTGCACTTATCAGAGATCGTACATTCTAGAGATAACAATTCCAAGTTGCTTATCATAACATCTTATTTCGTCTGTTGACAACATAGAGCTTTGTAAGTGATGATATTGCCTTGGAGTACAAGCGTAGCGTAAAAATTTATATACACGTGTTATTTGTTCAAAAGGTCTGACACTGACTTGGGTATTCATACATGACATGGAAACAGAAATCTTCCATGTTACTTTGTTTGCTTGTAAATTGCACCTACATCTAGACACACTCAGTATCCTATTCCAACACAACTTCAACCATCTCTCCTCCAGTGAGATCCGGCCTAATATTCCTACCAACTTTAAATCTTCCTCACCTATCCCACTCTACATTAGATCTCCTCTCTCCGTTTGTCTCTCTATGCATCCCCCTCCATTTCCTCTTGTTACCATTTCCCTACTCACACATAAAACTCCTCCTCTGTCTTTCTAACCTTCTGTATTCCCAATATCCACCATAACCCCTTTCTATATCTCTATAGTTTTCCTACATAAATGACCCTCGTCTTTTCTACCCATGTCATTCAACCCTACAAAACATCTGGAAATAATTCTCACACATTGTAGGTCCTTCAGATTTTAAGTGAAAGTACAATGGGTAACTGTGTATTCTCAAATAATTTAAACACTCTACAAAGCATTAAGCGTTTTTAAAACGTATAATTTTAGATTTTTAGCAGTCTGTCCACCGCGATAGCTGAGTGGTCAGTGCGGCGTTCTGTCACGCCAAGGGGCCCGGATTTGATTCCCGGCTGGGTCGGAGATTTTCTCCGCTCAGGGACTGGGTGTTGTGTTGTCCTTACTATCATTTCGTCACCATCAGTGGAAGGCAACGGGAAACCACCACTGGAATCACTTCCCTAGACTCTCCTGTGGTGGACCTCTCTGACGCGTCCCCCATGACAAGACCTGCCGTCAGGTAGAACACAAAATTAAAAAAAAAAATAGCAGTCTATCTTTGATTTTTAATTTAAAATAGAAAAAAATTCTTACTGCTTTTGCTTATTCTTGTTATACTTTTTTAATTCGAACGGCTAAAGGTCGGAGTATTGTACCTGTGACAGCACAACCGCCTCCCGATAAGGATTACCATCGTCCTTCTACACACGCTTTACTCTTGTACATCCCTCTTTCCAGCCTGATCGTCCTGATTTCTCACTATTCTTGGTGGATGCAGCCACCTTAAATTCTCTTTCCCCAGAACTCGCTTGTGTCAGAAAACATATATTTTGTACACCCTTAAATTCTTATTATATCTGACACTATCATTATTGTTATCAATGACTTAATTATTGATATTATTATTATTATTATTATTGTTATTATTACTTTTAGTGGTACAAGTACTGCCGGTTTTAACTTTATTAGTTCATAGACAGTATAATTTACTTACAGTTGTAAATTTTAAACTGTTATTTCTTAGGTTAACTACGAAGTACTACATACTTTGTGTGTGAAACTCTGGTCCGATGTAAGAAAGGGGCTGATGGGCCTAATCAGATCGGGGTGAACAAACAGATATTTACATGGAGATCTGGAATTCGTTTTACCCAAGACGTCCGTCTGTTTCACGTACCTCGGTAGAAGTGAGGTGCTGGCTCGGCGAAGATCCGCAGTTGTTTTTAATTTGACAGCTGCGGCCGTCTCCTCTCTTTACATCACTTCCGCCCTGCTCAAACACCTTCGAGATGAACTGGCGGTTCTCAGCCGGCGGGATTTGAAACAAAAGCTTTCTTTCTGCTGGAGGCACGAGCTGTCATTGTAATTCCCGGGGCGCGGGACGGCGCGTCTGCAGCGGGCGCGGAGCCGACGGCACAGTTGTGAGAACCGGGGGCCCACTTTGGCGGGGCTTTGCCAGCGCTCTGCTGGGGGCGGCGCCGGGGGTGGGGGTGGGGGGCTGAGGGGTTGCCGCCCTCTGCTCCTTTGGGCCCGGAATCTCGCCCCCTCTCCGCGAAATTCCTCTGAAAGAGAGGCGCGCAGCCGAGGGTTTTATATTCTTTGCATAAATGCCTCTTACGCTGTACTTCTTCCATCGGCGCCGCGCCGGCAGATTTCCCCCTTTCGGAACGCTCCTTTGGTGGCGGCGCCGTGTTTTCATCCAGAATCTTCCAGCTGCCTACAGAGCCTTCACAATTTTTTTTTATATGTGCGAGGTTCCCTTTCACAGGCAAATCTAATAAAAACGCAATTCTGCGGTACAAGACAAATTAAGGGACTAGAAATTTAGCACCTGTAGCAGCTGGCGGAACACGGAGACAGATTCTTTTAGAAGAGTTCATTCAACCTGTAGTCTTTGAGCTTACGTATTTCGTAAGGGTGAAGAACATTAAATTCGCAGGTAAAAGAAAATTATGAGTGTCAGCACTCCTTCATAAATGTCGCTTCACGCAAGGTTTCTAAGCTACCCAAATAAGATAAAAAGTTCTGCTTCACTTATTTTCCTACCCGTAACCTCGCGCATACTCCCTTTGTATAGACACTTAATTCTGATCAGTATGATATCCAGTACCAAGATATCCTCAGTTGCGTGTTCTCAACATCTGTAGTATGTGGATGGGGACTTGGGTAGATCGCACAGTGCCTATTTACGAAAGACAGTTCTGTTTAGTTGCCATAGTGCTCGCAGCCGCGATGCTCTTCTATTTCCTGAAGCGGCTGTTTACCATTTCCACCATATTTTTATTTAGCGCATTACAACCTTCCGGCTGCGTAGCCATTCTTAAACAAATATTTAACCTACTAACTACATATGAAGTTAAAATGTAAAACAATACTAATGTCACTAGCGGCAGATATTGTCCACTTGTGAGAAAGACTACCCTTAAAGACGTAGAAGATATCTGAGCCGCGTGGCTCGATCAGCGATATTCCCGCCGCCGGTATGGGTCACCTTTCCGGCGGTGTGCGCAGAGCACGCTCTGGCGCCACCTACCGGGCCGATCGGGAGCGTCAGGAAAAGCTGTGGAAGAGGAAGCGATTTTGCTTTTGGACACGAGCAGTAACGGCGTTTTGGGAACTATGGCGGACAGCTATGGTCCGGTGTCAGACAGCAAGCAGCGCACGTTGAAAGGTGGCTACACTGAGCCACTGCGCCAGAGATTGCGCCAAAGAGTATTATTAAGCCGCCTCCATAGTGCTTGGGGAGAGCTCGTAGTAGGCAGTGCCTGTCGAGGACTCGTGGTAGTCTGTGCTGAGATGTCGCAGTGAGGAGTGTTTGTTGAGATGTGCTAGCAGGCAGTGCTTGCTGAGATGTGATACTGAAGAGTCTTGTTGAGATGTGGTAGTAGAGAGTCGGTGTGGAGATATATTGTAAGGATTAGAGTGATTTTCTTCAATATAAATGAGGTAACAAACTCCGTTTCTTTTTTTCTCATTATTTCAATGTCCTGAATAATGCGTCATTACAGGTTCAGTCAACAAAGCATCTGGCTTGTGTTCTTGTATTAGAGTGTAATTCTGGTTTTCTTACGCAATTATAGTATTTCTATTTTTTAATTACTTCAGTATAAATGATATTTAAAATTTCTTGTCTTGTTGAAGAAGAACCGTGCCAGATGTGTACGTTGAGTCACACTCCCATACACAGAACAATTACACTTGTGCTTTGGGTTCGTAGGTTTTATAGTTGCTGGGGACTTAATTAATTATTTGTGTTAACGAAAATTTTCTTTCATTCTTTGTGTTATTCTATGCAGTCAGATTGCGTACAAATACTAGTCAGGGTCAACCGTTTACGAGACTTGCGTAATCGGACATACAGCTAAGCTAAAAACTTAAAAAGTATTTTCATTAATAATAATTAAGCCCCCATGCACGTGGCGACCCTGCCAGGATTCCGCATTGGGTGTCGCCCAATGACGTCGACGTAAAAAGAAACGGAGTTTGTTACCTCATTTATATTGATGAAAATCACTCTAATCCTTACAATATATCTCCACACCGACTCTCTACTACCACATCTCAACAAGACTCTTCAGTATCACATCTCAGCAAGCACTGCCTGCTAGCACATCTCAACAAACACTCCTCACTACGACATCTCAGCACAGACTACCACGAGTCCTCGACAGGCACTGCCTACTACGAGCTCTCCCCAAGCACTATGGAGGCGGCTTAATAATACTCTTTGGCGCAATCTCTGGCGCAGTGGCTCAGTGTAGCCACATTTCAACGTCTAAAACGGGCTGTTACCCGGGTGACGGCGCCGTGGCAAATATCGCCGGCGTGGAAAGAGACGTTACTGGGAAACCATTGGTGTTTTTCCCGCTTGCTTCGTGTCTCCTGGCATCGGGATCAGTTGCGGCTGGCTTCGTCGAATAAGCAAGAGGCTAATGGCTTTGCTTGTCCTGTAAATTGCGGTCGGAATCCCCTACTGGGTTCTGTGCGGTTGACCGTAATTTGTTGGGCGGCCATCGCTACTTCTACTGAGTCTGGCCTTCAGTGTGTTGATTATAATTGATTTAATACGTGATGTATTAAGGTTTTGTGTGCTGTGATCATTAACATTTCGAGGGCCTGGAGTGCTGAGACATTCCGTTGTAGATCCCTACTGTCAAGGTTTAACCGCCATTGAAAGCAGTTTGCTGGTCCTTGTTTAAGTACCGCCTGGTTATTGTATTTATATCACACCACGGAGTTAAGATGGCCAGCCGCTATTGATATGTATATAGATAAAATATTTCCCTGCATACATTTATCTTTGAATTGTAAAAACATTATTGTTACGTTTCTGTTTCAACTGATAGTGCGTCTGAGAGACACGTGTATAATTTTGAAATCAGTAGTTTCCTAAATTCTTACCAGTTACTGAGAGGCCAGTTGTAAATGTGTGTAATAGCCTGATACAGAATCTGTTGATGGTGGTACTAGAACTCTTTCAATGACAGTAGATAGATATTGTCATTAATTGCATGTATTAATTCCGGCCGTGGTGGCCGAGTGGTTCTAGGAGCTTCAGTCCGGAACCGCGCAACTGCTACAGTCGCAGGTTTGAATCCTGCCTCGGGCATGGATGTGTGTGATGTCCTTAGTTTAGTTAGGTTTAAGTAGTTCTAAGTTATAGCGGACTGATGACCTCAGATGTTAAGTCCCGTAGTGCTCAGAGCCATTTGAACCATTTTTTGATGATGTGTTGTAATTAGTTATTGTGTTTATAGTTATTTAAGGCAGATGTCAGTCCGTTGTAGATACCCACTAGTTCTCGGATTTTCCGGTGCCCATTCGTGACCATTGCTGCTCCCGTCTGTGGGCCCTTGTCGAGGGTGTATTGGAACAGCTGAGCGGGCGAGCGTCCGTTTTCTGAGCGTAGTTGTTGAATCTCACCAGCTTGTTTGCTCCCATGAAATTTTATACTGTATATGATAAATTATATGGTGCCTACCATTTAAGTAACCTGTGCCATGGCATCTGATTGTTGCCTGAACTCTGAATTAGTTTGGTAATAACAATCACTGTCGTAATGAAAGAGTACATTAGTTAAATTTTAGTAAATTGTTCTTCAGCTTTATTACAGATTACGGTATACAATATTTAACTCATTCCAGTAAATGTGTAATAGGCCATAAGTGCCACATTTTTATGAATGTTTAAAACGGAAATAGTTTATTTTCACCTGAGTGGTAATTTTTAAAGATGTGTGGTATTTTTAAACATGTGGTGGTTTTGTTTGTCAGGTTCACTTGTTTAAAGGTACCAAACAAAACGTTCGATGCAACTGTCGATGGTGATTGCCAGATGTATTACTTTGGTCCAGTCCTACCACCCGCCGGCCATGGTGGCCGAGCGGTTCTAGGCGCTACAGCCTGGAACCGCGCGACCGCTACGGCTGCAGGTTCGAATCCTGCCTCGCGCATGGATGTGTGTGATGTTCTTAGGTTAGTTAGGTTTAATTAGTTCTAAGTTCTAGGGGACTGATGACCTTAGAAGTTAAGTCCCATAGTGCTCAGAGCCATTTGAACCAAAGTCCTACCACCCTACATCCTATTGTGTTGAGTTTGTGTCGTTGCGTAAAAGGTGGAATTACATTTTATTTCGACACTTCAGTATCCGTTCGCCCTCTTGCACTGTATGGCACCAAATCCTGATCACCGTAAGACTTCACCTTGCGAGAGTGTTTATATTCCATTAGATAACAGTGGTGCCTTTTCTAATTTAACGTACTTCTTATTACACTATACGACAAATAAGCAAACCGGAAAAAAGTTGGCCAGCCCCAGGACACATCACAGTAATTCTGTGCAACACCACGATTAACGTTACGTATTGATGAAATGGTTCCACAAGTTTCTTTCAGGTATGCCGTATGCAGCTGAAACCAGTCATCCGTCAGTGCTCCAAACAGCGGGGATGTTGATTACGACGTGTCACCTGTTGTTACAAATGGAACCATACATTCTCCACGGAGCTGAGATCAGTTTATTTATCAGGCCCGTGGTGGAGGTATAGGATGCCTGTTCGACACACCACGTACTTGTGTATACAGCTCTGTGAAAAGCCTCTTCTTCGTCAGGAGATTTCACAGCATACTGTTCATGAAAATGTAGGAGGAAATACAACATTTACTAGACGATTATATTGAATTAACTTCGGAATTCATGTTTACGGTAATCTCATCAATTGTACCCAAAGCATGACACGAAAAACATCCGAAAAAAATCGTAGGACAAACTCCTTCTGAATACAGAATGAGATTTTCACTCTGCAGCGGAGTGTGCGCTGATATGAAACTTCCTGGCAGATTAAAACTCTGTGCCGGACAGAGACTCGAACGCGGGACCTTTGCCTTTCGCGGGCAAGTGCTCTACCATCTGAGCTTCGGTAGCTTTCCTTCTGAATACATTAGGCCGTCGTTGAACTTGATTCCTTGCGTCATTGGAAAAGAGGCTAAGTCAGGAGCCGTTTGACCACGTTACAACACCCAAGTCAACCACCGCCCAATACCTGTCTTGTTTGGCCAGCTGAAGACAAGTAACTTTGTGTATCATTGTGAGCAACGGCCTCTTGTAAGATACTCTGCTCCAAGGTAACTGCACACAATGTTCTGTAATTTCCAAAAATGTTTGCCTATCGAAATCACGGGGTCCAAACGATAAATATCGAACGTGCGATCCTAAACCGATCATGCGACTGTGGTGGCGGGCTTTATGATCAGTTATTTGTGATCGTTATTTGTTTCCCGTCGTTCCCTCAGTTGCTCTAAATTACATACCTCCGCGAATTGTTTGTGAGTTGCAAGGGAAACCCAGACGCTTTTTGTCGGTAGCGAGTGGGATGTCTGGTGTTCCTGACGTTTCTTCGGAGAATTCTCTCACATGGAAAAATCTAATTCCATGATTATCCATCTTAGAAAATTATTTGACTTATTGTCGCAAATATGGAGTACTACCGCACGAGGAAACGAGGGACTGTTAGAATGTAGTGACCACCGTAAACATACTCATAATGCGCTTCACCAAGATCCATTTAGAATCGCACGTTCGATATGTATCGCTTGGACCCCGCGACTTCGATAGGCAATCATTCTTGGAAATTACCCGATGTTCTCTTCGAAACTAGTTGAGATGGACCCGCATCCACCGTAGTAGTACCTGTGGGGTTCGAAACGGATCTTCATTGACAAGGCGTTATTCTCCTCTCTGTTATGTTTCGATTATGATCTTTTCACGACTACTCGCCTTACGTAGTGTGACACTGCTGTAAGTGAAACATCATACTTCGAAGTCACAGTATAAGGAATTCAGACGTCAAAAGCTGTTTTACTTATTTGCTCACAACCAGTTTCATCAAGTTGGTATGTTTACTTCACAGGCACCATTTCACAAGGTAAAAGAAGGAAGGTTCGTTGGTGTATTCTCGATTCTAAGATGGCCACTTGACAATGATTCTATTGGGGTGCAGAACTTATGGACGAATGTGACTTTCCCATGAGGTGTCTCTTCTCGGTACGATAGCTCGATGAAACTTGGACCATACATACAAAGAACTTCTTTAGTGTAGTACACTGCATACGATAACTGAACTGAATACGCAGTAAGAAAACATAAATGACACTTTTATTTCAAGACAGTAATTACACCAAAGTCTCCACGATTTATGAGGGTCCCTTGGATATTAAAAAGGGCTGGACGTGGTTCTTAATAGCGAGTGTGAACGCCACGGACTGCAATGTATGCTGTGAAACGTGCTTGCAGGCTCGCCATAAGATTGGTAAATATTGCTTCATTGCAAAAAAAAAAAAAAAAAGAAAGGCTCAGATCACTATGGGACTTAACATCTAAGGTCATCAGTCCCCTTGACTTAGAACTACTTAAGCCTAACTAACCGAAGGACGTCACACATATCCATGCCCGAGGCAGGATTCTAACCTGTGACCGTAGCAGCAGCGCGGTTCCGGACTGTAGCGCTTAGAACCGCTCGGTCACAGCGGCTGGTTGCTTGATTGGCCCCACCAGCGTAGTTAGCCATTGCTGGATGGTTGCTGGTGCATGTGAACGTGTTGCAATGAAACGCATCAATGTATCCTGCACGATCTCGATGGGATTTAAGTCTGTGGAACGGTCAGATCAGTCCATTCGGCGAATATCCTCTCCCTCCAAGAACTCCTGTTCGATGCGACCACGCACTGTCATCCATGGTGAAGAAATTTCTTAGAATTTACGTTTGGAGCACATCGTTGTGTTGTAGTGAAACCTGGACTATGGGAAAACTTGAACTGAAGAGGATCGAAACATTAGAGATATGGTGCTACCGAAGAATTCTGAAAATTTGGTAGACTAATAAGATACAGAATGAGGAGGTTCTTCGCTGAACCGACGAGTTAAGAATACATGGAAACACACACACACACACACACACACACACACACACACACACACACACACACACACACACGCACACACAAAACACACAGTCGTTTCTAATTTTTACAGACAGTGTGGTAGTCCGTATGTTGGGTATACGCAAAACCGTTTAAGAGTATTTTTTGAAAATCTAAAACAAGTGCTTAAACTGTAGCTTACGACGTGAGGGGGTTGTGTAATCAGTGACGCAAGCAGACGGCTATAGAGGCAGCGGATGCGTCAAGAGTACTGTCATATAGGACTAATATTAGTGTTAACGCCTCAAGCATGACGCTTGCTGGGCGAAAGCAGCCTCAGAGCGTAGAGGAAAGCACAAAGATCGAATGCAACTTGCGCTCAAAGGACAGCGTACTGGGGATCGGAGAATGGAGTGATATTTTCAGTTAGAAAGAAGTTTTTGGACGCTTAGACGTGACGTAGCAAGCGCAGGTTACTAAAGGGTACTTGTCGTCGGCATCGCAGCAACCCAGACAGGTCAGAGTCTGCGGTAGTTAAGGGTACTGGAGTGTAACACTTCACCTTCTCTACGTCCCTTGCACGTAACCTGCAAAGTTCCTTGATTTACAAAACTTAGCAGTATTTGTCGTCTTCCTTGCTCGGACTTCTGCAGCTGCTAATAGCTCCACGACTACTACACACAGGTCCACAGTCGCAAGTAATTGTAGTGATTTCAGCTCCCCCTCCAGGACGTGCCACTAGTGCACTTTGGTGGTTTCGTAGTAGAGGTTGATAAATACATTGAGGCTATTTAGCACTGCTTACAAAATGTGCTTTGTATTCAGGTTTTGGACAGTCCGAGTCGATACAACACGAATCGGGCTCCGGTCGGTGTGGCCGTGCGGTTCTAGGCGCTTCAGTCTGGAACCGCGTACCCGCTACGGTCGCAGGTTCGAATCCTGCCTCGGGCATGGATGTGTATGATGTCCTTAGGTTAGTTAGGTTTAATTAGTTCTAAGTTCTAGGCGACCGATGACCTCAGAATTTAAGTCGCATTGTGCTCAGAGACATTTGAACCATTTGAACGAATCGGGCAACCTCATTGGAGGTGTGGGCATGGGCACTGCAGCTAACTCTGATTACGTCGTCGATTCAGTACAAATAACTGCCACAAGCACAACATCACAACATTTCACTACTGTATTTTCCGTAAGCATTGATCAGATGAACTCCTGGAATTAGTTCTAGAGGCCGCGTGGTCTCAGGCGTCTTGCCACAGTCCGCTCCCCCCCCCCCCCCCCCCCCCCCCCCCCACGCCGGAGGTTCGAGTCCTCCCTCTGGCATGGTTGTGTGTGTCGTCCTTAGCATAAGTTGGCTTAAGTTAGTAAGCTTAGGGACCGATGACCACAGCAGTTTTGTTCCCATAAACCCTTGCCACAAATTTCCAAAGCGAGGAACATGTTTTTTTGGTTATCAGTCTTCTGATTGGTTTGATGCGGCCCCCCATGAATCCTCCACCTATGACAAACTTTCCATCTCAAAGTAGCAGTTGCAACCTACAACCTCAATTTTTTGCTTTATATTTACCAGTCTCTGCCTTCGTTAAATTTTTTACCCTCTACAGCTACCTACATTACCATGAAAGTCGTACCCTCATCTCTTAACAGGTGTCCTAGTATCCTGTCCCTTAGTTTTTCACTAATTTCCCTTTATATCGTTCTTCGCCGACCCTGTGGAGAAACTCCTCCCTCTTTACCTTATCTGTCCACCCAATTTTCAACATTCTCAAATGCTTTGATTTTATTCAGTTTCGTTTTTCTCACAGACTATATTTCACTATCATACAATGCTGGTCTTAAAATGTGCATTTGCAGAAGGCCTATATACTACTCAACTTCTCTTGGCTACGAATGCCATTTTTGACAGTACTAGCTTGCTTTTTACGTCATTCTTGCTCCACCCGTGGTGAGTCATTGAGCTACCTAGGCAGCAGAATGCCTTAACATCGTCTACTTCGTGATTACCAATTCTGTTATTAAGTTAATCGATGCTCTGATTCCTGCTTCTCCTCAATAATTGCGTCTTTAGATATACTCTTAATCGATATTCTGTACTGAGACTGTTCACTCCATTCACATATCCCATGATTCTTCGTCAGTTTCACTGAGAATATCAACGTCAGCAGCGATTTTTTTTTTTTTTTTTTTTTTTTTTTTTTTTTTTTTTTTTTTTTTTTTTTCCAGGCCACCAATCCTATGAGCGGACCTTGATTTTTCTTCAGTCTTGCTTTCATTATCAACGGCAAGTCAGAGCTGCCTCTTTCACGCCTTTTCCTTTCCTAAAGCCAAACTGATCGTTACCTAACACATCCTCAATTTTCTTTTCCATTCTTCTGTTATTATCTTGTCTGAAACTTACATGTACGAACAAGCACTAGTCGGCTTTTGCTATCTTGCTAACTGTGTGAATGGTGTTTCTCCGAAAGTCTGATGGTACTTCGCCGGTCTGATACCTTCTACTCACGTGAAGAATCGTTTTGTTGCCACTTGCCCCATTTTGTTTAAATGCTGGGTCAGTTCTCCCGACAATCATTTCCTTTTAGATATCTTCACAGTTTTCATGCAGTTCACCTTAGCTACCATGCACGTCCTATTTATCTCATGCCTAAGTAACTGGTATTTCTAATTTTACCTGACAATTTTAGCGGTTTCTTCTTTCATCAGTCAGGTGGAGTATCTCTTCTATTACTAATGGGTTCTTCACAGTTACCTTGCTGCACCTACGTTTTTCTTACCATTTTCTGTGATTGCCTTTTTTGGAGACATACATTATTCTTCAGCTGAACTGCCTACTGAGTTACACATTACCGCAAGATCAATACCGTCAGAGAAATTAAAACTTGTCTCTTCATTCCCTAGTACTTTCGTATCCCACTTCTCTGTACATCGAGTCTTCGTAGCTAGCCTCTTAAAATTCAATTTATTCTTCATCATTACTTAATTATGATCTACTTGATACGATTTACAATCTAATATCTGATTTCAGAATATCTGTGTGACCCTAATGTAATCAAACTGAAATCTATCCATATCGGCTGGTTTGTTCGAAGCGTACCTCCTCCTCTCGTAATTCTCAAAAAGAGTATTCGTTATTACCTTCTGAAATATGATGCATAACTCAATTAGTCTTTTCCCTCTCACATTCCTATCACCAAGCCCTTATCCTCCCGTAACCCTTTCTTCTACTCCTTCCCTCATAACCACATTCGATCATCGTCTCTTTTTGCGTTCTGAATTTCCCGTTCAATATCCTCATATACTTTCTGTATCTCTTAATCTTCTGCTCCCGACGACGGCATGTACACCTGAACAATTGCTGCCGATGTTGATCTGCAGTCGACTCTGATGAAAGAAACCCTATTCCTGAACTGTTCACAGTAACTCACTTTTTGCCTTACCTCGCTACTCATAACGAATCCTACTCCCATTACACAATTTCCTACTGCTGCTGACATAACCCTATATTCTTCCGACCAAAAATCCTTGTCTTCTTTCCATTTAACCTCACTGACTTCCACTATATCTAAGTTGAGCCTTTTCAGATTTTCTAGCATCTCTACTACGTTCAGGCTTCTGACTTTCCACGTCCTGGTTCGTAGAAGGTTCTCCTTTAGGTGGTTATTCGACCTTTTTTTGTCGTCACCTCCCCCTTGGCAATTCTATAACGGATTTGCGAATGGGGGAGTAGTCGGGAATCGTTTGCCGATGTTCTTTTAAAAAGGTAAATTCGTCCTATCAAAAAGAAACAAAACGAATGGTAAGCGACGAAGAGGGCGATCTAAGCAGGGCGAACGAAGATATGAAGATCGTTATTGTCCGCCACGAATCCACAAGAAATCGAGGATAATTGTTTTCAATACAGCAAGAAGCAGACACTATTGAGATTAGAAAATACTGTTGTACGAGTAAAAGGAAGAAGTACGTAGCGGTCTAACTGTTACGAAGGGATTGTGCTGTTGACAGAAGACAAGGGCTGCGGCAGCAGAACCTAGAAGCTCGAGCAGCAGGAGCTGTCAGTGGGACCGGTCAGCTGTCAAGCTTTGTGCCGCTTAGCACCTGGCGACGCGGGGGGCGTGGCCGAAGCTGCTGCTAACGTCCGCGTTATTAGGGACCGCGCTGAGAGATGGCGACAGCGATTTAATAAAGGAGTGTCGGCCGCTCCCGACGGCGAGGCGTCCGGCGGCGGGGGCGGCGGTGGCGGCGGCGGCGACGGAGCGGCGCTTTAATTAAAAATGCCCTCACGCGGCGGCGCTGCAGTCGCACAGTTATCACCGCACGAGGGCTGCCGAGGCGCCGTAAATTATACGTCGTTGTAACTGGCTGCGCGCGGTGGGAACCGGCGCCGCACTAGGCGACCACTGACCCAGTTCCGCAGGGAACATTTCCGAATCCTAGGGCGTGCGACCGAGAGCTAGAGACCACTCGTGTCGTCTGGGAATCGCAGGTACTGACTGCTGTGTATCACCGGATCTTCCGCAGAAAACCCTGTCACGATTATTTCCCACAATTTCGTTCCTCTCGCATCGAGTACTTATAACCCGTATACTAAGTTTCACAAAATTGAGATGCTAGGAGGCAAAGAGATGCATTTTTGAAAAATTAAATATCAAGTTGGTGCACAAATTCATAAATTCGTAGTGTCTCTTTCAGCTTTTTCTTTCTTTTTTTTTTTTTTTGTATGTTGGAATTCCGGTTGCTATGTGTTTAATCATCGATTGTTATTTTCTATTTGTAGTTCATTGTTGGTATTTGAGTTTACATATTGTCATTTTGTCATTCCTACATCTACATTTATACTCCGCAAGCCACCCAACGGTGTGTGGCGGAGGGCACTTTACGTGCCACTGTCATTATCTCCCTTTCCTGTTCCACTCGCGTATGGTTCGCGGGAAGAACGACTGCCGGAAAGCCTCCGTGCGCGCTCGAATCTCTCTAATTTTACATTCGTGATCTCCTCGGGAGGTAAAAGTAGGGGGAAGCAATATATTCGATACCTCATCCAGAAACGCACCCTCTCGAAACCTGGCGGGCAAGCTACACCGCGATGCAGAGCGCCTCTCTTGCAGAGTCTTGCCACTGGAGTTTGCTAAACATCTCCGTAACGCTTACCAAATAACCCTGTTACAAAACGCGCCGCTCTTCTTTGAATCTTCTCTATCTCATCAGTCAACCCGACCTGGTACGGATCCCACACTGATGAGCAATACTCAAGTATAGGTCGAACGAGTGTTTTGTAAGCCACCTCCTTTGTTGATGGACTACATTTTGTAAGGACTCTCTCAATGAATCTCAACCTGGCACCCGCCTTATCAACAATCAATTTTATATGATCATTTGGACCTGTGAAAGCTAGAAAGTGGAGTGCCAAGCGGATAAATCACAACATTTACGATATATTCTTCTGTTTGAGCTCAACCGAAGGGTCACAGCACCGGAGGCAGCCATAAATATTTGCGCCGTATATGGGAACATCATCATAACACAGAGCACGGCAAGAGAATTGTTTTCTCGTTTTAAAGAGGACCGTTTCGACATTAGTGAGTCTCCACGGCCAGGAAGACCTCTGAGTGGTAGTGAATATTTAATCTACAATGATACATCTCAGTGTACCCGAAAATTGGCAGATACGATGAACTGTATCAAAATGTTCAAATGTGTGTGAATTCTTATGGGGCTTAACTGCTAAGGTCATCAGTCCCTAATCTTACACACTACTTAACCTAAATTATCCTCAGGACAAACACACACACCCATGCCCGAGGGAGGACTCTAACCTTCGCCGGGACCAGCCGTGATCTGTATCATTCCACCATCGTGCGCCATTTGCATGCAATGGAGAAGGTTCAAAAATCGGGTATGTGGGTACCGCATGCTCTAAGACAAAATCACAAAAATCAGCCGATGGCAAATGTGATTCTCTGCTTGTTCGTCATCAATTGGCTCGGGAACAACACCAATCATTCCTAGCCTGTGTCTTTACTGTTAACGAGAAATTGTGTATTTATGCCGACATAATGAAAAGAAAGGAATGACTGAGCTCCATCAAAACAGCAACTACCCTACAAACACTTGCGCGCATCCACAAAATATAATGTTAATACGAGGGGTGTTTTTTTAAGTAAGTACCGTTTTGTAATTAAAAAAAAGACGTGCTAAGACATCTGAATAATTTTATTTTTACATCAAAGCCTGCACGTTAATCTACTTTTCTACATAATTTCCGTCAATATTGAGGCACCTATCATGACGTTGTACCAGTTTTTGAATACCCTCCTTATATAAGTATGCCGGCTGACTTGTTAACCACTGCGTCACCACTGTTTTGACTTCGTCATCGTCTTGAAAACGCTGACCGCCCATGTGTTTCTTCAAGTGCAGGAACAGATGGTAGTCACTGGGCGCAAGATCGGGGCTCTACGGAGGATGATGTAGAGTTTCCCATCGAAACGATGCGATGAGATCTTTGGTCTGATTCGCCACATGCGGACGGGCATTGTCTTGCGGCAAAACGATGCCCTTGCTCAACTTCCATGGTCTGTTGCTTTGGTTCTGGTGTGACGTAGGCCACCAATGTTTCATCGCCCGTAACAATTTGGCTTAAGATATCATCACCGTCGTTGTGGTACCGCTCAAGGAAAGTCAATGCAATGTCTAAACGTTCGGCTTTGTGCACATTCGTCAACATTTTCGGTACCCAACGTGCGCACAATTTTCGGTAATTCAACTGCTCGGTCACAATGCCATACAAAACTCTACGAGAAACATTAGGAAACTCATACCGCAAGGAGGAAATCGTAAAGCGTCTGCTTTCTCTCACTTCCCGCACCGAACTTTCATTAACGACCGAAGGACGCTCACTCCGTTGTTCATCATGCACATTTGTGCGGCCATCTTTAAATGCTCTCACCCACTTTCTTACCATTCCTGTCACTTATAATGTTTTCTCCGCAAACTGCACAGATCTCACGATGAATATCGATCGCTTTTAGGCCTTTAGCACTTGTGACAGCCCGCACTTCACAGTCGGTGGGATTCACGATTATCGGAGGCATCTTAAACACTCAGTACACAACGCAAACAACCAAGAATCAGACTGTAACGGCGTCAGTGCGTAGATTAAGGTACAGGCTTTCACGTAAAAATAAAATTATTGAGATATCTTAGCACGGCATTTTTTAATTTCAAAACGGTACTTACTTAAAAAACACGTCTCATATCCGGTAGATCCTCAACTTGTGCTGTAGTACGAATTGCTTCCTCGTGGAGTAACAGTCACTGCTGATATTTATTGTCAACAATTGAGACATCTTGCAGACCCAGTCCAAGAACAGCGACGAAGAACACTCCACGATAACGCCCGCCCGCATTCTGTTCGACGGCAAAAAAAAAGTATCTGTTGTGTTTAATAAACTTACGGAAAGTCGCTATAGACTACGTACCAACCCAATAAGTGAAACAAAGACACTGTCATATATTTAATATATTCTTAAAAATAGTTATAGAAACGCAGCTGTGCTCATCTACGTCTACGTCATACTGCCCCGAAGCCACTTAATGGTGTGTGGCGCAGGGTACTTTTGTAACGCTCTTACACTCGAAAATAGTGCGTGAGAAGAATGATTGTCGGTAAGCCTACGTATTGGCTCTAATTTCTCCAATTTTCTCGTCGTGGTCTTTATGCGAGACCTATATCGTGGGAAGTAATAGCTTGCCCGACATTTCCTTAATAGTTCTTTCTCGAAACTTAATAATAAATCTCTCCGTGATGCACAACGCCTCTCTTGTAAGTCTGACAATGCTCACTGTTGCTCACTGTCGAACAAACTCTTGCACTACACTCCTGACCATAAAATTGCCACTTCAGAAACAATGGAAAATAACAATGTTTTATATTTTGTGGATGAACATAATAGTAGGAATTGAACATTTGATGTTGATCTGTCGGTATATAGCTTGCGGAATATACTGCATGAGATGACACCTCTGGCAATAACAATAGTTCCTAACTGTCTGAACATAAAGTCGAACTGTGCTTGGATCGAAGATACAACAACTTCATTTATTCCTACTTCTAGTCGCTGCCAATGAGTCAGAGTGAATGGTGAGTTACAGCTTGCCGGCATCCAGCCAATCTATGACGAAATTCTGTCAGTGAGTGAGAGACCTCGGGGAACATGCTGTTTATCGAGGTAGGTCTTGCATTCTCTTGTGGAAAAATAACGGTGTGGACACTTTGAAGATAAGCTAATGCCACCGGATTACACATCAGAAATGTAATGACAGCCGGCCGCGGTGGCCGAGCGGTTCTAGGCGCTTCAGTCCGGAACCGCGCGACTGCTACGGTCGCAGGTTCGAATCCTGCTTCGAGCATGGATGTTTGTTATGTCCTTAGGTAAGTTAGGCTTACGTAGTTCTAAGTTCTAGAGGACTGATGACGTACTATGTTAAGTCCCATAGTGATCAGAGCCTTTTTTTTTTTTTTTTTTTTTTTTGTAATGACAGCTGCCAAAAGAATCGGCTATGTGACCTGCAAGTGATACCGTTATGTATCCAAAAACACGCCGTACCTTCGTGCCGGTATAATGATGGAGTTTGAAGACTGAAGTATCCATACCAGAACTCCTCTCAGAAGTCAGTGTGATGCCAGTTCGAGATCTAGTCCCGTTGTTCGGCACATCACTGTCAGGACACATTAGTATGCTAACGAGTTTTATGATACCGCAACAATGGTCGCTGTGCTGCCGGATAGTGATTCTCTAGACATCTAACCTTATCCATAAGCATACGTATTTTACTTGTTGCGTGAGGTGACTCTAAGACCCTGCACGGGCAAGGGTACAATTTGTCTATCCTCTCGAGTCCAGGACGTTGTCCTAATGTCCCCTATTACGCCCCACTACCAAAAAATGGCAACAGATTTCCATAGATCACAAAGCGGACTGTTGACATCACACACAGTCCTCCTGAATCCGTTGAATATGTATTCTCGTGGCACTCATGAGAACCGTACCAATCTTGGCAGCAGTGCTGCGGAACGACAAAACAGTTGTGACTGGCCATGAGCTTACCACTGTCGACTTCTAACACCTTCCGGTAGATTTCTGAATGAGAAACCTGGTGTGTAATCTTTCTTCATTTACATTAGATGGTGTTACTCGTACCTATTTTGTGTGGCTGTACTGTAATGCTAAGCGTTTGCATATTCAAGCAAGCAGTGCAGTCCGTGCTTGTTTTACTTTTTTTGCGTGCCATCCTCATAGTATTTTAATTTCAATGGTGTTTGCAGTTTGATCCATGAAGTGAAGTATGGAAATTGTGGGCTTCAAAGCAGAGCATGGAAGAAAATAAGACTTAGTGTACTTTTGTAGTGCAGGTTAGCAAACTTGAACAAGTAAAACAATTAGACAGCGCAACAGTGTTTCTGGATGAAATCAGCATCAGCCCTAAATACGTATTCTGTAAAAATGAACCGCCCTTAAGGCTGTACAATGAGAATCCATTGCCTTGAGACCCACGGGACGAGTGGTGTGGAGCACACTGCTTGTACGAGTTGTCGCTTTATAAAAGGATGCTTCAACAGCTTCAGAGTTTCCCTGAAGGAAGAGCAAGACCGGTTAAACTATAGTGTGATAGGAGAAGGCGCAGCTAATCTTCAGCCTGTTACAATGGTAGAAATAAGAATATTGGTGTGCAAGTTACTCACATACATTGGTTCCAACGTTTCGGCAATTTTGAAGCACTGTCTTAGTAAAACATTGGAGCAATGGGGAATTTGTTAAAAGCAACTAGGTGGTACTTCACGGTACTTGAGCAACTTAAGGATGTCGTGCCAGAACATACATTCTCAATCATTCCACAGGTAGATGTCCACATGATTGTAGGAACCGAATTTTTTAAATACTTACTGATTTGATGTGAATTTCGATGTGTGTTATGTGAGGCATAGCGATGCCTCTTGTATAGCAACAGGGCGAAGGTAAGAGAACATTGTAATTTGGTTCAAGGACAAATGGATGGAGAGCAGAGAAGGAAATTAATTAACGTACTAAGGCAGAGAACAGAGACAAAGGACGTTCCGATAGCATGTGTGATCTGTGATTGGGGAGAAAGAAGCGAATTTTCGGTCGGAGATTTGAGAATCTCCGTGGGCAGTTTGAAAAGTAATGCCTTCAGATGCTGTATGTGGAAACTATTAAAGCTTTTTTAAATAAATCAAATGTTAATAACATTCTCCGTCTTTATTCTTCATGCATACGTGTCTGCAGCGCTCTGGTAGTAGACGGCTTCAAATTGTAGCTCGTAACATGGTGGTGTGTAAAATATATCGATGTGTCAGGGACAGCATGCTTTAATCCAATTTGGAAAGCTTGGCCTCACTTGGAGGACTCTCTCACTTAATATGACCATGTCAGATCACACACAAGCTCTGTGATATATCCAGCAGCCTGACGCTTCGGATTCACCGTCATCGATCTTCCTCCATGCAGTCCCAACTTCATCTGTTTCTATAACTTAAAAAACACCTTGGAGGATTTCACGCTGATTGCGATGGAGAAATGCAAGCTGAGGGACGTAGTGGCTCCGTCAACAATGTCAAACTTTCTACAATGATGGTCACAAGAAACTGGCCTCTCTTTAGGAGAAATTTTGATAAATAAATATGTAGGATGTTAATAGCGTTAATTCTATTTAGAAAGCTCTGATAGTTTTCACATAAAAATTTCGGTGGCATAACTTTTCAGCTCGTCCTTGTCTTACGGTGGAGGAAGTTTTTTCATGATGAAAACGCATTGGATGCTTTCTAGTATGTTTAAAATTTCACCGTTGATCAACTGTGTGCAGTTCAGCTCTTTAGAACAACTCTTCTCTGTTCTCTTCCTTCTTGTATTTTTCTCCTGTGGTATAATTTTGTTAATGGCATGTATTAAATGAAATACTTTTAAGAGTGTATACAAAATGACAAGGTAATTCGCTAATTAGATAAAAGGAGAGTAAACAGTGCTCAGTCCATAAAAGGTTAGAATATGAAATATCTAACAAAGGAAATTAGTGTAAGTCTTCACAGTAGATAAGTGATGGCACAAATGAACGCGATGAATTAGCGAGAAAATTGGATAATCTAAGGTGGGTGTAGCCATAACAGAGGACATGTAATATGAATTACTTTGGAACTTTTAATTCAAAAGGTTGGCTTTAAACTTGGGTATTAACCAAAATGTATTGTGTAGTTGAGGTAACAGACCAAAGGGTATACAGTTTCTAAGTAATCAACTTCTTCACTAAGGACTTTTTTGAGTAACAGAAACCTGAACAAATAGTAAGCAGTACGACTTAAAGCAGGAAAAAACAGAGACTAGGCAGCCATGAGCACTAGTAGTAGATGTATCCGAGTTTAATATTAAACACGTCTGCAAGAGAGAGTGAGCAGCTCATACTGCCTAAGTAGTGTTGACTTCAAAGATGTGATCAGTTTTCAGGTTTATGAGTAAATTGTGGGCTAAGGAGTCCTGAGGGTCAGAATAAGGGCGCCGGCCGCTGTGGCCGAGCGGTTCTAGGCACTTCAGTGCAGAACCGCGCTACTGCTGCGGTCGCATATTCGAATCCGGCCTCTGGCATGGATGTGTGTGATGTCCTTAGATTAGTTAGGTTTAAGTAGTTCTAAGTCTAGGGGACTGATGACCTCATATGTGAAATCCCTTAGCGCTTTGAGCCATTGAACCATTCAGAATAACTAGTAAGCGAGTCACGTACTGATATGAAGAGTTAGAAAGAAAGTGGTAGCAAAACAACGAAAGTGCGATACCCAATAGTTAGAAATATTCCTTTACAGAAGCTGAATGAGTACAGTCAATAGAACTGATATCTGTATTCATTTTTCGAAGGAAAACTTGGTGATAACAGAGAAATGTGGTAAATTTCAGGTTTATTTCAGTTTCTCTTCATCTGTCTCGCCCGTGCTACAGCCCAATGTCGGTGCTGACGGGCTCAGGCGAGGCGTAAAGCTTTGTTACACTTCTCTCACGTTGAATGATTCTCTTGAATTGTCGTTGGTCCCGTTGTTGCAGGATCTTTTCCGACCGCAGCAAAGTTGATTTTTTGTTTTACCAGATTGTTAATATTCACGGTACACTCGTGAATAGGTCGTTAGGTCGTACGGGAAAATCCCCACTTCACCGCTATCTCGGAGATGCTGTGTCCCATCGCTCGTGCGCCGACTATAGCATCACGTCCTAACTCACTTACATCTTTATAATGTAGCATCGTAGCGTCAGCAACCGATCTGACAACTGCGCCAGACACTTGTTGTCTTGTATAGTCGTTGGCGACCGCAGGGACGTATTCGGCCTGCTTACATATCACTGTATTTGAATACACATGCGTATACCAGTATCGTCGGCGCTGCAGTGTGTGTATATAAAAATATTTCATTTTATTTCCAGTGTGAGTAAAGTAAAAATTGAAAATAAACAGTATGAAAAAGTTTCTGAATAGGGACTCGACACCATTACCTTCGGGCTACCATTGTCTCCTCCCTTTGCGCCAAGCATTGGAAACCTCACTTACATAAATGGCTGATGCCTCACGCGGCCCATGCCAAAAATGCTGCATTTCCAAACGTTTGGCCACCTGAAGCCCCAATTTCCCTCACCTTCATTTCAGGTCAAGCAATGCATGTACCATATATCTGGACGGCATCGGTGATGACGAGCAGCGGTAGACCCATGGTAAAGGGTTCAACGACTAGCGAGAGACTGGCTAGCAAGAGCCGGACCGCGGTACTTTACCGGCAGGGGTCAGCAACGCGTGCCGTGCTGGCAGCGGCGTCACTGGTTCCCGCTTTAGCAATCTGCCCTCTCTATTGATACTCTTGCATGGTCGGCAGGACAAATCACTGTCGGATGCTAAACCATATCCTCAGCCGGAAATCCTGATTTCATTTTTGGAATGTGTAGATGGAATCAGCTCAAATAAGTACTGTTCACAGTTATCTCTCATGCGACTCTCTGTTTCTCGGTACAAACAAAATTACTTTTAAAGCGGAATTTTACGTTCCAGTTCGATAAAGCGATCCCAGATTAGTCTAGTGCGATAATCGCTTTATCGATATGCATTTATGAAGGACAGTAAAACAGGAAGGATAACCAGCACTCCAGCACTGACTCGTATGCCGCGACCACCCACTACTGTCTGCTAATGCCATGCAGTAGTGCTGCTGAGTATCTGCTGCAGTACTGGCTGTTATTATTGTTTCACCGCCCCTGTTAATATGTACCGATAAAAATCTAATTCCGTACTAGGGTAATCGGCGATCGCTTTATCGAATGGACATGTAAAATTTCGCTTTAAAAATCATTTTGGTTGTAATGGGAATCAATCCGATGCTTTACTTAGACACTGTGCGTCTTATGACAGATGCGACGAGCACTACTGGGTTGGGCTGATTCCACCTACACACTGCAAAAACAAAATTTAAATTATCTGCCCAAACGCAAGAGTAAATACGGCTGGCAACTCGTAGAAAAGTCGTTCTGCACGAGGATTACTTAATTTTTGTTGTTAAAAAAGTTGTAATACCAGATCACGTTCAATATTCTTGGAAAAGTGATCTACAGATGAATATAACTGCAACAGCTGCTGCTTGCAGACAATTTCACGACATTAGTAGAGAAAGAGAATGACCCTGCAAAATGCAATTTACCTTCGACGCAAAATAGCTGAAGAGCACAATATGAATACAGATTCACAAAGAACACTAAAACAATGGTGTTTACAGGAACTCAACCGATAAGAACAAACCTAATGGTGGACATCACGCTAATAGAGAAATTCAGTCATTATAATTACACTAATGATCATAAAGAATCCGCCTTGACTTCAAACAGAAACCGGCTGTTGACCTAGGTTTCGGCGCGTATAACCACGCCTTCTCGGAAAACACTGAAACTACAAACTGCCTAAAGAGGCATGGTCCAACATTAATACCTCTTTAGGCAGTTTGTAGTTTTAGTGTGTTCCGAAGAAGGCGTGGTTATCCGCGCCGAAACCTAGGTCAACAGCCGGTTTCTATTTGCAATCGAGGCGAATTCTTTATAATCATTAAATTATTCACGATTGCCGACGCGCTGCAATGTTAAAAAGTTCTTATAATTACACTACATTATTAAAAATATCCGAACCCTCATATGTAATGGGAAATTGACCACGATATGCCATGAGAATTGGACGCATCAGTATAAAAGGAGGCGGGGGGTATTGTGTTGTCAGTACAGAAGCAGTAACAGCAGAGAGAGCATTGGCTTCGAACGCGGACTCGTCATGGATGTCACCTGACAAGGGAAACTTCGCACCGCACCCTCGTAAGATATAGTGATATGATGGTCTATTGTATGGCCCGTCAAAAACTGAACACAGATTAAGCTTGAAAACAGGAAGAAGGTGTACTGAACTGTGAAAACAGAAGCAAAATAGGAACAGTGAACTGTCTAAGCTGAGCAAGCCGCGATGACCGAGCGGTTCTAGGCGCTTCAGTCCGGAACAGCGTGACTGCTACGGTCGCAGGTTCGAATCCTGCCTCGGGCGTGGATGTGTGTGATGTCCTTAGGTTAGTTAGGTTTAAGTAGTTCTAAGTTCTAGGGGACTTATGACCTTCGATGTTAAGTCCCATAGTGCTCAGAGCCATTTGAACCATTTTTTTTTTTGTCTGAGCTGAGGCTGTGCAACATTGAGTGAATTTCAAGAACCACGGCGTCATGGTTGTGGGGTCACGGTGTAGGACTGCAAGGTGGAATGTCCGTGTTTAAATCATCCTCGTGCAGCATTTCTTTTCAAAAATTTATGAACCACCCGTCCGTTCATTGGCGTGTCTGTTGTCCTCCTGTGGTCTTCGCATCTGTCATACTATGAATTAATTATAGAATATGTGTCATGTGGTTAGAATATATTACCGTCACAAGTATATACGGTAAATAGTGAGAGGAAGCGAGATGTCGCATAGACATCTCACAGAAATGAAAACAACCAGTGTGAACTGTGTTACAACAAAGGAATTCAAGAGTCAAAGCTTCGAAAACGGAGCACAAGAGTTATAATAAGTGGCACATGCGTAGAACAAATAGGAGACACGTACGTCCGGAGGTCCCTTCGTTACATCTCGCTGTTGCAACGAAACTTAGACAAAAATTTGAATACAGCGAACAGACATGTCGACGACCGGACGGACAGTTCATAATGTTGTGAAAAGAACATATGAGCACGAGGGAGATATGAACACGGATCTCCTCCTTCTCAGTCCAACACCGTGACCACATAACCACAACAGTGTAGTAACTGAAATTGGCTCAATGTTGCTCATCTGGATACTGAACCGTTCACGGTTTCTGTTTGTTCTTTTCTCACCGTTCTGTTCACTTTCTTCCTGTTTTCATGCTTGATCTGTGTTCAGATTTTCACGAGTTATCCAGTGGGCCACCTTAGCACTAAATCTGAGTGGGGTGCGATGGGGTATTTGCCTTATTTATTATTTTTAATTTAGACGTTCACTTCCGTGTGAAATTATAGTTCAAATGTGTGTGAATTCCTGATGAGGTCATCAGTCCTAAGACTTATACACTACTTAAACTAACGTATGCTAAGAGCAACATACACAATAGTCAAAACTTCGAAAACGGATCGCATGAGTCGTAACATGTGGTACTTGTATAGAACAAGCAGGAGTTACGTACGCCTGGAGCTTCATCGCCTTTTGTTCACGGCGTCGCAGTGTCGAGTACCCGTGAGGACATACAGGATCTCGGAATCAGCTTCCGTCATAGGTCCATTTCTTACACCTCGCTGTTGCATATCGACGTTACACGAAGAGACAGACACGAATTTTGATACAGTTGACTCGTCAATGACCGAACGGCAGTTCATAATCCTTTGGGGGGGGGGGGGGGGGGTGGGAGGGGGGGCAATGAACACAAGGTAGATTTGAACACGACTCTCCCGTTTTGTAGTCCAGTACTTTGACCACAGGACCACGACGTCGTGGTGGAGTATTGCCTTCTTTTGTCGCAGTTAGCACACCTTGTTCCTGTTTTCGTGCTTGATTTGCGTTCAGTTTTTCACAGACTGTGCACTGGGTCATCTTACGACTAAATCAGAGGAGTGCGATGGAGAGTTTCCCTTGTTAGATACGCGACAAAAAAAAAAAAAAAAAAAAAAAAAAACGAATGGAATTTTATGCTTTAATGGCTGTCCCTGTACTTCACTAAGGACGTGAACGTGGGTCGTTTACAAGGTACAATAATGTAAGTTTCATGCAGCTAAAATGAGTTTTCTTAGAGCTGTTAAAGACTACCAGAGCAGAATATAAAGCAACGACATTACGAAAGACAACAGAAGAAAGTGGAGTTAAATTCTCGGCAGCCTGAACAGTGGCAGACTACCTAACATACACAGAAATTTTAATCCGGCAAGGCAGGTCTGACAACGCCAAGAGAGAGATGGGTACCGTAACTAGCAAAGGCGTAGTACTTGAAGTGCAGCAGCAGAAGAAGATGTCTTCGAGTTCTAAGTCTTTCCTGTGAGGAGGCTACTAGTGCGACGGTGCAGCTTACTGATTCTGAGACGCAAGAACTGGATGCTGGCAAAACAGGGAGGCGCCAGGGATCGTCAGAAGGCAGTGATTTCCCACCTAGGAGTGTTTCTCAGACTTGGAAACCGCAGCCAGACAGTCTTCTGAGAGAGGGCTTCCCGCCTCGTCGACATCTGGGCCGGATGCCTCCGCTGCAAAGCGAGAAGTAACGTCCAGAAAGAGTGACAGACGCGACCCGACGAGGTTGTAATTAAAGCGGAATTAAGCGGCTTTAAGGACTCGGGACGACAAGTTTGAGGCGCTCAAGTTGGGAGACGTATCGGGAAGTTGGCTGGCGGTCGGTTATTAGCAGGGGCACCGCGTGTAGGCGGGCGATAGCGCCTCCCCCATTGCGCTAGGAGGGACCTGCCGGCTGCCGCTGGAAGAAGACGGGCTGCGTCGAGAAGCGCTAACGACCTGTCACCAAGTTCTGGCTGCCAACCAGTTCCCCGCCGTGTTACTCATATGCTACTCTTCTCTTTGCACTGAAAGAAAGGATAAGTCAGTCACTGTGTTCTGTCGAAACTACGGACACTAATCGGTAGAAGTTTTCATATTAAGATGTAAAAGTAAATTCGGGCGAGTCAGTGGGGCTGTCGAGGACCGTTATTTCTGAAATTCCCATATAAATACTGGGTGAAAAGTATTTAAACCGACGAACTCTGTGAGGTTGTTGGGGACATCAAAAAAAATATCTTCCCCTAATGTCATTTTTCCCTAGAGGAGTATTTAAACGGGTAGAGGATGATATCTCTGGCAGCAAATTATTGAAACCAACAAACACTTTTCCATTTTCTTATGACCAAGAGACAACACATTAACACAACCCAATTTCTATTACAGTAGATTTTCAAAAATGCCTCCATTGACATGTAAACAAAGGTTACACCGTCGGATCATGTTCTGTATGACACGGGCAAAAACTCCAGGAGTATCCTGAATTGTTCCTGCTGCTGCTACTATCCGGGCAACCAGATCCTCTTCTGATGCAACAGGAGTTGCGTAAACAAGGTTGCGCATCTCTCCCCACACAAAAAAAGTCCAGAGGGGACATATCTGGGGATCGAGCAGGCCATGGTACAGAACCACCTCTGCCAATCTAAGTTTCTGGGAACCGTCGGTCCAGGAATAGACGCACACGACGACTGAAATGTGCCGGCGCCCCGTCATATTGGAACCACATGCGTTGTCTTGTAGGGAGCGGGACGTCTTCCAGCAATTCTGTCAATGCTCTGGCGGGAAAATTGTAATAGTGCCTGCCATTTAATGGCCTAGGTAGCAGATACGATACCATTATACAGTCCCCAACAACACCGAACCACACATAACGAGAACCGCACTCGATGAGCGCTAGTAACTGTGGCATGTGGGTTATCCTCGCTCCAAATATGCGAATTGTACATGTTGAAGACACCATCACGCCCGAACGTTGCTTCATCGGTAAACAACACAGAGGATGGAAATGTAGGATGCATTTCACACTGTTCCAGGTATCACGGCGAAAACTGTGCCCTAGATGGATAATCAACTGGTTCCACGTTGTGAACACGTTGTAGGTGAAATGGACGTAACAATTGCTCTCGAAGGACTGTTCTTACATTCGTCTTATTCGTTCCCATGTTACGTGCTATTGCGCGAATGCTGATAGAAGTGCTGCAAGACAGCTTCCTCAAATTGCAGCGTTCTTATCGTGCGACGGCGTCCCTGTCCAGGTAATCTGCTAAATGACCCGGTCTCACGCAGACGTTGGTACTCAGCAGCAAAGGTCGTATGATGTGGGATGCGGCGATTAGGATATTGTTGTTGATAAACCCACTGTGCAGCTCGTCCGTTGTGGTGCGCTACGTAGTACGTAATACGGTCCCCAGCGGTTCAAATAATTCTCATAGGAAAAAATGACATTAGGGAAAAATATTTGTTTTGATGTGCTCTACAGCCTCCCAGAGTATGTCGGTTTAAATTATTTCCACCCTGTATATGATATAGTGCATATAAGTGCAGATATTTCTACTGGTGACAGAGGACTGTACACAGAACCAAATTACCAAATGTTTACAAAGTTACATTGCAGTTGTAAATAGACGAAGGATCAGTAATAACATAGGAAACTGGTGTCGCACAGGCCACAAGAGGGCGCTACTGTCACTTGCGAAGGGCATTGTCAGAAACTCCCGGACCGAATTAATGCTTGTACTTATCTGGTATTTCTACGAGAGGTTTTGCCTGATATGCTGAAAAATGCTCCTATGACTATTAGTCACCGCATTCGATTTCAGCACGACGGAGCCCCAGTTCATTTCATGAAAGAAGTGAGTGCAATATTTGCCGGCCGCTGGGTTCGTTGCAGTGGGCCGGTGCTTGACCACCTCGGTCTCCCGCTGTGTCCGCTTGTATGAAACACCTGTTACATCGCTGGAGGACGGAAACTAATCGCAGGTAAGGCACATGCCAGACACACTGACTGGAAGAATCCACCACTCACACAGGAGGTAGCTTGCAAAACACTCGTTCGATCAATACATGAACGTTGCCGTCCATCTAGGATCCGTACCAGACAGGTTTAATAGAGGAAATAGAAAAAAAATTCAAAGTAGAGCAGCGCGTTTCTCCATGGGTTCATTTCGTTAGCGCGAATGTGCCACGGATATGCTCAGCCAACTTCAGAGTCAGAGGCGGCAAGATGCTCCGGATCAAGATGGGATATACGGTGAAAATGAGTGCATGCGCTTCTAAGGGCCAAACGAGTATGTGGCTTCCGCCTACGTATATCTTGCGAAAATAACGCGGAGATAAAACTAGAAAGATACGAGTTCACACCGTGGCTTACGAACAGTCTTTTTTCCCCCGAGCCATTCACGAGTGAAACAAGAAATCAGGGAAGTGATAGTTGCGTACAAAGCATCCCCCGCCATACACCGTGACGGGGCTTGCGGAGTAAAGGCGCAGATGTAGATGTGCAGTTATCTTAGAAGTTAGACGGGAACAAGGTAAACTTTATTTCATTGCCTTCATAAGCTCAGCGAAAGCGTTTGACAATGTTGACGGGTACACTGCTTGAAAATTTGAACATCTAGAACTTGTACTAAAATCAGACTAAGTATACGAGTTGAAGGAGAAGAAATGGAAGCTGTACTTGAGAAGGCAGTGCGACAGAGTTGTAGTCTATGTCCCATGCTATTCATTTTGTACACTGAGCATGCAGTAAAGGAAATCAAGGAGAAATTAGGACGTATAGAAAGTTCGAGTAGACGAAGCTACATCTTTGAGTTTCTCCGCTGAGAATTTTGTAAGTCTGTCAGAGAGACAAGGGACTTCGAATATCAGTTGGACTTAATAGATAGTGTCTTCTAAAGGGAAGCAATAAGTGATTTATACTCGGGACTAGTTAAAGACTTTTTCTGATTAAACGCGTTCCACTTGCTTTTAAATTATCTTTAGTTGTCACTGTAACGGTTGTGATTTTATTTACAATCTGATGCTAATTATGTCGAACTACTATATTACTTCTGAAACCGTGATTGCAGAAGAGATGCTTTGAAAACTAAAGGACAATATGCATCTTAAAAAGAGGTTATAAAATCAAGTTGAAGAAAAATAAAACGATAGTAATGGAATGTAACCGAATTACATTAGATGACGCTGAAGGTAGTTGACTAAGAAATAAGACAGTGAAAGTAGTAGACGACACCTATTACATAGAGTACTAAGTAACTGATGACGGCACAAATAAAGAGGATTTAAATTGCAGACTAGGAATACCAACAAAAGTGTTTCTGAGAACGAGAAATATACTAATATCTAATACAGGAAGAAATCAAATAAAAAGACAAAGACGCAACACGAATGAATTATCTGATTAGGACGGAGATCAGTAGATGTGATTCACGTGGATAGGCGAACAAATGATTAAAATTCCGAAAAATTTGGAATATTTACTCAAGGGTAGAGTTTTACAAATTGAGCAAGTCAATAACGCAGTGGTTCACCTTTGGGCCTCATGCTAGCAGTCATTCGATTTGGCATTGACTGAGTCCTCCTGAGGGATATCGTGTCAAATTCAGTCCAATTGGCGCGTATACCATCAAAACCTGAGATCGTTGGAGGGCTCTGCCAATAGCGCTTTAAACGTTCACAACACGAGAGAGATTCGGAGAACTTATTGACCAAGGTGTGGTTTGAAAAGCACGAAGACAACCAGTAAAATCTCTGGCCGTGTGCGGGCAGGCATTAACTTGCTGAAATGTGTGCCTACAACGGCTTGCTATGTAGAAAAAATGAACAGGACGTCGAATATCGTCTACGTACTGCTGTGTATTAAGGGTGACGCGGATGACAACGAATTGTCGGACTGTATGGGGGTGATGTCAGATTGGTATCCCGCTAATGTGCGGAAATTCTGCAGACACGTCTTCACTGATCATTGGGGCTCAGTACGAAACGGGGCTCATCACTGGAAACAATTCTCTACAATCAATGAGATTACACGAAGAAGACATTTCTGGAGACGCCCAGGAAAGCGGTGGGACACTGACATAAGTGTCGCTTGCCGTACACCTGACAATCAGGGTTGATGTTCTGGGGTGCCATTTCATTTCAAAGCAGGACCCACTTTGTTGTCAATCGCGGCACTCTTACAGCACAACGGTACGTCGACGATATTCTACGCCCCATTTTGCTGCCCTTCATGGCAAGCCATGTTGGCTTATATTTCAGCATGATAATGCCCACTTACACACGGTGAGAGTGTCCACTGCCTATCTTCGCGCTTGCCACTTCTCACTAATTGAGAACATTTGGAGCGTTATGGACAGGGCCATCCTACCAACTCGGGATTTCGACGATCTAACATGCATATAGGTCAGAAATTGCTTGGTAACCCTCAGCAGGGGAAAAAAGAAGCCGGCCTCGGTGGCCGAGCGCTTCAGTCCGGAACCGCGCGACTGCTACGGTCGCTGGTTCGAATCCTACCACGGACGTGGATGTGTGTGATGTCCTTAGGTTAGTTAGGTTTAAATAGTTCTACGTTCTAGGGGACTGATGACCTCAGATGTTAAGTCCCATAGTGCTCAGAGCCCTCTGAACCATTTTGAAAAAAAAAAAAAAAAAAAAAAAAACACATATCAAACCGAATAACTGCTTGCATAAGGGCAAGAAATGGACCAACGCATTAGCGACTTGCTGAATTTGTGAAGATATTTCTGTTGACCAGATAATCTAATTTTTGTGAAATTTTAATGATTTTCATTTTTTTGTCTGTGCACGTGTATCGGATCTACCGGCTTCCTTCCTATTGAGGTAATTCCTTCGTGCAGCATCGTTTTTTTTATCTTAAGGTATATAACTTTAGGTGGTCGTAAGGCTTTTTTAAAATATTTGGACTGACGCCTTGTATACAAGTGACACGTAGATTATAAATACTATTGACAAGAAGACAAGAGAAGAATCTTGCAGATAGTATACATAGGTGCAAAATCTAATGGAGTGGTACTGGACATAATCTGGAATACAAATTTGTGGTACAACCTGAGTAAAAGAGAAACTGTGTTGTCAACACACATCCTAATGCATCAAAGAATAATAGTTAGTCCAGTGGATGGAAAGCGGAACGGAACTAAACCGGTAGAAAGTTACTAAATGCTGACTACAATAAGCAGGTTCCGGTAGCAGCTGGTTGCAATAGATGCGTAGATATGCAGAGGCTTGCAGGGGGTAACTAAACGTGGAGGTTTACATCAAATTAATTTTCGAACTGATTCGTGGAAATATAGTTTTCAATGAAGTGGAAACATAAAACTTCAACTGTCGTCCAACCAAGTGAACTTCAAGTACAGTACACAAGGGCTTAGGAGAACTAACTGTCGGCGTTTCTTTTATATTCAGCGCAGCGCGAAGCCTCCGTCTGCTCCAGTCAGGGCGTCTAGATGTAGTGGCATGTATAAGCACCCTTATACAATCTGGTATCGAGTACCTGCGTTTGTGCACACTCTACCATATGCGTTATTAGAACTGAACAGGTAACTTAGAAGGGAGTTGTATATAACAAGGAACCGTCTCGCACTTCCCTAAGTCAGTCACTTACTAGTCGGAATTAATTCTGTTTGGTCCTGAAGTCTGGCTTCCCATGAGAACAAACAAGTTGGTTGATTTTGCATTTAACGTTGTCAAATTTTGTATGAATGATGCAGTCTGGTAGTGGATGATTCATGATGATAAGGTTCCATGAATGTTAGGTCACCAAAGACTTCATTCCGCATAATTATCCAAATCACAAGAAATTCAAAGAAAGTACCATCCTGTGGTAATGGGGTTGTAATAATCTACAGGCGGGGAAATTTATTTTACACTTACTTTTGTTAATACATGAGAAAACAAGGGAGACAAGAAAACCATTAAATATGCCACAGATGGATGTTACAAAGCAAGTACGTAGTTGATGTATGATATGTTTATGTATTAGAAGGAGAAAACGAGGAAAGTAGAATATTACTGAACCTTTACTCGATGAAGTGAAAATTTATGGCGAGATTCACAGCCACTTAAAGTACCAGTCGTGAAAAAATCGTAGACGGAGATGAGAATATGTGAAGAAAACTATAAACGTTTTTCGCGGTGGTAAGTACGTCCAAATGAGAAGAATTCGCACAGTGTATCAAAGAATATAAATCACCTTATCAACAGTCGCATTACTTATATAATTAAAAAGTTTTGCTGTGTTCCTTTCACAAGTAGTTACGTTCTTTTCCTTTTTTTTTAATTGAAGCTCGTATTTTTCCCAGGAGTTGCTACACACCAGTTAAAGCTCCTGTGAAACATAAAAACTCTTAAGACGCTGCACAGAAATATGAAATGGCACTCGAACTTGTTAAGCTGACGGGAGAAATTATGGCAGAAACTGCGAAATTCTGTCTGCCGAACAAAGAGGAGGAATTGGAAATTTTATAGCTATCGCGAATTGTTGTTAATGGTCTTCTGTCACCAAACCTCATTCACTTCCTAGTAACCCGAGCGAAAGCAATGTTTTATTTTGGTGTGGTCAACAAAACGAACGAATCTGTCCTAACATATCAGCGAGAGGAAGATTCGTTTCATTTGCTGGCAGAGTTTTAATGACGTCCCAACTGGTTGCGCCATAAAACGGGAGTCCTGATTAATTAATCAGACTCAGTGAATGGGAAACTGAGCACACACGGCAGCGCCGCCGCTTCGATGCGAACGAGGTTAAATACATCATGTCTGCCCGTAATTATTCAGCGCTGCCGCATTTATCATTTCATAATGAATAGCAGAACTGTTTACGTTACGAGCGTGTAGTGTTTCCTTAACGGGAATTCTCGTATTGACTCTGCCAGTGGTTTGCTTATTTATGTTTATAATTCTGTTTTACGCAACCACCCTCTCTTCTCTTGCCGAATATCTTTCAGAAATCGTGTTTCCTATCTCTGATTCCTATTTAGCTTGCTGTCTTTCCTAGCACCTGCATCCTCACACTTTCCCTTATTAATGCTGAAACGCTCTCTCTCTCTCTCTCTCTCTCTCTCTCACACACACACACACACACACACACACACACACACATACAAATGCAAGCTAACTAAACCATATCCTTTCTGGAAACACTATAGAAAGTGTCTATGGTAAATCTTGAAACTTAAAATATTGTAGAGGCAGAGGTACCAACGTAAAATGGGCGTAGTAATATTAAATACTTATTATTTTTTCTCTCTTAGTAATTGCTCTACTTGAGTGAGCTGCTGCAGTGATTTTTCGGTGAGCTGTTCCGCGAGAGTACCCACGGTAAAACTTTCCTAGTGGCTTAATGGGGAATGCGTTCCGGTATTCGCCCATTGTCGGCGGGCACTCCACAAGGATCGGTGCTGTCTCCCATTCTTTTCAATATCTATGTGAATTATATGCCGGTCATCCCCGAATGCCACCTGGCGCATTATGCTGATGACACAGTACTATATACCACTGGTCGTATCACTGACGCCATCATAGCCCGCCTCCACCGACAGGTGGTTCCCGGCGATTAAAATAGCTCCAAATGCCGCCAAAATTACCGCTGTCTATTTCACGGAAGGGCGCCCAGTCCTCCGCCACAATATTTCGATTGCGTTGGTTGCCAATGACTACCTATCTCTGATGGACTACCGGATGTAATTTCACAGTCATGCGGATATAAATAAGTGGCTGAACAAGATATTATTTGAAGCACACTCCCGCGCAACTGCCTGCGAGCGTTATCGCTGACGCACTCTCTTTTCCCTGAACTAAGAGAGCTTTGGTTCGATGTTAACTATTGTGAAAAGATGTAGTCTAGCTTCAGATCTTCATTAGTATGGACGAATGTATTACGGCTTAAGAAAGAAAGCATTGTTGCGAGACCGCCATCTTTAAATGAAAGGCATTTTATGATTTTGTGCGGGAATAATAAGCCAATAAACCAATTTCTCAGCAGCGTAAACAAGGTGTGTTTTGCGTAAATTATTCTCCATTTTATAGTTTCACATTTTCAAATATTTGTGCATGCCTATGAGACATTTCTATGGACTGTGAAAGCTTGAACCTGCAAACTCTATACGGTCATTAATTTAAAGACTTAACAAATGCACTTCGACGGACAGGCTTCCATAGAAAGGAGATGTGCATCTTAGTTAACGTAGACCAAGATTCCTACAGATTCAGCACGCAGTTCAACGATCGGCAGAGACATCGAGTACAGCTTACAGTCAGCGTGCAGCAGCAGACCTCTAGTCTACAATGCACAATCCCCTGAACATAAACGTCGTCTAGTGAGATCTTTTTGGTTTTTTATACATTTCAAAGACATTTATTTGAGAGTCTCAATACTATTGAACTAATTCCTTGAATCAGTAATAATAATAATAAAATCAGAGTAGTACTTAAATAATAATAATAATAATAATAACACAGGGTGATTCAAAAAGAATACCACAACTTCAGGAATTTAAAACTCTGCAGCGACAAAAGGCAGAGCTAAGCACTATCTGTCGGCGAATTAAGGGAGCTATAAAGTTTCATTTAGTTGTACATTTGTTCGCTTGAGGCGCTGTTGACTAGGCGTCAACGTCAGTTGATGCTAAGATGGCGACCGCTCAACAGAAAGCTTTTTGTGTTATTGAGTACGGCAGAAGTGAATCGACGACAGTTGTTCAGCGTGCATTTCGAACGAAGTATGGTGTTAAGCCTCCTGATAGGTGGAGTATTAAACGTTGGTATAAACAGTTTACAGAGAATGGGTGTTTGTGCAAAGGGAAAAGTTCTGGACGGCCGAGAACGAGTGATGAAAATGTGGCACGCATCCAGCAAGCATTTGTTCGCAGCCCAGGAAAATCGACTCGCAGAGCTAGCAGATAGCTGCAAATTCCACAATCAACTGTATGGAGAGGTTAGTTATGAAACCTTATCGTCTGAAATTGGTTCAAGCACTGTCTGCAGCTGATAAGATTAAAAGAATCGATTTCTGTGATTTTATCCTTGCTCAAATGGAAACAGATGAATCTTTCGTTTCAAAGATTGTGTTTAGTGATGAAGCAACTTTCCACACTAACGGGAAAGTCAACCGTCACAATGTCTGTATATGGGGCACTGAGAATCCGCGGGAAACAACTCAGTATGAACGTGACTCGCCTAAGGTGAACGTTTTCTGTGCCATTTCAGCCAATAAAGTTTTTGGTCCCTTTTTCTTCGAAGGTGCTACTGTAACTGGACTACAGTATCTGGAGATGTTAGAGAATTGGCTGTTCCCTCAGCTCGAACAAGAAGCACAACAATTCATATTTCAGCAGGATGGAGCGCCACCACATTGGCACTTATCTGTCCGTAACTACCTGAACGTCAACTACCCGAGGCGATGGATCGGCCGCCAGGCAGCCCGTGACAGAGCACTTCATCACTGGCCTCCAAGAAGCCCTGATCTTACCCTCTGCGATTTTTTCTTATGGGGGTATGTTAAGGATATGGTGTTTCGGCCACTTCTCCCAGCCACCATTGATGATTTGAAACGAGAAATAACAGCAGCTATCCAAACTGTTACGCCTGATATGCTACAGAGAGTGTGGAACGAGTTGGAGTATCGGGTTGATATTGCTCGAGTGTCTGGAGGGGGCCATATTGAACATCTCTGAACTTGTTTTTGAGTTAAAAAAACCTTTTTAAATACTCTTTGTAATGATGTATAAATGAAGGTTATATTATGTTTCTTTCATTAAATACACTTTTTAAAGTTGTGGTATTCTTTTTGAATCACCCTGTAAAATAAGTTCATCGAGGTTACTTTTCGTCTCTGAGAGGAAATTTTCAACACAGATCTCCATACAATAACTGGGTTCTGGTAGCAATAATTACTCCTCTCATGAATCATTACATTTTACTAAAATTATAACAATTTACCTTTCACGTGATAGGGAGTTACACTGTTTGAAAACTACGTTCATGTATTGTAGACTGCCCTGGGATGCATTCATACTGCAGTGGGCTGCCACTGAGAACGAGTAAAGCTGTTTTAACGATTTCACTAAGAGGAATAATTGTTGGAGGTTGGTGGTTTTCAGTTTCATTTTTGTCATAATACGTAAATTATTAACTTATTTTGTAAATAGATGTTTAGCTAATAAGTTGAGCTGTAAATTGGCGCCTTTATTGCCTATTTAAATTTAATTTACGATTTTATTTGCGTTTCTGAATTTTATGATGGCTGTGTCACTAATAAGTACCCTAGAAGTCCATAATTGTACCATACTGTTTTGCTTATAGATATTGCTTCAGCTATCCCTGTATGAGCTCGAAACCAGTGGGGTGAGTCTGTTGTGCTAATCGCAATTAAAAGGGGGCAAAAATTTCTGATGTTCCAACGGCCACCCTGATTAGGCTAATAAAATCAGATTTACCAGCTGATTTAGCCACAAAGACCAAACTTGGGCAAAAACCTGCGCTAACCCGCGAACAGAACCAACACCTGACTGAATATAGCATATCTATGGAATGTAAATTTCTTGGATTTACCCGAACCATATGCATGAACTGTTACTTCTAAAAATGGAAAAATTGAAATTGAGGCAGGAACATCTGCCGCCACATCTGAAATTACACCCGTTGCATAAATAAAGCAGAGGCCAGGCACCAGAGGAAGAAAAACAGCTCCTTCAGCAGTCCTAACCGTCTCCATACCAGGGATCTCTTGAAGTATCAACGACAGCACCAAATAAACCGCAGGTATCGAAGTAGAGACCGTCAAAGCCTGGGAAGCAACAGTCATGTCATTCTGCGGATGATGTTTTTAGTGTGAGAGATGATTCGTACACACTAAGGAGCGTTCTGGACAACTCTGTACCCACTAATGAAGATGCCAGTTGTCTCTTTTGCTCAGGCAAATTTTCACAGGAACAGGGAGAGGAAGAATGGGTAATGTGTTTAACGTGCGAAATGTGGGCGCACACTGAATGTGTAGGTTACGGTAAGGGACTATATGTGTGCGACTTCTGCAAGTGAAATTACTTCGACTAAGGAATTTAATAGTTGGGAAAGGTATATTTCATGTGTTTTTCTAATGTGTTATTATGTTTTATACTGTTTCTTTAACAGTGATCTATTAGATTTTCTATTATTTGTTTCAACTTTCACAAACTTGAAACGTAGGGACTATTCCATGTTTGTACCCCATTAACATTTGCATCGTTGGCACACACCCTTAACGAGCAGTGGACATCACGTGTAATGGCACACTTACATCTTTGGATTTTTTAATGAGTAAAATAACACTGTAGAGTAATAATAAAATAGAGTTAATAATAATGTCAGATGATTCGAATTCACTACGAAAGACGACACAATGACATTGTGAATAATAGCTTCAGAGTCATTGCAGCATCCACCTCGACAAAAAGGATGTTTAACTATGTACCACCCATTTCGCGTCACTGCCAGTTACAAAGGTGTTAGGTATTCCTGCCGACAAATGAAGGAGTTTATAAGAAAAGCCTTCAGCATAACTTTCCTAATATGTGATAAGCCTCTTGTTGCAGAAGCTTACTGCATGGCAATGAACAATTGTGTGATTAACTGTTAGGGGCATGCTGTCCACATATACCGTCTGTCAGTTTTATGTTTATTCATTCAATACAGATGTGCTTTTTAAATAACAGAATATTATCAATAAGAAATCTCATTATATAGCGGACGTAGTGTTTACTCAGTGTTACTGTTGCACTCCTGGAAATTGAAATAAGAACACCGTGAATTCATTGTCCCAGGAAGGGGAAACTTTATTGACACATTCCTGGGGTCAGATACATCACATGATCACACTGACAGAACCACAGGCACATAGACACAGGCAACAGAGCATGCACAATGTCGGCACTAGTACAGTGTATATCCACCTTTCGCAGCAATGCAGGCTGCTATTCTCCCATGGAGACGATCGTAGAGATGCTGGATGTAGTCCTGTGGAACGGCTTGCCATGCCATTTCCACCTGGCGCCTCAGTTGGACCAGCGTTCGTGCTGGACGTGCAGACCGCGTGAGACGACGCTTCATCCAGTCCCAAACATGCTCAATGGGGGACAGATCCGGAGATCTTGCTGGCCAGGGTAGTTGACGTACACCTTCTAGAGCACGTTGGGTGGCACGGGATACATGCGGACGTGCATTGTCCTGTTGGAACAGCAAGTTCCCTTGCCGGTCTAGGAATGGTAGAACGATGGGTTCGATGACGATTTGGATGTACCGTGCACTATTCAGTGTCCCCTCGACGATCACCAGTGGTGTACGGCCAGTGTAGGAGATCGCTCCCCACACCATGATGCCGGGTGTTGGCCCTGTGTGCCTCGGTCGTATGCAGTCCTGATTGTGGCGCTCACCTGCACGGCGCCAAACACGCATACGACTATCATTGGCACCAAGGCAGAAGCGACTCTCATCGCTGAAGACGACACGTCTCCATTCGTCCCTCCATTCACGCCTGTCGCGACACCACTGGAGGCGGGCTGCACGATGTTGGGGCGTGAGCGGAAGACGGCCTAACGGTGTGCGGGACCGTAGCCCAGCTTCATGGAGACGGTTGCGAATGGTCCTCGCCGATACCCCAGGAGCAACAGTGTCCCTAATTTGCTGGGAAGTGGAGGTGCGGTCCCCTACGGCACTGCGTAGGATCCTACAGTCTTGGCGTGCATCCGTGCGTCGCTGCGGTCCGGTCCCAGGTCGACGGGCACGTGCACCTTCCGCCGACCACTGGCGACAGCATCGATGTACTGTGGAGACCTCACGCCCCACGTGTTGAGCAATTCGGCGGTACGTCTACCCGGCCTCCCGCATGCCCACTATACGCCCTCGCTCAAAGTCCGTCAACTGCACATACGGTTCACGTCCACGCTGTCGCGGCATGCTACCAGTGTTAAAGACTGCGATGGAGCTCCGTATGCCACGGCAAACTGGCTGACACTGACGGCGGCGGTGCACAAATGCTGCGCAGCTAGCGCCATTCGACGGCCAACACCGCGGTTTCTGGTGTGTCCGCTGTGCCGTGCGTGTGATCATTGCTTGTACAGCCCTCTCGCAGTGTCCGGAGCAAGTATGGTGGGTCTGACACACCGGTGTCAATGTGTTCTTTTTTCCATTTCGAGAAGTGTATTTCCATATTTTTGGAACTCTAAAAGAAGATGTTCGTGACCGTCGATTTGCTTCGGCCGAAGAGGTGCACGTCTGTGTACAACAATGGAACCGTAGGCAATGGCCGTCTTGTCTCACCACAGAATCAATGTATTCACAAACATGGCGACTACTCATTCCATGTGGGCTTTCACGGCCGTTTCTCAACTACGGAGAACATCTTCCGAGGTGAGTCAACGACTGGCTGCACGTCGACGCCACGTGACGTGCGGTGGCGACCTCTACGACATACATATAAGCGGCGGCCCCAGCTCCTAGCAGCCACCTCAGAAGATGTTCTCCATAGTTGAGAACGAAATGCCAGGGAGAAGACGTTCTACAGATCGACCACGGCAGCTTAGCCCGGAAGTGTTTAATGATGATGGCGACTACTGTTTAATTAGTGAACGGTTTACTTATTTTAATTTCCATCTGTCTCGTTTTTGTTTGACTGCCCCTTAGAGTGGTAAATCCTCTTAGTTGTGCTGACCAGCCGGCCGTTGTGGCCGTGCGGTTCTAGGCGCTTCAGTCTGGAACCGCGTGACCGCTACGGTCGCAGGTTCGAAACCTACCTCGGTCATGCATGTGTGTGATGTCCTTAGGTTAGTTAGGTTTAAGTAGTTCTAAGTTCTAGGGGACTGATGACCACAGATGTTAAATCCCATAGTGCTCAGTGCCATTGGAACCTTTTTTTTGTGCTGACGAAACATCAGAGCTCCAAGCTCTAGTAGGAACCACTGAAGTTCAAATCCATATAGGTCCTTCAAGCTGGCTAAACCGTAGAGAAGTTGAGAGAGGTCAGATTAAAAACAATTGATGATGGATTGTTACTGTTATAAGTATTTTATCTTGTAGTGAAACTGAAGCAGATAGTTCCTGTGAGTTAGTATGGTTAGAGGTTATACTTAACAACTGAAATAAATTAATAATTTGTCCATTTTTCCTACCTACGACTCAGATGACGCATACCAGGTGCGATAATAAAGTAAGGAGACTGATGTGAAAAAAAAAATGTTGCTTACCTTTTTAGTCAAGTTTAGTATTGCCTCCTTCAAAGTAGTTCCCTTCTGATTGCACACACTTTTTCCAGCGCTTCTGCCATTGATGGTAACATTTCTGGAAGTCATCTTCTGTAATATCCTACAAGATCCTCGTCACTGATTTTTGGACATTTTGTGTTGTTTGAAAATGGTGCCTCTCGAGCGCCGTTTTTACTCTTGGAAATAGAAAAGGATCTCACGGAGCAATATGTGGTGGATAAGGTGGCTGTGGTAGTACTGAAATTTGTTTTGAGGTTAAAAATTGCTGTATTGACACGGCAGTATGGAAATTGGAAAATTTGGAAATTTGTGGTAAGTTATAAGGGACCAAACTGCTAAGGTCATCGGTCCCTAAGCTTACACACTATTTAATCTAACTGAAACTAACTTCCGCTAATAACAACACACACACTCATGCCAAGGGAGGACTCGAACCTCCGATGGAGGCAGCCGCGCGAACTGTGGCAAAGCGCCTTAGACTACACAGTTACCCTGCATGGCTACCGAGCAGTATGGGATGGCGCATTATCGTGATGTAGAATCCGGTTATCACAAATGTTGGCATGGCCACGAATAAGTCTTTTACGAAGCCTCTATTAAATTTCTTTGTAGTAATATTGGTTAACTGTTTGTCCAGGAGGCACCCACTCTTTATGAACAATTCCCTTGGAATCAAAGAAGCACACAAGCATGCATTTCACTTTTGACTTTGAAATGCGAGCGTTTTTTGGTCTGGGTGATCCCTTTGAGCACCACTGCGAACTTTGGTATTTTGCCTCTGGATCGTACTGAAAAAACAAACTTTCATCACCAGTGATAACACGGCTCAACAATTCTGGATTGATTTACATTTGCTCTAACATATCGGCTGCCACATTTTTCGGTATTTCTCGCTGTTGTAGTGTGAGATTTTTGGGGGATATTTTTGCACAGATGTTTCTCAAACCAAGATCTTCAGTTATTATTAGACGAACCGTTTCTCGATTGATGTTCAGTTTTTCTGCAATCATTTTCACGGATAATCTTCGATCAGATCGTACGAGTTCCCGCACCCTGTTCAAGTTGACATTGTTCCGTGAGGTTGATGGTCGTTCACTGCGGTCTTCATCTTCAACATTCTTTCTGCCTCCACTAAACATTTTGTGCCAACGAAAAACTTGAGCTCTTGATATAACCTCCTCTCCAAAAGCCTTCTGAAACTGATGGTCAGTTGTCGTTGCGTTTTCACCCAATTTAACGCAAAAAGAAATGGCATACCGTTGCGCAATATTATGCGGTTCCATTTCCGTGACGAGAGACACAAACATGTGTTAACTTATTACAGTACAACTAACGACTGAGCAGTTGCATCGACGTGCCGCTTGGACTAGTAGCAGCTTATAGACCAAGGTCAAAGATATTGTGCGAACGCAAGCCTGCAGGGTTGCCACATCTTGCAAAGAAAATCAGTCTCATTACTTTATTGTCGCACCTCGTATGCTGAAAACAGTATGTAAGTTGAAGGTAAAGTGGGGAGAAAGGAAAGGAAAGAAAAGGGAAGAGGCTGCTGATGTCAGCTGCATCAGGACTTCATGTGGCAGTAGTAACGACCAGTGAAAATGTGTGACGGGCTGGGATTCGGACCCGGGATATCCTGCCTACTACGCGTTGCGTCAGCCACTGCGCCACCTGGACACAGTGCTATCACAAACACGGCGGGCCTCCAGGATGACCGACATTCCCACCTAGCACCACATATCCCCCGTCCCCATCCATGACCTCCATGCCCTATACTTTCAGATTGTCGAAGGAGGTCGGATGTAATTGTGTCCACACAGAACATGAACGAGAACCGCGGACGGGTGGTTCAACGTGAGAATATCGGTCGGCCTGAAGCCGTGCCGGGAGGCACTGGGTCCAGATGGTGCTGTGGTTAATAGAAATGCCTAGGAAGCAGGACATCCCGGCTTCAAACCCAGTCCGGCATACAGTTCCACTCGTCGTCACTCATTCCACAAAAAGTCCCGATAAGCTGACATCAATAGTCCATTCGTTTGTTTTCTTCCCGTTCCACTTTCAGTTAACATGATATGTATCAAAGCTCTGGATTCCGCGCAGTGTCTGTTCTTTCTTACATGTCATGTCATCACGCATTCATAAAATCACATAAATCGTATAGTTGCTGAACAGTTCAAAGAAAACGAGTATTGTTTCAAATAGGTACCCCAGTAATATAGTTAGCTATAGTTGGTGATGACTTTATTCTACCCTCGATATCTTGCGAAAATACATGTTAAAACTCGATGGTAGGCATAACATACCGTTCGATATAGTTCTAAATGTATTCTCCGGAGATTATTGTTAACGATTAGTCCAGGAACCCACTCAAAGAGTAAATGGTTGCGAAAACATGGTTGACCTCTCGGCAGCTAGTGAAGCTGAGCAAATAGGGAGAATTATGACGGATACAGGGATTGGTGACTAGTGAGCTATCGTAGCGAGACTGAATGCTGTAACATCCGGATCCACTAAAATATAACCTAAACATATCCTTAAAAAAAAAACAGAGAAAAATTCTCTTTATACCTTCCTTAGGGACAATCTCCATTTCTACCAAACTGTGAAAGAAACTGTGTAGAACAGAAATGCCTTAAATTCAAAGAACTAATGTCGACACGAATACAGACATTCATACCAAATAAATTAGTAAGAGATGGTACAGCACCCCAAACGTGCACTAAACAGTTAAAAACACTGTTGCAGAAACAACTAAAAAGAGTAAAAAATTTAAAAGAACGCAAATGTCCCAAGATTGGCGCTGTTTTTCTGAAGCTCGAAACATTGCGCGGATTTCAGTGCGAGATGCTTTTAATAGCTTCCTTAACGAAACGCTGTCTTGCAATCTGGAAAAGAATTCTAAGAAATTTTCGGCGTATGGAAAGTATATCAGCAGCAAGACGCAGTGGATACGTTCACTGCGTAGCAGCAACGATAATGTTACCAATGGCATTACCACTATATGGAGTTACTAAACACTGTTTTCCGACATTCCTTCACCTAAGGAAATTAAGTGCATATTCTAGAATTCGAATTAAGAACACCTGCCAACATGAGATACTTAGAAGTTGATATCCTTGACGTAGCGAAGCAGCTTAAATTACTAAACAGAGGCAAATATTCCGCTCCAGATTTCTTACCAATTTATTTTCTTTTGGAGAATGCTGATACTCCAGCTCCGTATTCAGCAACCATATACAACTGCCACCTCGACGAAATATGCATACCTATAGACTGGAAAGCTCCACAGGTCACATTGGAACTTAAGAAAAGAAATAGTGAATTAGTTAGATATATTTTCTATTGATAATTTGAACGATTCTTTTTATCTAACAAAAGAGAAATACGTCAGTCTATGGGAAATGTATATATGATTAGTATCCACATTAATGAATGTCTTCGTTTAGTCCTAATAATGCCAAATACATTTAAAAACAATTCCTTCTGGTAGCTTTTCCAATTCTAGCATTTTTTAAATAGAAATTCGGCCACGGAATAGAGGGAGCTGCCCAGAACTGATTTTAAGTTATATTTAAAATTTGGTTATCTACCTGTCGGGATTCCCGGCAGGGTCAGAGATTTTCTCTGCCTCGTGATGACTGGGTGTTGTGTGCTGTCCTTAGGTTGGTTAGGTTTAAGTAGTCCTAAGTTCTAGGGGACTGATGACCATAGACGTTAAGTCCCATAGTGCTCACAGCCATTTGAACCATTCTACCTGTCGGGCTTCTATTCCAAGAATGTGTTATAGGCCCTCGGCTGTGTCTTGTGACAGCCAGAGCGAGAGCACCAGCAGCAGCGAGTACTGTTTGTATAAAGCGTTTTTGTACTTATTTGCTGCGATTAGCTTTTAAATAGTTTTTTCTGGGAAAACCTAGCGTAGTTTTCGCGTCTCGTATTTCAGTGAGTGTTTCTTGATTATCAGAGTAGCTCATCAGAAGATTATCTTGGGAATTTGTCACCGTATAGAGTAAGGTAAACATAGTCATGTGTAGGGACTGTGGTTGTTGTGAGCGGACGCAAGGAGAATTGGCCACTCTTCGGGGGCAGGTGGAGGCTTTGTCTGTTAGGCTCATCGAGCTCGAGGCGCAGGCGTCGGATCGTAGTGGCGTTGGGGCAACTGTGGTGAGACCTATGCCTACTTCGGTGGCCTTGGAATCACATGGAACCCCTGATGTCGCTGCGTCTTCAGGCAGTGAGCATCTTACCGGTCAGCCATCACTCCAGGGTGAATGGCGGACAGTGGTGGGCTCGCGCGTGCCTGGCCGAAAGGCGAAGGTGGGATCTGGCCGCGTGGCAGCTGCCTTACCCCTTTCCAACAGGTACGGGGTGCTTCCTAGTGGTGATGACATCGTTTCCGAGCCACCACAGGATGCCTCGCCTGTTGGGCCAGTGGCCGATTCTCCTGCAAGGTCCCGACAGTCACAGAGGGCGGGCCTATTAGTTATAGGGAGCTCCAACGTTAGGCGGGTTATGGAGCCCCTCAGGAAAATAGCGGGTAGGTCGGGGAAGAATGCCAGTGTGCACTCGGTGCGCTTGCCGGGGGGTCTCGTCCGTAATGTGGAGGAGGCCCTTCCGGCAGCTATTGAACGCACTGGGTGTGACCGGCTGCAGATAGTAGCACATGTCGGAACGAATGACGCCTGCCGCTTGGGTTCTGAGGCCATCCTTGGTTCCTTCCGGCGGCTGGCTGATTTGGTGAAGACAACCAGCATCGCACGCGGAGTGCAAGCTGAGCTTAATATCTGCAGCATAGTGCCCAGAGTCGATCGCGGTCCTCTGGTTTGGAGCCGTGTGGAGGGTCTAAACCAGAGGCTCAGACGACTCTGCGACTATAATGGTTGCAAATTCATCGACCTCCGTTATTGGGTGGAGAACTGTAGGGCCCCCCTAGACAGGTCAGGCGTGCACTACACACCGGAAGCAGCTACTAGGGTAGCAGAGTACTTGTGGCGTGCACACGGGGGTTTTTTATGTTAGAGGGACCCCCCCTTGGGCGAAACGATAAAATACCTGACGGCTTACCAGAGAGGACATTATCATCGTTGATAAAGAACGTCCGTCCTCAGAGACCAAAAACAGGAAAAGTTAACGTAATATTGGTAAACTGCAGGAGTATCCAGGGCAAGGTTCCTGAATTAGTATCTCTTATTGAAGGAAATAGTGCGCATATAGTATTAGGAACGGAAAGTTGGTTAAAACCGGAAGTGAACAGTAACGAAATCCTAGACACAGAATGGAATATATACCGCAAGGATAGGATAAACGCCAATGGTGGAGGAGTATTTATACCAGTAAAGAATTCAATAATATCCAGTGAAGTTATTAGCGAATGCGAATGTGAAATAATCTGGGTTAAGTTAAGTATCAAAGGTGGGTCAGATATGATAGTCGGATGCTTCTATAGACCACCTGCATCAGCAACCGTAGTAGTTGAGCGCCTCAGAGAGAACCTGCAGAACGTCGTGAAGAAGTTTCGTGATCATACTATTGTAATAGGGGGAGACTTCAATCTACCAGGTATAGAATGGGATAGTCACACAATCAGAACTGGAGCCAGGGACAGAGACTCTTGTGACATTATCCTGACTGCCTTGTCCGAGAATTACTTCGAGCAGATAGTTAGAGAACCAACTCGTGAAGCTAACGTTTTAGACCTCATAGCAACAAATAGACCGGAACTTTTCGACTCCGTGAATGTAGAAGAGGGTATCAGTGATCATAAGTCAGTGGTTGCATCAATGACTACAAGTGTAATAAGAAATGCCAAGAAAGGAAGGAAAATATATTTGCTTAACAAGAGTGATAGGGCACAAATCGCAGAATATCTGAGTGACCACCATCAAACGTTCATTTCTGAGGAAGAGGATGTGGAACAAAAATGGAAAAAATTCAGAAACATCGTCCAGTACGCCTTAGATAAGTTCGTACCGACTAAGGTCCAAAGCGAGGGGAAAGATCCACCGTGGTATAACAATCATGTACGAAAGGTACTACGGAAACAAAGAAAGCTTCATCATAGGTTTAAGAGTAGTCGAATCATAGCTGATAAGGAAAAGCTGAACGAAGCGAAAAAGAGCGTAAAGAGAGCAATGAGAGAAGCATTCAACGAATTCGAACATAAAACATTGGCAAACAATCTAAACAAGAACCCTAAAAAGTTTTGGTCATATGTAAAATCGGTAAGCGGATCTAAATCCCCTATTCAGTCACTCGTTGACCACGATGGCACCGAAACAGAGGACGACCGAAGAAAGGCAGAAATACTGAATTCAGTGTTCCGAAACTGTTTCACTGCGGAAAATCGTAACACGGTCCCTGACTTCAGCCGTCGCACGGACGCCAAAATGGAAAATATTGAAATAAACGATATCGGAATTGAAAAACAACTGCTATCACTTAGTAGCGGAAAAGCATCCGGACCAGACGAGATACCCTTACAGTGATTATGCTAAAGAACTTGCCCCCTTTCTATCAGCAATTTATCGTAGATCGCTGGAAGAACGTAAAGTACCTAGCGACTGGAAGAAAGCGCAGGTCGTTCCCATTTTCAAGAAGGGTCATAAATCAGATGCGAATAATTATAGGCCTATTTCGCTTACGTCAATCTGTTGTAGAATAATGGAACATGTTTTGTGTTCTCGTATTATGACGTTCTTAGACAATACAAATCTCCTTCATCATAACCAACATGGATTCCGCAAACAGAGATCATGTGAAACTCAGCTCGCCCTATTTGCCCAAGAAATTCACAGTGCCGTAGACACTGGCGAGCAGATTGATGCCGTATTCCTGGACTTCAGGAAGGCATTTGATACGGTTCCGCACTTACGTTTAGTGAAAAAAATACGAGCTTACGGAATATCGGACCAGGTTTGTGATTGGATTCAGGATTTCCTAGAAGAAAGAACCCAACATGTCATTCTTAACGGTTCAAAATCTGCAGATGTAGAGGTAATTTCGGGAGTACCGCAGGGAAGCGTGATAGGACCTTTATTGTTTACAATATACATAAATGACTTAGTTGACAACATCGGTAGCTCCGTGAGGCTATTTGCAGATGACACGGTTGTCTACAAGAAAGTAGCAACATCAGAAGACTCGTACGTACTCCAGGAGGACCTGCAGAGGATTAATGCATGGTGCGACAGCTGGCAGCTTTCCCTAAACGTAGATAAATGTAATATAATGCGCATACATAGGGGCAGAAATCCATTCCAGTACGATTATGCCATAGGTGGTAAATCATTGGAAGCGGTAACGACCGTAAAATACTTAGGAGTTACTATCCGGAGCGATCTGAAGTGGAATGATCACATAAAACAAATAGTGGGAAAAGCAGGCGCCAGGTTGAGATTCATAGGAAGAATTCTAAGAAAATGTGACTCATCGACGAAAGAAGTAGCTTACAAAACGCTTGTTCGTCCGATTCTTGAGTATTGCTCATCAGTATGGGACCCTTACCAGGTTGGATTAATAGAAGAGATAGACATGATCCAGCGAAAAGCAGCGCGATTCGTCATGGGGACATTTAGTCAGCGCGAGAGCGTTACGGAGATGCTGAACAAGCTCCAGTGGCGGACACTTCAAGAAAGGCGTTACGCAATACGGAGAGGTTTATTATCGAAATTACGAGAGAGCACATTCCGGGAAGAGATGGGCAACATATTACTACCGCCCACATATATCTCGCGTAATGATCACAACGAAAAGATCCGAGAAATTAGAGCAAATACGGAGACTTACAAGCAGTCGTTCTTCCCACGCACAATTCGTGAATGGAACAGGGAAGGGGAGATCAGATAGTGGTACAATAAGTACCCTCCGCCACACACCGTAAGGTGGCTCGCGGAGTATAGATGTAGATGTAATCTGTATAGACGATTTAGGAGACAACATGAGCTAAGCTGTTAGACTGTTTGCGGATGATATTGTCGTTTACCGACAAGTAAAGTCACCAGAAGATCAAAAACAATTCCAGAATGATTTAAACACATATCTCTATGCAGTTGAAAGTGGCAATTTAGGATGTCCATATCAGTATTGAAATGAATCCGGTTAAATTTCGGTTACAACTCTAAAGCCTGTATAGTTATTTAAATCCCTAGGGATTACAACTTCGCCTCCTATTTAAACTGGAACGCTCGCATACATAATGTTGTGGGAAGGCGAACCCAAGACAGTTTAATTGGCAGAACACATAGAACATTTAACAGGTCTACTAAAGAGTACAGGGTAAAAACTTGAGGGGACGACAGGGATTGAAATACACAGAGCAAGCAATTGGGGACGTAGGTAAGTGAAAAGGTGGGCACAGGAGGGCGGCCACATCAAACCGCTCAGAAGGCTGTCACTCCAATAAACTACATGGTAATCAGTCTCGTTTCAAGTGGAGTAAAAATAACGATAATGTGGAGAGATGGATTACAGATGGTAGAATGACTGTTATTCCTGGGACGAATTATTGTCAAATAACGCACAACATAGACAAAACAAATCCATAATGTTCAAGTACAGGATAAGTAGTGCGCTGTCTGACACAGTCACGTCGGTTACATATCTAGACGTAACGTTGCAAAGCAATGTGAAATGGAATAAGTAGGTAAGGATTGTAGCTGCTAGATTTGTAACCGGTTAAGTTCGAACAACACGAAAGTATTACGAAGACGGGAACCACTGGAGGGACGGCGAGGTTGTTCCCTGTTGAGAATTTTTAGAGAACCGGCATTTTAGGCTGTCTTCAGAATGGTTCTACAGCCGCCAACGTACATTTCGTGTAAGTATCTGGAAGATAAGATTGGGGAGATTAGCGCCCACACGGAGGCATATAAACGGAAGTTTTACCCCCGCTCTATTTGTAAATGGAACAGGCAGGGAAGTGACTGATGGTGGTACAGAGTACCATCTGCCAGGCATAATAAGGTGGCTTGTGGAGTATGTATGTAGATTTATATAGATATGGTGTCTGTTCTTTCGGACATGTCCGAAAGAATAGACACCATATCCACATACGTATATAGTTCTGGCAATACCAGCCATGACCTTCTTGTGTGCGGAGGCACACATCTTCCCCCAACTCTTATGGGACTTGATGAGAATGTCCTCCATGAGTAATTATTGTGTTGGTGCGGGACACTACGAATGTAGTGTGTGGACATACAAGGTGAGAATGTGGGTCTCGCGGGAGGCGTGCGCGAGATAGGCCCTGAAGTCGCACTATCCTCTGTGTCCTTCGTGGCTCAGATGGATCATATGGTTCAAATGGCTCTGAGCACTATGGGACTCAACTTCTGAGGTCATTAGTCCCCTAGAACTTAGAACTAGTTAAACCTAACTAACCTAAGGACATCACACACATCCATGCCCGAGGCAGGATTCGAACCTGCGACCGTAGCGGTTTCGCGGTTCCAGACTGCAGCGCCTAGAAACGCACGGCCACTTCGGCCGGCCGTGGCTCAGATGGATGCCGGCACGGTAGCTCAGCGTGTTCTGTCAGCGGGGTAGCTGCCCTTTGTAATACAAAAAACTGAGTTAATGGATCAACGACGAACTGAAACGGGTGTCTTGCGACATCCACCCCGAACAGATGCAACGAACGAAAAAAAGAAAAAAGTAAAGCTTGATAGAGCACGTCTGCCCTGTAAATAGGAGATCCCGGGTTCGAGTCGCGGTCGGGGTACACATTTTCACCTGTCCCCGTTGTAGATGTGGAGCCCATTTACAAATTTTTACCATAAATTTAAAGCTGACAGATATAAAATATTAGGCGATTAAAAACAAGAGGAACGAGAGAGCAGATGGATACGGGGGACGTTGATGTTCTTGGGAATCTCCAAGGACGGATGCGGATATCTACAACAGATGCTGTAATGCCAGTGTTCAAGTTCACAGTGTTGTCTCTAACCCAACAAGTTATCCTGAACACAGCTAGTGGAAAGAAACAGTTAATCAATTTACTTTTTTACGACGTCAGGACGGAGATTTGTGATGGATGTGTTGCTGGGACAAAGAGCGGGAGATAGACTATGTAGTTCGATCCCTGATATAGTTGAAGATCAAGTGAGTGAGAGAATTGTAAATATGTTAAGTGACACAAGATCTGAATTGTGTCTGGCAGACATAGGTAGGTGTAACGGAGTAAAACACGGGAGGGACGCTAATCGTCGTCGGCTAAACAAATACATTTGCAAGAAATACAGAGGAATCGAAGCAAATGATAGAGGAAGTGACTAGAGTGAAATTTTCCGTAGCGGTGTACAAATTTTGTAGGCTGTAGGCGGGTTTGGCCTTTACATCTAAATGTGAGCTATCAGAATTCAAAGAAACTCGGTAAGTGTAAGTTATTTCAACACCGTTTTTCCTAGCTGCGAGGCGAAAGCGAAATACGCAGCAACTGTAAATGTCACGAATTGATCAGGATTTCAGCAGATCCGTCATATAAGCGGCGATCAAAAGATCTCCGTTCAAAGGCTGTACAGTCCAGAATCAGCATTCAAATCAGGCAAAATCACCGTCAGCATCGAGCTAATCATCCCTCACACAGGGTTGGTGATACCTGTTTGGTAAAACCCTGTGTCCTGCTTCGTGAAGAAGTCCGTAACTACCTGCTGCTCATCCTCGTCCGATGGGAATCGTCGACCCTCCAAGACCTTTGCTGAGGGACGGAAGGCGTAGGGGGAGAGAGCAGGGCTACAAGACGGGTGCTCGAACATTTCCACTTGAGTTGACCTTATTTCTGAGTTACGACGTTTGATGTAGGGGGAAGTGGGTTACCACGAAGCAGTAGCATCCTTGTCGCACCTTTTCCGGAGATGTGGTTAGAAGCAGACGCCGTCCCATACACATTATTCTTTGTCCGATGGATGTCTACCGGCGTTTGTCCTTCGACAGCCAAGAAAAGAGTAACAGTTCGTTGATCTTATTTGGACTTATTTGATATGTCAACATAGTTTACGTTTCTTCATTTAGCGCACACCCGTCGGAAAGACACAAAAGGCTCACTAATCCATTGTCTACATATCTGTGCTTATAAAGGGTAAAGAAAAATTTCGCGTACTCGGACTTCGCTGCGCTATGCCTCACATACTTGTAGTACAAACATGTCTCTCACAAAATTTCGTTCGGTGCATATTACGGGCAGTAAAAGGACCTTAAAAACTGGCATTCAGCGAACACTGTAGTCACGCGTATAGTAATTATCTCCGTCAGGAGGTTGCAGTGGGGCTGTGCATTGGTGCAGGGGCTAGCGTTTCGGGTCAGCATACAGGCGGTCGAAGACTCGATTCTGGGTCGAGGATTATTTGTTTTCATTTTCTAGAAGTAGTCTGCGTGGCACAGTATTTGGCGTCTTAACTGTCACACAACGAAAGCAGTGGATCTTCTACTAAACGTTAGCAGCTACGTACTACGAACACAGAATGGAAATACAATCGTTTTCGGTGGTCAGGTTTTAAAGAAACCTCCCGTAATGGTCCCATCAATTAATACCAACTATTATCCTTGCCACATCAGGTCCAGTACATTTCGTTAGGAACTTACGTCATCAGTAGGGCTATCGAAGTACTTTGCAAATAATAGCAGTGGGACCCTTCGGAGAAAGGTTCACAGAATACATGTTTGGAATCTAGCTGATGCCCTTCAACCAACCATCTAGCAGATGCAATGGCGCAAAACAATTCGTGTCCACGGCGTGAAAAAGGCTTCGTTAAAAGCTGACCAATGACAACGATTGTACTCGCATTTCTGTGTTCATGTACTGCTAATGTTTTGTGGAAGACACACTGTAATCTCTGTATGAAGATTAAAACGCCAGATAACGTACCACACAGACTACAAGGGTTGCCCAGAGAGTAATGCACCGCATTATTTTTCCTCAGCCGAAAACAATGCTACGAATGCGAAACGTTATGTATGTATTATTTGAAGTCTGCCGAGTGAGCGCGCCAAGTTTCCGTCTCTTCCGACAGGTAGCATCTGCTGTCGAAAGAAGTACTGTTAGTCGTCGGGCACGGAGGGTAAGGTCAGCAGAAGGCGGTTCAGCGGAGCTCCACGATTTGCAGCGATCGAGCAGACCATCCACGGCTGTCACATCTGAGTTGTTGCATCAAGCTGATGTTGTCATTCGCATTAAAGGGTGCCAATTGGTGGAAGACGTAGGTGACTGACTCAATGAAGCATTGATTCCACCACGGATTGGTACCGACAGAACATACACGCCCTTGCTTCGCCCTGGAGGAAGGCCGCAGAACGGGATGGAGATTACGTGGAAAAGTAGGGTGTGTATATAAAACACTATTCTTTCGTTTGTGTAATTGTCATTATGTTCGATAAAGAACTGTTAAAGGAAAATGTGGTACATTACTTTCTAGGCAACCCTGTTACTTTTGGCAAATAAAAATAAATAAACCTCGAGGCAGAATCGAGCTGTCGGCACCTGCATGCCAATCTATACGCTATCCACTGCACCAACTGCACGCAATGCGCTATTTGCTGATAGAGGTAGATACCGTACATGTGATTACAGTTTTACCAGATTGTCAATCTTTAACCTCCATTTACTGCCCGGAATACGCTCAGGACACACATTTTTGTATTGGCATTACGTGATGAAACGTGCTGCGAAGTCTATGTGCGAGAATTTTTCTTCCTCCTGTATATTCGCATTGGAATGGCGACACGTTGCGTATACGATGCAGCAACGTCCTTAAACGGAAACGTTTCGATCTACCCTTACACTCGCATATCTAAGTGTCCTTCTTGAAAAAAAAAATGTGGAGTCTACCTCTTAAAATGCTTGTTAAATATCGCGTTGATCAAATGCGGATAAGTTAAGTAGCAACGAAATTGTCTGACGGCCGAGCACAATGATAGGCCGAAGGAAATCTCGCCCCTGGGGCGGCTACGGGCGGACGAGAATAATGGCCGCGGCGTAGCAGTGTCAGCTGACACAGTTATCACATTTATTACTCTTGCCGCTGGCACAGGCAAAGCAGGCGCGGTTTTTGCTGACAACAGAAGTCTTAGCCGCGGCCTTTGTAGGAGCTGATAAAAGGGGGAGGCCGGCTGGCTGGCTGGCTGGCGAGAGAGCTGCTGGCGCCAGTCCAGAGGGCAGCCTGGGGGAAGGGCCAAGTCTGGGACACGGGGCAGGTCCCAGGGCACGCCAGTAGGCCGCTAATCGCCGGCTGGCGCTCCTCCCTAAGAGTCACCTGCTCAGATCCACCGCCCACCTTAATATTAATTTGAGCCTTACGTACGGATACAATCAATGATGCTTTTGTTTGTTCATTTAATCTTGAATTACGATGTACAGGGTGTTACGAAATTCCCGCTACCACATTCCATGACTTGCAGAGAGTAGTGAGTACATAATATTTTGGATAGGAATCCATGTCCGGAACGTGCCGTTTCTGTGTTACGACCATTTGAAAACATGTTGGTAACGCGACCTCTTTTTCAAGTAATTTATTGGGCGTGACCTAGTACATCCTCAAGGTAGTGTTACAGGCCTTCTGCTGTTCCTTCTCTTTATGAAAGAGTTGGGGGACTATCTGAGCAGCTGTTTTGGGTTGTATGTTGATGCTGCTGTCGTTTACCGATTAGCAAATACATCAGAAAATCAAAAAAAATTGCAAAACGATTTAGAAAGCAGATCCGTATGGTGCAAAGATTGCCAGTTGACCATATATAATGAAAAGTGTGAGGCCATACACATGACTGTGCAAGGAAATCCGTTAAACTTTCGTTACACGATAAATAAATCAACTCAAAAAGCAGCAAATTTCAAATAAATATCTAGGAATTACAATTATGAACAATTTCAATTGGAAAAAAAAAAACACATAGAATATGCTGTGGGGCAAGCGAACCAAAGACTGCGTTTTATTAGTCAAACACTAAGAAGATGCAACAGATCTACTAAACAGACGGCTTACAGTACAATTGCTTCTTTGGTTTTTAATGAGCGGTATTGTAAAACATGTCATCTATATCTACATCTACATGGATACTCTACAAATCAAACTGCGTGGCCTCTTTTGGAGTATTGCTGAGTCGTGTGGCATCTTTACCAGACAGGTTTAACGGAGTACATCGAGAAAGTTCAAAGAAGGGGACCACGTTTCCTATTATCGAAAAGCACGGGACGCAGTATCACGGACATGATAGAGGATTTGGGGTGGACATTTTTAGAACACAGGTAATCTTCTCACGGAAATTCAATCACCAACTTGGTCTTCCGAATGTGAAAATAATTTGTTGATGCTGACCTACATAGGAAGGAACGATCATCATACGAGATAAGGGAAATCAGAACTCGCATAGACATAGGTGTTCATTTTTTCGGCCCGCTGTTCTAGAGGAATAATAGAGAATTATTTTAGAAGAGGTGAACCTTTTGGCAGGCAGTGTGATTTCCAGAGTATCCATTTAGATGTAAATGTAGATGTAGATGTAGATCACTTATTTTAAACTTCTGCTCATTAATAACCAAAGGAACAAAAAGGAAACTTATCCACAGACATTTTGTTTCCATTAATTTCGGTGTGCGGCGTTTGCTTGGAGCAACACAGTCACGCCTTCTGATGCTGAAGGTAGCCATTCCTGGACGCCATTGTGTAATTGCGGCGAAAACAGTGCGCGCTGGAGTCGGGCGTTGTGGACAACGATGTTGATAAATGCGACGAGCAGCCTTCCCATTGCCTTGAGCTTCGCTATACACAAGTATCATGTCGGTCTACTCTGCAAAGGCGTACACAACCATATTGTTCCACCACTCACAGACACGTGAACAAGGCTCGAACCGGGTCAGAGAAGTAGGATAGATGTCAAATAACATCAGCCGATACGATGTAGCGACCCCCAACAATGACCATCCTCCTGCGTACCTTGTTGGCAAACATGTTTCTAAATGGCTGTAGCACGGAAACGGTACCTTTCCGTACATGGATTCCAATTCAAAAGATTTTCTACTCACCTCCACTAAAAGAACCTAGGAGTTTGTAATGCGAATTTCCGAACACCCTGTACATCTGTGGTAACGAGAAACACAAAAAGAAGGAACAGACTTCAAACATCAGTCGACTCCAAATTACAGAAGAGAGAAACACATTTCCAAAGTTCCTCGAAAGAGAAATGTTCAAATTTTTGTGCATCCAATGTGAGCACCATGTGTTGCACGGCAAATATCAAAACGGTGGACGGCTTATTTCCTGTCACACGAGAAGCAGCTGGCCCCTCGTTATCGAGTTCATAGCTTCAAGAATGCTGTGTCACAGGCTTTCAAGAGTGTCAGGCTTAGGGTGGTAGAAATGCGTTCTTTTGAGTAACCTCACAGATAAAACACACAAGGTGTGTGGTCTGGAGACCTCGCAGACCACTGGTGATGAAGTATATCATGTACTCCTCCCAGGTCTCCAGACACATCTTATGGTTAATCCAAGCAATTCGTTCGGCTCTTAAATTCTTATTGTTTCCTCTAAATGATTCTACGTATTACATATAATACCTACATCCCTTAGACTTACCACTGTTTTAGAGTAATTCCGAACATTTCGCACCTTCTTCCGTTGTCGAACGATTTCCTGAATTCAAAGAAACCTGTTGCAACAACTCAGACACCGACAGCTGGGACCGCACTGTAGCAACTGAAAGAGGGCCGTGGTCCACCAGCCTATGCCCTGACGGCTCAGCAAGGCTTCGGCAGCCGGCGCATCCGCGTCAGGGACTCCCCACAGACTCCCACTTCATGAGCGACTGACCTACCGATTACGCCACACCAGGCCACAGACCTTACTCCAGATGTTTTGACACACTTTCGGTACAGGGAGGGGAGGGGGCTTTCACAACTATCAGCATGGGGAATCACGATTTAAACAACAGGACCAACCCGTCAGCAAGTCGGCGCGGAATGGACGTCCAATAACGCACACCCAGTATAGGTTGTCGCCGCATCGCCTCCACCGTGGCGCGAGCCAACGACCGCTGCGGTGTCCCACCCGGGCATAGATAGATCGCTCCGCTACCGCCCACCACCCCGCAGCCGTCAGCCGCCCACCGCCTGTAGTGTACATATTCAACTTTTAACCTGCCGATGCATACCTGTTAGCCAGGCAGGCAAGCTGCCGCACGTTATCAGCCGAAGAGCCAGGATGGTTTGTTCCCATTTAAGCCAAGCTATGATAACCCAAACAAGCTAAAGGGATCTCGCTGGCCTGCCAGTTTTACCGTGGTGCTACGCTACGTAGCAGTTTATTCTTTACACTTTCACTGCAGTGTTGTGAGTTGGCTTTGGACGTTTCTTACCCGAGTATAATAAGACGAATGCCAATGTACTTCATACATTCCTTTCTTTCCTTTTCGGCGTAGTTAAGGTCTATTTATTTCGTTCGACATGAATAGTTTTCTCTACAGCTTCACACTCTTTCGATTATTACTGGCTATTCTCAATTCGGACAATCATCAAATAACTTCCAGTATATATTTTCTGTGGGGTGCACTCAGCCTCGTGATACCAATTGAGGAGCTACTCGACCGAATAGTAGTGGCTTCGGTCAGGAATACCATCATAACGACCGGGAGAGCGGTGTGCTGACCCCACGCCCCTCCTATCCTCCCCTCAGAATGACACGGTGGTCGGACGGTCCCGGTAGGTCACTCGAGGCCTGAAGACGTAGCCCTTTTGTTTACATATTTTCTGTACCAAGCAGATTCTTTGAAAATCTAGATCCTTTGCAATTAAGAACCCGAAAACATCTATTATACTGCAACACCCACTGAAGTAAGGTTTTGGCAGTTTAGGTTCTGCAAACTTTGTATGTGTCAGCCAAATACGAACCGAGTTACAATAATTTTAATCACTTTTTCCAGGATGTATATTGTGGGATCAATGAATTCATTTTAAGTGCAAATAACAAAAAAGAAAAATGGTTCAAATGGCTCTGAGCGCTATGGGACTTAACTTCTGAGGTCATCAGTCCCCTAGAAATTAGAACTATTTAAAGCTAACTAACCTAAGGACATCACACACATCCATGCCCGAGGCAGGATTCGAACTTGCGACCGTAGTGGTCGCGCGGTTCCATATTGTAGTGCCTAGAACAGCTCGGCCACCCCGGCAGCTGCAAATAACAATTTTAAGTTGCCCATATGCATTGTAGCAAACACGAAGTTTGCTAATCAGGAAAGTACATGTCTGAACGAAAAAGCTTTTATTTCGTACTAATGTGCGGTTTTTAGTATTCACTGAGGCAAATAATTTTTCTATTTCAATCAAAGTTTGCCCTAAATTTAGTAAACCTTTCTGAGTCATCAATTTTCTACTGGTTTCATGCGGCCCGCCATCAATTCCTCTTTTGTGCCAACCTCTTCATCCCAGAGTAGCACTTGCAACCTACGTTCTCAATTTTTTTGCTGGATTTATTCCAGTCTCCGCCTTCCTATACAGTTTTTATCCTCTACAGCTCCCTCTAATGCCAAGGAAGTTATTCCATCATGTCTTAACAGATATCGTATCATTCTGACCCATCTCCTTTTTAGTATTTTCCGCATATTCCTTCTCTCTCCGATTCTGCGCAGAAACTCCTCATTCCTCACCTGATCAGTTCACCAAATTTTCAACATTCGTCTATAGCACAACATCTCAAATGCTTCAAGCCCCTTCTGTTTCGGTTTTCGCACGGTCAATTAAGGCCTATGTTTGATATTAGTAGACCTCTCTTGGACAGAAATGACCTTTTTGCCAGTGCTATTCTGCTTTTGAGGCACTCCTTGCTCTGCCAGTTGCTGGTAATTTTTCTGCGAAGATAGCTCAATTCCTTAACTTCATCTACTTCGTGATCATCAATTCTGATGTTAAATATGTCGCTGTTCTCTTTTCTGGTACTTACCATTAGTTTCGTCTTTCTTCGATTTACTCTCATTCCTTATTCTGTACTCATCAAATTCATTCAGCAGATCATGTAATTCTTGTTCACTTTCACAGAGGATAGCAATCAATGATATCGTTTTAATTCCTCTCCTGAACATTCCTTTTAATTCCATCATTGCTTCTTCGATGTGGAGACTGAAGAGTAGGGGCGAAAGGCTATATCCCTTTACTACACACTTTTTAATCCGAGCACTTCGTTCTCGTTCAACCACTCTTATTATTCCCGCTTGGTTCTTGTACATATGATATATTTACCCTTTTCTCCCTGTAACCTATAACTGTTTTTCTCAGAATTTGGAATATCATGCACCATTTTACATTGTCGAACGCATCTTCCAGGTTAACAAATCCTACGAACGTTTCTTGATTTTTCTTTACGCTTGCTTCCATTTTCAACCGCAACGTCAGAATTGCCTGCCTTCCCAAAAATCCAATCTGGTCATCATCTAAAACATCCTTCTTTATATTGTTCTTATAAACAACATAGATGTATGAGCTGTTAAGCTGATTGTGTGGTAATTCTCGCACTTGTCGTCTCTTCAGTCTTCGGAAGTGTGTGGATCATATTTTTCCGAAAGTCAGACTCATAGATTCTACACACCAACGTAAATACTCGTTTTGTTGCTACTTCCCCAAATGATTAGAAATTCTAATGGAATGTTATCCATCCCCTCTGACTCATTTGATCTTAAGTCCTCCAAGAACACTTAACTTCTGATTATAATGCTGGATGCCCCATTTGGTCTAAATCGACTCCTATTTCTTCTTTTGTCACGCCTGACATTTCTTCCCCTCATAGAGGCCTTCGATGTTCTCTTTCCACCAATCCGCTCACTTCTCTGCATTTAACAGTGGAATTCCCATTGCAGCCTTAATGCTACGACCCTTGCTTTTAGTTTCATCGAAGGCTGTTTTGACTTTTCTATATGCTGAGTCAATCCTTCTGACAACCACTTCCTTTTCAATTTCTTCACATTTTTCATGCAACCATTTCGTCTTAACTTCCCTGTAATTCCTGTTTATTTCAGTCTTCAGTGACTTATATTTCTGTATTTCTGAATTTCCCTGAACATTTTTGTACTTTCTTCTTTCATCGATCAACTGAAGTATATCTTCTGTTATCCATGGATTCTTCGTAGATACTTCTTTGTACCTATATTTTTCTTTCCAACTTCTGTGATTGCCCTTTTTAGAGATGGCCTTTTCTCTTCAACTGCACTGCTTACTGCACTATTCTTAACTGTTGTATCTACCGCCTTAGAGAACCTCAAGCGTGTCCGACTTTTTTGCGTATTGATTCTTCCTGACTAATCTTTCGAACGTCAGCCTGCTCTTCATTACTAACATTGTGATCTTAGTCTATATCTGCTCCTGGGTAAAACTTACAATCCAGTATCTCATTTCGGAATCTCTGTCTAATTATGATGTACTCTAACAGAAATTTTCCAGTGTCATCATGCCTTCTCCAAGTATATCTCCTAGTGATTCTTGAACAGAGAATTCGCCATTAGTAGCTGAAATTTATTACAGAACTCAATTAGTCTTTCCTCCCTCCCATTACTTGTCCCAAGTCCATGTTCTCCACTAACCTTTTCTTTCACTCCTTAGCTTACAACTGGATTCCGGTCCCTCATCACTATTAGATTTTCGTCTCCCTTTACATACTATATTAACCTTACAATATCCTCATATGCATTCTCTATCTCTTCATCTTCAGCTTGCGACGACGGCATGTATACCTGTAACTATCGTTGTCGGTTTTGGTTTGCTGTCGATTCTGATACGACCAACTCTATCAACTGAACTGTTCACAGTAACACACTCTCTGCCGTACCTTCCTATTGATCACGAATCCTGCTCCCGTTATACAATTTTCCGCTGCTTTAAATATTACTCTATATTCATTTCATCAGAAATCCTTCTTCCAATTTCACTTCACTGACCTCTACTGTATCTAGATTGAGCCTTTGCGTTTCCGTTTTCAGATTTTTTACCTTCTATGCCGGGTTCAACCTTCTGACATTCCACGCCCCGAATCGTAGAACTTTATCCTTTCGTTTGTTATTCATACTTTTCCTCATAGTCACCTCAGTTTTGGGAGACCCCTCCCTGATTTCCGAATCAGAAACTATTTCTGAATCTTTTTCCAGTGGAGAGTTCATCATGACACTTTCTCGACTACAGGCCACATGTACTGTAGTTATACTTTATGTGTCTTCAATCCAGTGATTCCCATTTCCTTCTGCATCCTCATGCCGTTGATCCTTGCTGGAGTCCTGAACCTCTGTCCGCTCATCTGCTCTCCTTCACAAGGCCGTTGGCAGAACAAGGGTGACTTCATATTCCAGAAGTATTTGTCCACCAATGCCGATTATCAGTCAAAATTTAAGGAAAGACGGGTTTCGTACCTGAGACCAATGACAGGTGGCTGATCAAAGACGCTATCCCTTGCCCACGAGTAACCACGTGCTCGAAGGCCTCAATTCCTCTGTACAATGAGATTGGAGTGAGGAAACTGACGGACACATTTACAAGTATATAACATACTGGAGGCACCTGAATGACTGTTTAGCTAGTTTTTACACAATTTGCATTGCGTGACACTTTTCACATTGGTTTGTTCATTCTTCTGCTCCCACCATAGACAGCTGTGCTGCAGTAAGAATACGTACGCAAACATATACCTGTTGTCAGGTGCAATCAGCTGAACGGATCCTGTGAAGCTTGCCTGGCTTGCGGAAACCCACGTTGGCCTGCTTTAACCACTGCGCTTCAGAACACATGCACTGTGGTGTCCCCGTTGCAACAGGCTGAGCAGCTTTAATGGTTTCGGCGGAGATACCTGCAGGCAGGCTGGAAGGAGAATTTGTACACCTCTGCGGCCAGTTGAGGTAGCCAGGCCGCCGGTACCGTTGACGAGAAACTGCGTCGACACGCTCATGCTGTTGTGCTTGGGTCCGAGGATCAACTCCCACCGCCTGCAGTCTGTACGTTTCAGAAGTGCTGTGTCATGTCCGTGTACATCAATAACGTTTTCCATTAACTGACTGCCCGCTTTCTTTGTCCATACCATCACCAAACCTGCAGCAGAGAACCATTCGCCGACTTCTGCCCAGCACTAAACCTCTCTACACTATGAGAGTGTCTTGATTTTGATTACCTTGCTTTCATTATCAATGAAAATGTTAGAACACCCTCTCTGTTTCCCCTCCCTGCAGGAAAACCCAAACTAACAGTCTCTAATTGGTATTCGGCTAGCGCCACCAGCTCGATTATTGTAAACTTCATTTCTAATTATGTACTCACTGATCTTGTTCTTCTGTGTACTGACACGCTACTAGTCGCTGCAATAAGAATCATTAGGTAACTTTTTTACTTCATTTAAATATTTAATATCCATCTTCTTCTTTCTTGACCCTATTGTCATGTTTTTGTTTATATTTTCTTACTTTTAGATGTGATGGTTTCAGAGTGGAAACCAGTAATCAATTTCAATAAAGTAGCATGTGACCAAGGTACTGACATTTGTAATGTTATTGAAATGTCACAGCCTCCTCCACAAGTCCAAACAGCCTCAGTTTATGTTGTCAAAATTTATAATTAACATGCCACCTAGATGGCTTCCTGGTCGTGGATTGTATTCCTGGTGCACCGGGACTGCAGTCTCTGTACTTATTTCATTAATGGTGGGAAGCCACGATGCTGGAATGGTTCAAATGGCTCTGAACACTATGGGACTTAACTTCTGAGGTCATCAGTCCCCTAGAACTTAGAACTACTTAAACCTAACTAACCTAAGGACATCACACACATCCATACCCGAGGCAGGATTCGAACCTGCGAGCGTAGCGTCGCGCGGTTCCAGACTGTAGCGCCTAAAACCGCTCGGCCACTCCGGCCGGCGATGTTGGAATCCTATAGATGTCATCTGTATCGGAATTACTTCCATTTTAAGAGATTGTAACTATTTCTCGGACTTTCCTCTTGTAACTGTTGTGATACGTGTTGAATTTATTGGCTAGCACTCGTACGTTATAAAAATTTATGCCTCGGCCACAGTTTTCCTAGCTGCTGAAGTCACTTCATGTCGACCCGTGCAGTGTGGACGTGATTTAGCGCGGCCACTGTAGGTCATTAGGAAACAGTTTTCATTTTTTCTAATTTTCTAGATTCTGTTTTACTTTTTACGAGGGCAGTTCAATAAGTAATGCAACACATTTTTTTTCTCGGCCAATTTTGGTTGAAAAAACCGGAAATTTCTTGTGGAATATTTTCAAACATTCCCGCTTCGTCTCGTATAGTTTCATTGACTTCCGACAGGTGGCAGCGCTGTACGGAGCTGTTAAAATGGCGTCTGTAATGGATGTGCGTTGCAAACAACGGGCAGTGATCGAGTTTATTTTGGCGGAAAACCAGGGCATCTCAGATATTCATAGGCGCTTGCAGAATGTCTACGGTGATCTGGCAGTGGACAAAAGCACGGTGAGTCGTTGGGCAAAGCGTGTGTCATCATCGCCGCAAGATCAAGCAAGACTGACTGATCTCCCGCGTGCGGGCCGGCCGTGCACAGCTGTGACTCCTGCAATGGCGGAGCGTGGGAACACACTCGTTCGAGATGATCGACGGATCACCATCAAACAACTCAGTGCTCAACTTGACATCTCTGTTGGTAGTGCTGTCACAATTGTTCACCAGTTGGGATATTCAAAAGTTTGTTCCCGCTGGGTCCCTCATTGTCTAACCGAACACCATAAAGAGCAAAGGAGAACCATCTGTGCGGAATTGCTTGCTCGTCATGTCGCTGAGGGTGACAATTTCTTGTCAAAGATTGTTACAGGCGATGAAACATGGGTTCATCACTTCGAACCTGAAACAAAACGGGAATCAATGGAGTGGCGCCACACCCACTCCCCTACCAAGAAAAAGCTTAAAGCCATACCCTCAGCCGGTAAAGTCATGGTTACAGTCTTCTGGGACGCTGAAGGGGTTATTCTGTTCGATGTCCTTCCCCATGGTCAAACGATCAACTCTGAAGTGTATTGTGCTACTCTTCAGAAATTGAAGAAACGACTTCAGCGTGTTCGTAGGCACAAAAATCTGAACGAACTTCTCCTTCTTCATGACAACGCAAGACCTCACACACGTCTTCGCACCCGAGAGGAGCTCACAAAACTTCAGTGGACTGTTCTTCCTCATGCACCCTACAGCCCCGATCTCGCACCGTCGGATTTCCATATGTTTGGCCCAATGAAGGACGCAATCCGCGGGAGGCACTACGCGGATGATGAAGAAGTTATTGATGCAGTACGACGTTGGCTCCGACATCGACCAGTGGAATGGTACCGTGCAGGCATACAGGCCCTCATTTCAAGGTGGCGTAAGGCCGTAGCATTGAATGGAGATTACTTTGAAAAATAGTGTTGTGTAGCTAAAAGATTGGGGAATAACCTGGTGTATTTCAATGCTGAATAAAACAACCCCTGTTCCAGAAAAAAAATGTGTTGCATTACTTATTGAACTGCCCTCGTATATACTGACTGGAAAACCATAATATCCTTTGGCCATCAGCGGTTCCTTTAAGTAATTCAGTCGCTGTCACTGATGCGGAAGGCACACGATGGCCATGTCTTGAACACTGCTTATTTCAGGGCTTGGGTAGTGGTGAGAAATGGCTCCTAAATACATATTTACACTCATAATCTCTCTATTCATTTTGAGACCCGGAATTATGTCGTGCCATGTAATTGTAAATCATATTATGTTATCACGTATACAGGTTATTCAGTCATTCAATGCCAATGTGATGACACACAACAACAGGCATATTTTTCAAGAGACCAGTTCCATTGGTCGTGACCGGGCTAAAAATCTCACGAAATTCCCGATTCTCGCGCAATTTGTCTGCTACTGATGTACGGATTAGCCGCTACAGCAGCTAAAGCACCTACATGGGCATTATCATTTGTTGCAGGTCGTGGATGACGTTTCTCATGTGGCTGAACACTTCCTGTTTCTTTAAATAACGTAACTATCCGGCGAACGGTCCGAATACTTGGATGATGTCGTCCAGGATACCGAGCAGCTTACATAGCACAAGTCCGTTGGGCATTTTGATCACAATAGCCATACAGCAACACGATATGGACTTCTTCTGCATTTGGTAAACTGTCCATTTTTTGTATCATGAAGCAAATACCGTCCGCACTGGCGGTATGTTACGTGATACCACGTACTTATACGTTTGTGACTATTACAGCGCCATCTATCACAAAGCGAAAGAAGTGGTCCAACTAAAACATTCGTATTTCTTTACGTACTTCACGAATATGTAAAAAAGTGGGGGTTCCTATTATTAAAAAAACGCAGTTGATATGCATTTGACCTATAGCAGCGGCATCCAGCGGGCCCATAGCGCCATCTGGTTTCCCCCTTCAAGCTAAACGAGTTTCGTTCTTTGCAGTTTTTTCGTTTGATGATAATTTCGTGAGATATTTGGCCGGTCACTATCAATGGGCCGGGCGGGATTAGCCGATCGGCCTAAGGAGCTGCAGTCATTGACTGTGCTGATGGTCCCGGCGGAGGTTCGAGTCCTCCCTCGGGCATGGATGTGTGTGTTTGTCCTTAGCATAATTTAGGTTAAGTAGTGTGTAAGCTTAGGGACTGATGACCTTAGCAGATAAGTTCCATAAGATTTCACACACACACACACACACACACACTATCAATGGAACGCCCTGTATATATAATGAAGTTGGAACTCTCGGAGCGCGAAACCTACTCACACTTGTCCGGTTTTTTTTAATATTCTTCGCTACTGGCATACTTAGCGGTGCTTACTGGTACCTCAGTATGAGTTTGCAACAATATATTATTTACCGAAACATATCATTGCAACATCTGTCAGTCTGATCACTGAATTTATGATCACCCTGTAATGTGCAGGAGACGGTCGTTTCCTGATTAGCTGTGGTGCCTTGGATACAAAATCTAGCTGCTCTGTGGAGACACCGAAGGCAGTCGTGCATATTTCATCAGCAGGGATCACACAGTGAGCTGGTCCTGTAACCGGAACCCCTCTTCCGAGACGCTGCAGCCGTAACAAACAGACGCTGCCGTAAACCGATCTGGCTAGGGTCGGGGCATCAGCGGAGGAGATCGCCCCAGGCTAACGTCCCGCTCTTCAATTATTCAGACGACGGACAGGCCGTAACGCGCTTCGTCGCTTCTCCCCAGACGGACTGACTCAGATCTTACTTCTCGCCAAGTCCACTACCTTTCATAGTACTAAAAGAATTTTACTTGTGCCCGTAACTGTTGATGTGCTAAATCCGGATTATTACGTAGCAAACGGCTTCAGTTTGAGGCTATTTTGTCGCGAAAATCCCGATAATGATCAGAGACAACCTATTAGATGGCCGTTCTGAAGCACTACGTCAACATCTACACCTACAATCTGCAAACCACTTCAAGATGTACGACCGAGGGTACTTCGTACCACTATCACTTTCTCCCTTTGCTGTCCCAGTTGCGGATAGTGTGAGTGTAATACGGATGTTGGGAAACCTCTTTGTGTACTCGAATATAGTTCATCGTCTTTCCCGAAGTGATGTCGAAGGAACCACTACACTTGTTGACTCTTTCAGGGACATAAGCACTATGATACTAATCAACGCGCTTTTAACTTTTGCCAATGGTGCCCCTAGAGAAACGAGCTGCACTTCTTCGGACCTTTACTGTCTCTTCCACATATCCTATCTGGTAAGAATCCCAGATTAACGAACAATAGTCAAGTGTCGATGGAAAGAGGGTGGACTACATTACCAGAAGATTGTACCGTAGCATCTCTTTTGTTACCTCCGTTCGTTCCACTTTAATTCCCACATATTTCATGTTTGTCACTATTTCCAGTGACTGTTCTGCAACTATATAATCATAAAATAGCGAGAACTTCCACATTCTTAAGAGTAATGCACCATATTTTTTTACGTTTGGGTCAACTACCAATCCGTTCACCAAGGGTCGATCCTTTGCAGGCTTTCCTCCGTTCCGATACAATTTAAAAGCACTGCGAATTCTCTGTAAGCAACAGCAACATACGCAGGCTTCAATGGCCTCAGTGGTGCTTCCGACATTATCTACGGGATCATTTATACATTTCATAAACAGTGATGGGTATATGTCAGTCCTCGGGGTATGCCTGAAGTCACTTTTCTGCCTGAAGATTTCTCGCGGAGGATGACAAAATGTTATCTATCTGGGACCTTACGCACAATCAGAAATCTGGTCTGATTTTCCGCTGACGGAATAGTACCCTAAAGGTTTAGTTTGCATTAAAGAAAACTTAAGGCTGAAATCAGGAGCTCCTTTTCCTTCTTTTGATAAGCACACCATTACTATAATTCTTAGGATATGTTCTTTGGTGAAAATTAGAGCGTCACCAGTCGCTGTATCTTACTGTGCTTGGTATGCCCAATACGTTTTGGAGCTAAATTCCATCCCCAAGACAAATAATTTATGCGTTTCAAGTTTGCCGCAATCCCTGCTTCAGCCTGAGGATGGGATTTCCCTGCTCTTTTTCTTATTTTTTTCTTCAAGTCGAGCTAATTTGAGCACTGGCGATTTTTATTAACACGAGCTTGATTTTGTTGGGGTAATGAGTAATTGCGAGATTCATCTGTATAGTTGTGTTTTTTTTTTGTTCACTTCCTCTACTTGTTTCGTTTTATCGTAAATACGTTCTGCACGCTCCTTTGGCGGTACGGAAAGTACATTTTCTGGGAAATTCTGTGATAGAAATGGGAGGTGCTTACAACTGTAGCCTGCCTGCCGCAAGAGCTGGCCACGCAGCAAGCCACGAGAGTACCCAGCCGAAGAGTCAGCCTGGCCCGAAGTCTGAGGTGACATAGGAGTCAGCAGGGAGCCTGCTAGCTAAACAAGAGCGCTGCAGGCTCCAGGTTTCTCAGGAAGACAATAGGAGGGACTCAGCCGGCAAATACAATGCCTTTTCAGAGGACGCCCTAACGCGAGAGGAAACACGAATGACACTCCGTTGCTAAAAATGGCGAGTCTCTTGAATGTTACTGGAGGACAGATTTAAGCAGACACCATCTTTTCTGTGTTCTTGAAAGTGAAGAGCACTCAGTGCTCCATATTTGTACCTCGCTTCTGGGGGCGGAAAGCCCACCTCGGCAGAACGACTGAGTACAGATTTGGACAGGCTTTGCTACTCCCGGGAATGTTTCTGAGTGGCTTTTCCTTACAAATTTAGTAGGTGGGATTTGAAATGTTATTGTAAAATATCTGCATTGTCAATGGATGCCTATAATTGAAGTGCAGTTGCTCTCAGAGTTCCAGTGTGGCTGTAAACTTGGACGACATGCTAATGCGTTAATGCGGAACCGATTTACGCTGGAAAAAAAGGACAATTTTGGCCGCGAGGTGCTATTTTAGCACTGTATACTTCTTGCGTAAAGGTATGACACCCACGCTGTTTTTTGACAAGTGTGAGTAAACAACCGTGCTCTGTTAATGAAACTGTTTCATGTGTACGGCACTGTTTACAGTGCTGCATATGGCGAGTATCGCCGACTGAAAGATCGGAGCAGGAACCCGATTCGTTAAATTTGAAAACCCGGGTCAGTTTGGTGTGGTTCTTAGAAACCGAAGGCGTTCTATCTCGGTTGAAGTTACTGACTAGTTGCAATTGCTGCTGCTATTACCATGCAGCACCTGCACCTTGCAGGACTATACCCTATGGAGTGACGAGGCATATTTTACACTACAGGGTGCACTGAAGATACTGAACTGCCGCATTTGGGGTTCTGTTGAACCGCTTGTTGTGCACGAAGAGCGACTGCATCCTCCGTATGTGACTGTGTGATGTGGATTCGCTGGCACCTTTAATCTCAATCCGCTCTTCTTCGAAGAAGATGCATTCAGAGGCCCTGCAAGGTGTACTGTAACATATGCACGTTATCGAGACCTCCCGCTTTGGAAGACCACAACTGTGTGGAAGCCACTGTTTTCTTGCTCGTTGGAACAATACCTCAGTGAAAGATCTGCTTACACGAACGTATTATCTCCAGAGGTTTTTTCAGATTTATGGCCTGTAAGATCACCTGATGTGAATCCTTGTGACCTTTGGCTCTGGGGGTATCTAAAATAACTCTTTTTATCAGGGACAAGTTCGATCGCTACCACATCTGATGGCCGGGAACATGTTGCTCAGATTTTCAACGGAACTGCTGCGAGCAACTGTTGATCATTTTACGAATGCCGCATATCGTCCACGTCTCCTGTGCTCATATTGAGAAAAGTATGTAAGCGGCAATTTATACTGAATTCAACAATTATGCCATTCTCACTTGTTTGATATTGCCTGTCCACGTCCCGTTCCTACTTATTTGCGTATGGAAAGATTCCTATACGTCTTTCTTGCGTTCACGGCGCCAGATTTGCACCTGGTCGCCAAAATTGGAACTAATTTTTTCCAGCTTAAATCGGTTCCGCATTAAAGCGTTAGAATATCGATCAGGTTTCGCTGCCATTAGATAATTGCAGCCCCCACTGGACTTCTGTGAGTAGATGCACTTTAATTAAAAGCACCCGGTAATAACTTTTGAGTCGGTAATCCTACTCGCGCTGCGAGTTGTCGGTAAGCACTGTAGGAACCCAAGGAGAAAAAAAGCGACGAAGTCTAAGGGCTATTCGGACATCGGCAGAGATGGAGAGAATTTGGTCCATTCGGCAGCAAGCAGTCCTGGACATGGCTTGCCCTTTGAACTTTGAACTTAACGCGGTGATTCCTCGTGGAGGTGGAGGGAAGCAGCTGACAATAGACCTGGTCTCTCGCGACCAATGCTAGTTCATCTTCAGTGCCGGCGACCATTTCTTCGTGGTCGCTGTCATTAGTTCAGTAACGATAAGATAAATCTGTGGCGGTAAGCGCATAGTCAGTAAAGAATCATAGAAGCGATCGCTTTACAGCTTAGTTAACGTGGGATTGATAGATGATGGATACATGTGATTTCCAGACTCACCGGAGCCTAGTAGCGTAGAATCGTGGGCCTTGGGCTATGATTCTCAGTTTTCATGGAATCGAGTATCTACTTGGTAATAAAGAAGGGTGAGCTTGTGACTTACCCTTGTGTACGATACGACAAAATTCAATTCCATATTATTTGCCAGTTTCGACTTGCCTCACAGTACTTTGACTGGATTTTAATATAACTAATTTTGGTGCCGATGATGTGTTCTTGTGTATGGTCTATTTTTTTCACTGTTTTTGTTTAAATGTTTGTAAAGTTGAGGAGAGTCTCTTGAAAGATTAAAACATACCCTGGACAATGTATTTAATTTCATAGTTAGATTTCTCACCTAGCTTTTACTATACATGGGAACTCAGTTACCAGAACTGTATTACTAGGGCCCAGATTTTCATTACATTAATTTCTTAGAAGCTAGGTTGTTTGCTAGCTTTTCCGTTGTACGATACTTTTGTGTTTCATGAGATGAGTCTGGTTTACGAGGGTCCTGGCGTAGCAAGTACTGAAGTTGAATTCTGCTTCGAAGCTCGACGGCGTGTCGCAGTGTTACAAAACAACGAAGAATTTAATTTTTGGGGAATAACGGATGAAATTGTGTATAAAAATTTAAATAACGAATTAATGACGTTTACCTTGCCTTCTCACACTTCTCGCCTACATCGGTGGAAAACATTTGTATTTCCCCAAACACAGTCACACTGTGTATAACTGGTCAATTGTGTAATTTACTGCCTGGTTCAAAAATGTGCTCACAATTAGCCGTTTCTAATTATACATATTACGGCTGTGCATTAATTGATGCTAATAAAAAGAAGTAATTTTCTTGTTATGTAATTAATGTATATGCATCATTTGAGAGGAACTAAATTAAAAGGGACAAATTAAATGTTACAAATAGGTGATAAAACGTGCGGAATGGGCCGGTGCTTGAAAAACACTGGTAAGCGGAATTTTGTGCTTTGGTACAACGTTAGGAATTGTTTTATGCGGTGTCAAGTACTTGTTACTAAGTTAAAACATTCAGATATATTCCACATTTCGCCTGATTCTTGTTTTTGTGAGGCGTATCAGTTGTTGGCATATGAGTCCTATGATTCAAAGGTATTGAGTGATATAAAAGTAGGTATCTTAGGTGTTGCGAAACAACTCAAATCACTTAAGAAAAGTAAGTCTTCCGGTATAGATGGTATACTAATCAGATTCGTTTCAGAGTATGCAGACACATAAGCGCCTTTCTTAGCAGTCATATAGAACCGCTCACTTGACTAAAGGTCTGTTCCTAAAGTCTGGAAAGTAGCACAGGTCACACCAATATTGAAGAAGGGAAATAGGAGTGACCCATTTAATTGCAGACCCATATGGCTGACCTCAATTTGCAGTAGGATTTGGGAGCATATACCGTACTCTAACATTATGAATCACCTTGAAGAAAATGACTTATTGATAGATAACCAACACGGATTCAGAAAATATCGTTCTTGTGCAACACAGCTTCCTCTTTATTCCCATGAGGTAATGAGTGCTGTCGACAAGGGATCAGATCGATTCCATATTCCTAGATTTCCAGAAGGCTTTTGATACCGTTCCTCACAAGCGACTATTAATCAAATTTCGTGTATATGGATTATCGTCTCAATTGCGTGACTGGATTTGTGATTTCCTCTCAGAGAGGTCACAGTTCGTAGTGATAGGCGGAAAATCATCGAGAAGAACAGAAGTGATATCTGGCGTTCTGCAAGGTAGTGTCATAGGCCCTCTACTGTTTGTGATTTATATAAATGATCTAGGTGATAATCTGAGCAGCCCTCTTAGACTGTTTACAGATGACGCTGTAATGTACCGTCTAGTAAAATGATCAGACGATCAATTACAATTACAAAATGATCTAGAGACAATTTCTGAATGGTGCGAAAAGTGGGTTTTAGCACTAAACAAAGAAAAGTGCGAGGTCATCCACATGAGTACTAAAAGAAATCCGATAAATTTTGGGTATATGATAAATCGCACAAATCTAAGGGCTGTCAATTCGACTAAATACCTAGGAATTACAGTGACTCACTTCCAGGCACACGACGGCTTAAATACTGGCTCGGACCCAACCATGCAGAGGAAACACGCCCACTGCAAAACGACATCCCTGCACCAGGAAAGGACCGACTCAAGTTCCACAAGATGGCAACTGAAGGGGCGCAGAAGCACTCGGAGAACCAGTTACACCACGGCGTCGCAGCTCACACCGGCCAGACATGCCGTGGGTTGACTCCTGCTGCTCTCGTGTCGACCGCGAAGCCACTCCCCTCGCTATACGGCGCGGCCCACTGGACTCACGTGGCGACCTCACATGCGCCGACGCTCAAGACGGACAAGTCATCTTGTGTCTCAGTGCGCGACCGACCAACCGATCGATCCAACGGCCAATGCACATTGCCTAAGCAAACTGGAGCAGACTGGCGGCCTAACGCGCAGACTCATATGCAGGAACAAAACCCCGACCGGGCGACCACTCGCTGAGTTCTCTTACTGGCTTACAAGGGGAGGCCGCCAGTTGTCAAATTCAGATTCGATTCATACTGCGCATAATAAAAGCTCATGGCCAGAGGTGTAATGTGGCAAAGCACCAAGATGCACTTCTCAGCCGTTGTCGAGAAAATAGACAGTTAAAAGAAACCGTTGCGGTGAAATACTCTCTACGATTAATGATATTCGACAGCGTCATAGCGCAGCGGTAAGCGCTCGGGTTCGTAATCCGAAGGTCGCCGGATCGAATCTCGCGGCATGCAACTATTTTTTAAGTATTTATTTTTTTTAATTCATATATATATATATATATATATATATATATATATATATATATATATATATATATATATATATATACAATTCCCGGCAATCAGTTGCAACAATTTTGTTTTCCGCAAACAAAGTAGTATTTCACAAATGTTATCAATTGTCTTCATAATGTTAACCACGTATAGTTAATGGAAGACGTAGAAACGAATACGTATAGCGTAAGTCAAACGTTCGAATTAGAATAGCGGCCCCACGAACACAAACTTGCTGTGGCAGGTACGAAATATAAACTCCGTGACTCGCTCGTTACACTTGAAGGACAGATGTTGAATGGGCCGAAACGAGCCGCCCCATAACAGCCTGCTAACTTCGAAAGAAGGTAGATGCGGTCCCTAGCGCAACTTATAACATCGTCGAAAATCAGTGCGGACGGGAGAGCTTTGGTACATCCTGTTAAAGAAACGGAAAAATAAAGGCGGTACAATTGGAGAGCGATCCTCCTTCACCAACATGCATAAGCAATTCATTAATAGTTTATATATATATATATATATATATATATATATATATATATATATTTGAATTGCAAAAAACTAATAATAAAAAAACATTGCATGGCGCGAGATTCGATCCGGCGACCTTCGGATTACGAACCCGAGCGGTTACCGCTGCGCTGTGACGCTGTAGAAAATCATTAATCGTAGAGAGTATTTCACCACAACGGTTTCTTGTAACTGTCGATTTTCTCGACAACGGCTGAGAAGTGCATCTTGGTGCTTTGCCACATTACACCTCTGGCCATGAGCTTTTATTATGCGCAGTATGAATCGAATCTGAATTTCACAATTTGCGGCCTCCCCTTGTTAGTGGAAAGACTCTCATTTTGCCGGCGTTAAAGGTTGATCCGAACGACCGACATACTAGCACTCCGAACGACAGACAGACACTAACTGCCTCACAAATGCGGACGAGAGACAGACCCAGACTGACTCCGACTGACTCACCGGCGAGCTCATAGTGCCCCTTAAATGCACGTGAACAGGCCAACTTTCCCCTTTCCCACCAGAGGGAGACACCAAAGCTACGATTGCCACAGCGGCGCCACAGCCAGAAACGGAGGGCGATTGCACTAAGTGCTGCGGCGCGCTCTTCATAACAGAAATTTTTACCACGGCTCATTCTGCATGATTCGTATGTCTCACATCTAGTTGTGCTATCTACCATTCATCTTTGGTCCCTTCTACAATCTTCACATCGAGCACTTTTCTCCATTACTGTCATATGATGCCTCACGACATGATATAAAAAATTCTTCTCTCGGTTCAGGACCTCTGAACTCGCTGTATCCTAACACTCGTTATTCTTTTATAAGTCTTTTTACACTAAAACGCCAAAGAAACTGGTATAGACAGGCGTATTCAAATACAGAGATATGTAAACAGTCAGCTACGCCTGTGTTAGACAAACGTTGGGCGCAGTTGCTAGATCAATTTCTGTTGCTACAATGGCTACAGTTTAAGTGAGTCTGAACGTCGTTTTAAAGTAGGTGCGCGAGCGATGGCACATAACTTTTCCGAGGTAGGGATGAAGTGGGGATTTTCCCGTACGACAATTTCACGAGTGTACCGTGAATATCAGGAATCCGATAAAACTTCAAATCTCTAACATCGCTGCGGCCGGAGAAAGTTCCTAGAAGAATATGACCAACGACGACTGAAGAGAATCGTTCATCGTGACAGAAGAGCAAACCTTCCGCAAATTTCAGTGCTGGGCCATCAATAAGTGTCAGCGTGCGAACCATTCAACGAAACATCGTCGCAATGGGCTTTCGGAGGCGAAGGCCTACTCGTGTACCCTTGATGACTGCACCACAGAAAGCTGTACGACTCGCCTACACCCGTGAACATCCACATTGGAGTGTTGATGACGGAAAAATGTTGCCTCGTCAGACGAGTCTCGTTTCAAATTGAATCGTCGGATGAACGTGTACGGGTATGGAGACACCCTCATGAATCATGGATCCTGCGTGTCAGCAGGGGAATGTTCAAGCTGATGGAGGCCTTGTAATGGTATGGAGCGTGTGCAGTTGAAGTCATACGGGACCACATGTAGATACCACTCTGACAGGTGACACGTACGTAAGAATCCTGTCTGATCACCTGCATCCATTCATGTCCATTGTGTCTTGGGTAATTGCAACAGGACAATCCGACACCCCACACGTCCAGAATTGCTACAGAGTGGCTCCAGGAACACTCTTCTCAGTTTAAATACTTCCTCTAGCTACCAAACTCCTCAGACATGAACATTATTGATCATATCTAGGATGCCTTGTAACGTGCTGTTCAGAAGAGATCTCCACCCCTCGTGCTCTTACGGTCTTACGGAGAACCCTGGAGAATTCACGGTATCATTTCCCTTCAGCACTACTTCAGACATTAGTAGAGTCCATGCCAGTGCCGGAAGCGGTGGCCGAGCTGTTCTAGGCGCTTCAGTCCGGAACCGCGCGACTGCTACGGTCGCCGGTTCGAAACCTGCCTCGGGCATGGATGTGTGTGATGTCCTTAGGTTAGTTACGTTTAAGTAGTTCTAAGTTCTAGGGGACTGATGACCTCCGATGTTAAGTCTCATAGAGCTCAGAGCCATTTGAACCATTTTCCATGTCACGACGTGTTGAGGCATTTCTGCGTGCTCACGGGGGCCGTACACGATATTAGGTAGGTGTACCAGTTTCTTTGGATCTTCAGTGTGAAAGTTTATATTCTCTTCTTCTCTTTTCTTCTTGTCTTTCTTCCAGACAACTACTTTCAGGAAAAAACTTCCTAATTCGTTTTTATTCGGTAGCTGCAAATTTCTATTTTTTTGAAACCTTTTCTTGCGGTTGATGGTCGTCACATTGTATTGTCTTTAGTTATGACGTCGGCAGTAAGTTTTGTGCCTAAGAAACAAAACTGATCAACTACTGCCGTGTCCCTAAGTCGCTGATTTAAATCAATATTAGAGTGTTGGCTCAACCGCCTTGATCTACTAGAACAATGTTGGATCGCATTACGTAGCGAGAAGAATGTAAATACATTAAATGAGCATCTCATAAGTGAACAGACAACTTCTTCATAAACGTTGTACATTTGTGTTAATATCGATCTTTGTTCAATAACAATAATTACAGTTTTACCATTGATAATTATTTTCTTGGCGACAGTTGTACTTCTGATCTTCTCAGCAAGATTGTCTACATCTACATGATTACTCTGCAATTCACATTTAAGTGCTTGGCAGAGGGTTCATCGAACCACAATCATACTATCTCTCTACCATTGCACTTCCGAACAGCGCGCGGGAAAAACGAACACCTAAACCTTCCTGTTCGAGCTCTGATTACTCTTATTTTATTTTGATGGTCATTCCTACCTATGTAGGTTGGGCTCAACAAAATATTTTCGCATTCGGAAGAGAAAGTTGGTGACTGAAATTTCGTAAATAGATCTCGCCGCGACGAAAAACGTCTTTGCTTTAATGACATCCATCCCAGCTCGCGTATCATATCTGCCACACTCTCTCCCCTATTACGTGATAATACAAAACGAGCTGCCCTTTTTTGCACCCTTTCGATGTCCTCCGTCAATCCCATCTGGTAAGGATCCCACACCGCGCAGCAATATTCTAACAGAGGACGAACGAGTGTAGTGTAAGCTGTCTCTTTAGTGGACTTGTTGCATCTTCTAAGTGTCCTCCCAATGAAACGCAACCTTTGGCTCGCCTTCCCCACAATATTATCCATGTGGTCTATCCAACTGAAGTTGTTCGTAATTTTAACACCCAGGTACTTGGTTGAATTAACAGCCCTGAGAAGTATACTATTTATCGAGTAATCGAATTCCAACGGATTTCTTTTGGAACTCATGTGGATCACCTCACACATTTCGTTATTTAGCGTCAACTGCCACCTGCCACACCGTACAGCAATCTTTTGTAAATCGCTTTGCAACTGATAGTGGTCTTCGGATGACCTTACTAGACGGTAAATTACAGCATCATCTGCGAACAACCGAAGAGAACTGCTCAGATTGTCACCCAGGTCATTCATATAGATCAGGAACAGCAGAGGTCCCAGGACGCTTCCCTGGGGAACACCTGATATCACTTCAGTTTTACTCGATGATTTGCCGTCTATTACTACGAACTGCGACCTTCCTGACAGGAAATCACGAATCCAGTCGCATAACTGAGACGATACCCCATAGGCCCGCTGCTTGATTAGAAATCGCTTGTGAGGAACGGTGTCAAAAGCTTTCCGGAAATCTAGAAATACGGAATCAACTTGAGATCCCCTGTCGATAGCGGCCATTACTTCGTGCGAATAAAGAGCTAGCTGTGTAGCACAAGAACGATGTTTTCTGAAACCATGCTGATTGCGTATCAATAGATCGTTCCCTTCGAGGGGATTCATAATGTTTGAACACAGCATATGCTTCAAAACCCTACTGCAAACCGACGTCAATGATATAGGTCTGTAGTTCGATGGATTACTCCTACTACCCTTCTTAAACACTGGTGCGACATGCGCGGTTTTCCAATCTGTAGGTACAGATCTATCGGTGAGCGAGCGGTTGTATATGATTGCTAAGTAGGGAGCTATTGTATCAGCTTAATCTGAAAGGAACCTAATCGGTATACAATCTGGACCTGAAGACTTGCCCGTATCAAGCGATTTGAGTTGCTTCGCAACCCCTAAGGTATCTACTTCTAAGAAACTCATGCTAGCAGCTGTTCGTGTTTCAAATTCTGGAATATTCCATTCGTCTTCCCTGGTGAAGGAATTTCGGAAAACTGCGTTCAATAACTCCGCTTTAGCGGCACAGTCGTCGGTAACAGTTCCATTGGCAATGCGCAGCGAAGGTATTGACTGCGTCTTGCCGCTTGCGTACTTTACATACGACCAGAATTTCTTCGGATTTTCTACCAAATTTCGAGACAATGTTTCGTTGTGGAACCTATTAAAGGCATCTCGCATTGAAGTCCGTGCCAAATTTCGCGCGTCTGTAAATTTTAGCCAATCTTCGGGGTTTCGCGTTCTTCTATACTTCGCATGCTTTTTCTGTTGCCTCTGCAACAGCGTTCGGACCTGTATTGTGTACCATGGGGGATCAGTTCCATCTCTTACCAATTTATGAGGTATGAATCTTTCAATTGCTGTTGCTACTATATCTTTGAATTTGAGCCACATCTCGTCTACATTTGTATAGTCAGTTCGGAAGGAATGGAGATTGTCTCTCAGGAAGGCTTCTAGTGACACTTTGTCCGCTTTTTAAAATAAAATTATTTTGCGTTTGTTTCTGGTGGATATGGAAGAAACGGTATTGAGCCTAGCTACAACGACCTTGTGATCACTAATCCCTGTAGCAGACATGATGCTCTCTATTAGCTGTGGATTGTATGTGGCTAAGAGGTCAAGTGTGTTTTCGCAACCATTTACAATTCGCGTGGGTTAGTAGACTAATAATTTTCGGAGAAAGCATTTAGCACAATCTCGGAAGATATTTTCTGACTATCACCGGTTTTGAACAAGTATTTTTGCCAACATATCGAGGGAAGGTTGAAGTCCCCACCAACTATAGCCGTATGAGTGGGGTATTTATTTGTTACGAGGCTCAAATTTTCTCTAAACTGTTCAACAACTATGTCATCGGAGTCTGGGGGTCGGTAGAAGGAGCCGATTATTAACTTAGTTCGGCTGTTAAGTATAACCTCCACCCATATCAATTCGCACGGAGTATCTACTTCGACTTCACTACAAGATAAACCACTACTGACAGACACAAACACTCCACCACCAATTCTGCCTAATCTATCTTTCCTGAACACCGTCTGAGACTTCGTAAAAATTTCTGCAGAACTTATTTCAGGCTTTAGCCAGCTTTCTGTACCTACAACGATTTCAGCTTCTGTGCTTTCTATTAGCGCTTGAAGCTCAGGGAATTTCCCAGCACAACTACAACAATTTACAACTACAATTCCGACTGTTCCTTGATCCAAGCACGTCCTGTATTTGCCATGCACCCTTTGAGATTGCAGCCCATCCCGTACTTTCCCGAGGCCTTCTAGCCTAAAAAAAACCGCCCAGTCCACGCCACACAGCCTCCGCTACCCGTGTAGCCGCCAGCTGTGTGTAGTGAACTCCTGACCTCTTCAGCGGAACCCGAAATCCCACCACCCTATGGCGCAAGTCAAGGAATCTGCAGCCAACACGGTCGCAAAACCGTCTGAGCCTCTGATTCAGACCCTCCACCCGGCTCTGCACCAAAGGTCCGCAGTCGGTTCTGTCAACGATGCTGCAGATGGTGAGCTCTGCCTTCATCTCGTAAGCAAGACCGGCAGCCTTCACCAAATCAGATAGCTGCTGGAATCAGAATTTCATCAGATCCAAAGCGACACACGACATTAGTGCCGACACGTGCCACCACCTGCAGCTGGCTGCACCCTGTGCTCTTCATGGCATCCGGAAGGACCCTTTCCACATCAGGAATGACTCCATCCGGAATGCACACGGAGTGCACACTAGATTTCTTCCCCTCCTTAGCCGCCATATCCCTAAGGGGCCCCATTACGCGCCTAACATTGGAGCTCCCAACTACCAATAAGCCTACCCTCTACGATTTCCCGGACCTTGAAGGCTAAGAATCATCCTCAGAAACAGGGCAGGCAGCTGCATCTGGCTGAAACCTGTTTGTCAGACGCACCGGGGAGGATTTCTGATCAGCCTCCGGGGACGTCTTTCGCTGCCTGGCACGCATTGGAACGACCTCCCAATCAACCACAGGCGAGGGATCAGCCCCACTGCGGGCAGCAACTGGGGTAACCACAGTGGCAGACCGATCTGGGGACAGACGGCACGAGGTTGACATCCCCGTGATACTCAAGTCCGGCTCCCCACAGTGGTGCCCATTGGCAACAGCCTCAAGCTGCGCGACCGAAGTCAGCACCGCCTGCAGCTGTGAGCAAAGGGATGGCAACTCAGCCGTCATCCGAACACGGCAATCACAGTCGCTGTCGATTCTAATCGATGTTGAACAACAGTTACTGAAACACGAGTCCGTGCCTAGAAAACGCAAGGGAAACACGCAAAGAATGTATCAACTAACCTGTACAAATGCCTAATGACTGCGCTACAATCTGCCTGAATTTACGATTACAGTAACTAAAACTCGAAATTACACCTGCTGTACGAAAGTCACACACAATTTAAGTAAGAATCTACGAAGTAAATACAGAAAAGAAGCAATATACGTATCTTTCTGCGCTGCCGATGTGCACCAACTGGGAGCTCAGGCCACGCTGGTCTCTGAGAGCCTACTAGACAGACAAGTGCCACTGACGTACCAAAACAAAACAAATGCCTAACGACTGCGCTACAATCTGCCTAAATGTACCATTACAGCAACTAAAACTCGAAATTACACCTCTTATACGAATCTCACACGCAATTTAAGTAAGAATCTACGACGTAAACACAGAGAAGAAGCTATATACGTATCTTTCTGCGCTGTCGATGTGCACCAACTGGGAGCTCAGGCTACTTAGATCACTGGAGTCACTTTGATTTCTTGTCTTCTATCACGAAGTGATCACTCGCGTTATTTATGTATTTGTCTTGTGGGTGTGGGCTTCGTGGTGAACTTCGACCTGTGCACACGAATGGCTGTTATTGTGACACTGCCATTACTCGGGGTGGCATATACAAGTACTTTTTAGTTTATTTTATCAGCTGGATGCATGATGTCGAAGTACATCTTAAGAGCTCCTGGTTACAAGGGAGGTAACCAAGAAGTTTTATTGCTTTTCTTTTTGTGTGTTTGTCGTGATCGCTTTTGGAGAATCTTGTACAATAATTCTGAAGATACACGCATGACTTTATAAACGCGTAAGTTTAATGTTTTTGCGCTGGTTACCCAAAACTTTAAATTGATTGTAACAATCACGGCATCATATTTGTTTATCTCAGATACAGTCAAAGCGTCTCTGATTCAATGTAAGTACACTATCGCACACATTCGTTGGTGTTCACTCTGTAACCTCTTTTAGAAACAGTATCCTTTTCTATCGTGTTAATATTCTGCTTGGTGTACTGTCACGTTAATTTATAAAATACTTAGAACACTAAAATAATAAAATAAACTGACGTTTATCAGAACAAAGTCCTCACTATACACCGCCGCCGTTGGATAAACTAACAGCGGTTGCGCTTCAGCTTGTTGCGCAAATGGAATCATTTCTCACCTACTAACACCAGGGAAACAGGATTCCCAGAAGTTTGGTCGCTGATTTTCAACATGCTACCAATCTCCATCAAGCCATGAAATCCCGAAACAATAAGCCACATATCCCCTCCCTGTCTCCTAACATCCACTAATGACACATTAGGGCCGCGCGGGATTAGCTAAGCGGCCTGAGGCGCTGCAATCATGAACTGTGCGGTTGATCCCGGCGGAGATTCGAGTCCTCCCTCGCGCATAGGTGTGTGTGTTTGCCCTTAGGATAATTTAGGTTATGTAGTGTGTAAGCTTAGGGACTGATGATCTTAGCAGTTAACTCCCATAAGATTTCGAACACATTTGAACATTTTGACACATTAGGGGCAAGAAAATCTAACAAATATGACATCTGTGGTGTAGTGACTCTGTTAGAAAAGCTATATACTTAAGTACGCTGTCCCCAGGTAGTTAGTACTACTGCTGAATAAGAATGCTACAAATCGGCAGAGACGTCAGTTTATTTTAGTGTTTTATAAGTATACGTGGCTGTACACCCAGCAGGACTTTAAAGAAATCGAAATCGATGCGTTAGCATGCGTATTTGTTTGAGTGACCTGTATGGGCAACAAGGAGCATCCGTGGATGTCGTCGAAACTATCGGTGACAGATTGAAGAAGATTGATGGAATTACTTACAGGAAAGCCTGCTCGAAAAAAAAGAATCACTCTGCAACCACCAGAAGGAGGATTCAGGGAACTTACAAGGAAGACGCTCAGTACAGGACTGGACGTATCTCGAATCGTCGGAAATCTCCTTATAAACCGTAAGCAGTGGGGTGACGTCAGTATTACCCAAGGGCCTTAACTTCACAGTGCTGCCTATGAGGATCCCCACGGAAGTAGATGTTCAACATATTCAAGCGGAACACCGACATATTCCACAAGTTGAAACCAAAAACGTAACAAGAAACAGCCAGAAGCCTTCAAGTTGCGGACACACTCAAACGTCTCTCCGGAACAAAGAGCCGCCATTTAATTTCAAAGGAAAAATAAAATTTTTCTTCCGGCGGATAAAGAAAATGTCACTTTTGTACGTCCAAGGCACGATAACTGTTCGTGACATGTCAGCTGACTCCTCATCAACGAACTCTCAGTAATAGTCAGAATTTATGGAGCACCTGAGCTCGACAGTGAAATTTGACCTCTCAAAACTGTGGTTAATGGGACTGACGAACCTACCTTCAATCCCGCGAAGTATCTGGGTAGAAAACTGAATTGTGCTGGAAGAATACGACTGACTTTGTTCAACTTCCACAGGAGCTGCGTGTGCAGAAAACTGATATACTGGTCAGGTTTGACATGAAGTACCTTTCCACAAACGTACCACTAGAAGAGACTATCAACTTCGTTGAGGCATGAAAACCGCTTGATATTTATTACTTGGTGAGGTTATGTTTATTGTTAACTTAGTTTATACGGCACGGTGAAAAAAGTATGAAAAAACATGGGGAGTTGTAATAGGATGCCTAAGGCCTTGTTCGATAATAGCTGCCATTTTTATGGAAGGTATCTGAGCAGTGTCGCCCAAGCTGCTGACAGCGATACGTGGAGGCACATCCGTCGTTTCGTCGTATGGAGGAGCAGCGCTGCATAGGTTACATCTGCATATCAACTGCCAACATAAGAACGTTCAGTTTATGTCGGAAGCAGAATATAACTGTGCTGTTCCGTGGTTGGACGTTGAGGCCTACAGAACGCCCAATGTCAAAGTGGCCCATAAGGTCTATTGGAATCTTATGGGACTTAACTGCTAAGGTCATCAGTCCATAAGCTTACACACTACTCAACCTAAATTATCCTAAGGACAAACACACACACCCATGCCCGAGGGAGGACTCGAACCTCCGCCGGGATCAGAAGCACAGTCCATGACTGCAGCGCCTTCGACCGTTCGGCGGTCTATTGGAAACCTACCTACACCGATTGGTACCTACATGCCGAATGCCGTCATCATCTGGCTGGGAAGTGTTTGATCCTACAAATGCTAACTACTAAAGCCCGCCGTATCAGTAATAAAAACACTCGACAAGCAAGAGCTGGAAAATCTGCATAGCATCTTGAGAGCCAACGGATACAACAATAAGAGCTATTGAGTTCAGTAGGAAGCCAGGAACAGGGAACGAAATAAAAGAACAGCTCCTGATGATGAGCTAACCTTGTGTCAAGTGCGTCAGGTATCAGGTAGGTGCGGTGCTTCGTCGAGGAGGTATCAAGCCCTTTTCCATTTCTCTGGAGCGGCAGCAGTATCTAGGATTTTGCAGGGTCCACTACAGACCCCTGAAAGACCTCAACGCTGCAGGTGTATTCGGGATACGAGGGATATTTCTTTTTCAGCCTCAGATGGATCGTAAAATAAAAATCAGAGCGAAAATCTGGTGCAGATGTGTTGCACAGTGTCTCCAGAGTGTCCTTCTATCGCGTCACGTTGCACTTTTGAGTTATGAGCGCACTGTTTTTTATCCGCCATATCACACACAGGTGCTCCGCATCTACCCCCTTTCCCCATTCTGTAGATATAAAGTCGATAATCAAGTTCTTCCCTTGTTCGGCGGAGCATGGCCTTACCAATCTGTTCAAAAGCGCACAGTTGATGCGAGCTCGGAGTTATGGTAGGGTTGTTGGTAGACGAGGCGTAAACGCTGCGTTTTTCACATAACCCCACAAAAAGAAATTGCATGAGGTTAGGTCGGGAGAGCGGGAAGACCATGTAGTGAATCACTGATCATCCCACAACGGTATCTCAGTTTCTTGTTAAAGAATTACATCAGGATGGAAGTGGGATGGAGCACCTACATTTGGCAGATGAATTACAAAATGTCAGTCCCCGTCGTGTCATGAACCAGTTTTCCAGCGAGTCCTGATACATGTGTCCTCTAACCATCTTTTTGCAGGAGAAAAAGCGACCGAAAACTCTGATGGAATTGGCAGTTGGTGGATCTTAGTTGAACTTCGTTCTGAAGCGCTGTTGCACTGTTACTGTAGACTGACATTAATGCATTTGAAACACAACATACGCTTTCATGGGTCCTGTCGCCATCTCGCCTAAATGCTCATTGTTGTGCTCTCGTGACATTAATCAGAAGTGCAACTACAACAAAACCAACTTTTTGAGTTTTTCTATATAACTGTTGAGTTTTATGACAGTATGTTAATAAATGTACCTACAGTGAATTGATGAAATAGCTTCACTCATTTATAATAACCATGTGCACGTTATATTTACATTTAAAAGTCCCAGTAGCCATCAGTACATACTATCAGAATAAGAGACTACGCGTAATCAAGTTGTGGGCGTTTTGAAGTCAATATTTGCCAACAGAGCCACGCCAACAGCCTCCGTCACTCAACCGTTACTTCACATTAGCGCTTTGTGTACACCCTGCCGCATAGCACTCTGGTCATAGAGTGGCTTCAACTGATTGGTCAGCGTGTACTGGTATGCATGTTACCTTTACGACGAAGCGGTAACCGAGAACATCCCGGAGGCAAAACCGCACAACTCAAAAATATTTTGTTATTACTATAACACTGAAGCGCCAAAGAAGCTGGTATAGGCAAGCGTATTCAAACACAGAGATATGTAAACAGGCAGAATACGGCGCTGCCGTCGGCAAGCCTATATAACACAAGTGTCTGGCGCAATTGTTAGATCGGTTACTGTTGTTAGAATGGCAGGTTTTCAAGATTTAAGTGAGTTTGAACGTGGTGTTTCAGTCGGGGCACGAGCGATGGGACACAGCATCTCCGAGGTAGCGATGAAGTGAGTATTTTCCAGTACGACCATTTCACGTACCGTGAATATCAGGAATCCAACAAAACATCAAATCTCCGACATCGCTGAGGCCGGAAAAAATTATGCAAGAAAGGGACCAACGGCGACTGAAGAGAATCGTTCAACGTGTCAGAAGTGCAAACCCTCAGCAAATTGCTGCAAATTTCAATGCTGGGCCATCAAGTGTCAGCGTGTCAACCATTCAAAGAAACATAATTGATATGGGCCTTCGGAGCCGAAGGCCCACTCGTGTACCCTTGATGACTGCTCGACACAAAGCTTTACGCCTCACCTGGACCCATCAACACCGACATTGGACTGTTGTTGACCGGAAACATGTTGCCTGGCCGGACGAATCTCGTTTCAAATTGTATCGTGTATGTTTCACGACACGAGGCATTTGCAGCAAAGATTTTCCACGAGATTCAGATCCGGGTTACCTACAGGACAGGGCAAGACATCGATATCTTTATTTGCAAACAATTTTTTGATTTTGGCAGAAGCATGCACGGGTGCATTATCTAGTTGAAACATTAGACGTTCGTCTCCTAGGTCCTGATACATTCTAGCCAGTTCTGTCTCTAACATTCAGTATTCATGTTAGGGTTCATTCTAGTGTTCAGCGAAGCAGTGCGAGATTTGCCTTTAGCGCAGAAGGCTGTCCTAATCATAGCACTTCCACTACTAAAGTTTATGCTCATTATTACCTGCTGCCCTGTTCTCAGATCATCACAATAATACTAAAATCCTCCGATTCATCTGAATTAAACTTCTTCTCATCACTTAAAATCATTCTGAGGTCCGCAATATGTTTTCCTGCAAACTCCCATATAGCCTGTTCATGTTTGCATATCAAATGAATCCGCAATTGCAAATAATGACTACCATCTGCTGTCGAATGGAATGGTGATATTGAAAAATTGTGCTGAACCGGAACTCGAACCGGGTTTTGCCGCTTATCACGAACGTTTGCCTTACTATTTGGCTATCGGTGAGTGACTCATGTCCAGACCCAAACTTCCATATGTCGTCAACCATGCGTCTACGACCGGGACTCGCATATCCAGTACGTGTATTCCCGTATTCATTGTCGTCATTCCATTCCACAGCTGACGGCAGTCATTATTCGCAATTGCGAATTCATTTGATATGTTTCGTAACAGTTGTGGTCGCCTCAGTGCATCGTTATAAGAATAATGCAGGCATTGCAATATCGTGTTTATGTTTGGGTGTTAGAACAGTTTTCTGCAGGCGTTTCTTGAATGCAATATATATGTCATGTGACAAAATTTGTCCTACACGTCTGGCAGTTACTGCCAACCGCAAATCACAACAAATTAAGAAGTATAACTGTTTGTGGCCCTTGCTTTGTTCAGAAGTAAACGTTTCGATGTCTCAGAAAAATTTCTGCTTTGCCCATATTTTCCTATGTTGTGCGTCCAATTTAATAAAATTATCAGTCACTGTACTTGAAAGGTTCAATTTCTTGGCGATTTGATGGTTAGAGAGTCACATTTTCTTCTACGCACCGAGTTGTACATTTTCGTCACGTGATAACTGTTTTTTGTGTGGCACTCCCCGATTCGTGGTTTATGTACAGAACACCCAATGTCACTAGTGATATCTGTTTCCTATCTGTGGTAAAGGGACGTTAGCACACACTAACACGTCACAGAGTCGACTGCCTTTATACCGAGTTCCATTCTCTATCGTCTGAATCGTTTATGTGTCTTTTGTTCTGGCGTAGCCACAAGCGCCGGAACGAAGAGGACGAAAGCAAGACCAGAGAAGCCGATGAGGAAACGTCAGCCAAGAGCCCGCTGACAAGGACCACGTCGCGTCAGGAGCGACATCTGCAAGAAGTGAATATAAGCGCCGCTCCTGCCAGCCTCAGTCGCACAGATCAATTCCATACACGGACATCAGCGCTCAGAATCATACTGTAGTGATCCGTATCAAGTGCTTAGTTGGACTTCATCTATAGCGAAGATTATTTACTGTTGTATGTGGCCTCTAGTTACCAACACTGGTTCTAGTTAGCACTACTGGCCATTAAAATTGCTACACCAAGAAGAAATGCAGATGATAAACGGGTATTCATTGGACAAACATATTATACTAGAACTGATATGTCATTACATTTTCACGCAATTTGGGTGCATAGATCCTGAAAAAACAGTATCCAGAACAACCACCTCTGGCCGTAATAACGGCCTTGATACGCCATGGCATTGAGTCAAACGGAGCTTGGATGGCGTGTACAGGTACAGCTGAGACGACCGACCGAATGACGACTGCTTACCCCAGCACGCAGACACTATTAACAAAACTGCTCGGTCGAAATTACACAAGCTAGACACAGTCCACGGAAACACTTCCACAAGAACTCGAACAATACCAAAACCAGTCACTGTGGAACAGCAAGGACGAATCACAACTCGACACAAGCAGCGGCGAGGTTTTTTGCGTAGTGTTCCGCAGTGGGTTTTCTTCGCCATGTTGATGCTGTCCGTACCGCGTGCAGTTCGACAGCCTTTGGTGTTGTTCATATTTTTGAGCGGTTATTGTGCCTTGGCTCTATTTAAACGCCAATTTTGAAGACGTAGTGCTGCTGGTATCGTCGTCCTTGCTGATATTTTCAGTTGTCGTGCCGTTGGTGGGGCGGAAGGGGATTGATTAGGTTATTGCTCAGTCCTTCAGACGTCCCTGAGTCGGGTTGCCGTCCGATTATTCAATCTTACTTCCGGCTGCCTGTCTCACCTAAACGTATGTTAGTTACCTCCTCAGGCCGACCCTTGGAGCACTTCTGAGCACCACTGTTTTGATGTTTTTAGATTGTGATTTTCTTTTGTCTCGAGTACTATGCGAGGCTTCAGCCGTCTATTAGTTTAGTTTGTTTTCATTTTAAAATAAGGTTCAAAAAATGACTCTGAGCACTATGGGACTTAACTTCTCAGGTCATTAGTCCCCTAGAACGTAGAACTACTTAAACCTAACTAACCTAAGGACGTCACACACATCCATACCCGAGGCAGGATTCGAACCGCAGCAGTCGCGCGGTTCCAGACTGTAGCGCCTAGAACCGCTCGGCTTAAAATAAGGCCTTCAGCCGACTTACATTAAGGTTTCAAGATTGAATTGTTTATAAGTTATTTTAAAAAAGGAGATTTTTCTCTATTTCAAATCTTTCTTGTTTGGGCCGTTAAGCCTTGAGTTGTTCTATTTTTGTGTGTGGCCTTCAGCCGGGCCGGTAGTTGTGACCGAGCGGTTCTAGGCGCTTCAGTCTGGAACCGCGAGACCGCTACGGTCGCAGGTTCGAATCCTGCCTCGGGCATGGATGTGTGTGATGACCTTAGGTTACTTAGGTTTACGTAGTTCTAAGTTCTAGGGGAGTGATGACCTCAAATGTTAAGTCCCATAGTGCTCAGAGCCATTTGAACCTTTTTTTAGCCTTCAGCCGAGTATTTACGTATTTTTTATATATTTTTTTAAAGTAAGGCCTTCATCCGGCCACGTGTATATCTTAAAGCAGTTGTAATTACTTGTGTTAGGGCTTCCAGATGTATTGTTTCTTAATTCTTTTAAGGGCATGTGCGATTAAGTGTTTTTAGGAAAATAAAGTTTGTGTGTTTTGTTCAACTAACTGGCCCCTTTCCACAGCCATAACTGACCTGCTCTGCCCTGCGGTACCAGATTTCATCCATGACTTTAGACTGATTTCCACAATTGTATTCGTAGTTTCTGTAAAGCTCATCATTGTTGTGCTACTTCCTTCCTACAAGTCTCCGTCTATCGGCTTCTTTTTTTTCCTGGACCAACTGATTTAGTACTTCGGCCTTAATGACCTCTACTGTAGTGTCCTTTCCTTCGTTGAAGAAGCCAATTACTTCTCGCAAAATCTTGTATTCTTTTCTTTCCTTTTTTGCCAGTATTAATGGCGGAGCGACACCTGTTACGCTCAGTGATAGTAATGAGATGCAAAGTAAAACACCTGCCGAGGAGGAAGGAGCGGTCCGCTGTTTGTGCCGTCTCGTTAGCGCGGCGCGAGCGCCCGTGATAACGTCGCCTGTGCCGGAGCGGCTGATTGTTGCTGGCCGCATAAAACAAAGCCAATTTGGCAGGGGGTGGGTGGCGGGGGAGAGGGAGGGGGGGTTAGCGCCCCGTATTCGCGAGCGGGCGTCAGGCGTCAGGCGGTCGTTAACGCGGCCGGCGCAGTAATCTGTTTTTACGGGACGCGCGCCGAGGTGTGACGCGGCGCAGTGATGGATGGCGGCCGCGCTAACAATGGCCCGTTATGAAGGCAGCAGCGGCGGAATGCCGAGGCGTGCGCTATTTGCTTCCCGCAAGTTCCGCGGCCGCCGGCGACCACATGCCGGCCTGATGACGTGCCGAGCTCTCACAGCAAGTGAAGAAATTGGAAGGGGGAGATAAGCCGTCACCCGAGCCCTGAGGTTAACTCCAACATCTTTCACAGGATGAGCAGTAGAAGTCTATGCTAGTGGTTCCCAGCATTTATGAGATCGAAGTAGACTGCTGGTTACTAAAATTGTTTCCTTATGTTTTCCCCGGTCGCTGTGCGGACACTGGGGGGGCGTGGCAGTACGTGTGTACATCTACATCTCATTTATACTCCGCAAGCCACCCAACGGTGTGTGGCGGAGGGCACTTTACGTGCCACTGTCATTACCTCCCTTTCCTGTTCCAGTCGCATATGGTTCGCGGGAAGAAAGACTGTCTGAAAGCCTCCGTGCGCGCTCGAATCTCTCGAAATTTACATTCGTGATCTCCTCGGGAGGTATAAGTATGGGGAAGCAATATATTCGATACCTCATACAGAAACGCACCCTCTCGAATCCTGGCGAGCAAGCTACACCGCGATGCAGAGCGCCTCTCTTGCAGAGTCTGCCACTTGAGTTTGCTAAACATCTCCGTAACGCTATCACGGTTACCAAATAACCCTGTGACGAAACGCGCCGCTCTTCTTTGGATCTTCTCTATCTCCTCCGTCAACCCGATCTGGTACCGATCCCACACTGATGAGCAATACTCAAGTATAGGTCGAACGAGTATTTTGTAAGCCACCTCCTTTTTTTAATGGACTACATTTTCTAAGGACTCTCCAAATGAATCTCAACCTGGTACCCGCCTTACCAACAATTAGTTTTATATGATCATTCCACTTCAAATCGTTCCGTACGCGTACTCCCAGATATTTTACGGACGTAACTGCTACCAGTGTTTGTTCCGCTATCATATAATCAGACAATTAAGGATCCTTCTTTCTATGTATTCGCAACACATTACATTTGAGAATGCTAAGGGTCAGTTGCCACTCCCTGCACCAAGTGCCTATCTGCTGCAGATCTTACTGCATTTCGCTACAATTTTCTAATGCTGCAACTTCTCTGTATACTACAGCATCATCCGCGAAAAGCCGCATGGAACTTCCGACACTATCTTAAGCCACCGGCGCAAGCGACCAGTTAGCTTTAGGCTGGGCCCAAACTGAGACGCGTACAGCACGTGTGACATGACAAGACACTACAGCGCGACACACACGTGCCGCACGAGTCGCGCGGGTCCAGCGCATATTGCGACGCGTACACCATACTTCGCACGCGCCGACTGGCGACGCTCTGCGCTGACAGAATCAAAGCGCGCGCAACCTGTTATCTTCCTCAAACGATTTTAAAGAAACTATTCACTGAAAACATTTGATTTTTGCCTTACTTGTAGCGTTATATGTCAGCTTCGTGACGAAGTGCCCATCATCTCGCTAATGACCATTCTTATTGTGATGTACACATTTTAGTAAGACACTACGCAAAACTCAAAAATTTTGCAACGAAAATTAGGGGTCGCTATGATTTTGCGTTTGGTGCGTAATACACCAAACGTTGCCTTCAGGCTTAATGATAGGCACATGCCAGATACTGGTTACTCACCTACGGCTTGCCAAACTGACAATGTGTGATCGCGAATAAAACAGTTGTTATTGAGAAAAATAAACAATTGATCGTCGCACAATACAATGGTCAGTGTACTGTCAGCAGCGGAGGATAATGCGCGCGACAGGAATGCACAAGCTAGCCATGTGTGCGTTGTGAGGTAGAGTTCGAAAAACATTGTCATTAAAGTAGATCTGTCTTTGTCAGCAGTACATTTAAACAAATTAAATATGTGTAATCATAACACACGTTTAGGATATTCCTACTTTCGTAATAATACCGACGATTTTCTTCATTTGTGTAGCCTGTTGTATAATTAGTTTATTAATCCTGATAATGAGCATGCAACAATTGAAATGCTTTTTCTCACCACGACGAACCAATAAAACATTGTTATTTGTGACTGCTTTTCGACTGTTTCTAGCTTTCAGTGGTTATGTGATGTTCACATACGTGTAGTACAGTGTGTCGTATTACATTATTACATCCATATCCAAGTAATCACAGTGAGACTTCTATACTTCAGATCTTGGACGCTTTTTACCAGGAGCACAAAGGGATCACACCTTTGGAGATTATCTCTTTCTAAATTTCTGTAACAGATCGTACAGATACGCCAGCAAACCACAGCGAGAAGATAACCTTGTTTTACTTTCCTGCCTCGCTTCTTAATCACATGATTTTATAATATTCCTTGCTTCCTTATTCACTACCCTCTGTCCCTTCTTGCGATTTGAAAACATCGCGGAGGAATATGATACAATTACAGCGGTCAGTGGCTAGTCGGTTACTGAAGTATGCATTTCTCTTGACAGAAGAAAAACAAAAACAAAACTATACAGATATGAATAACGGAAAAGTATAACATGCTAACGAAGAAAGCTGGAGTGTTTAAGTGGCGAAAAACCAACACTACCCAAAGGTAATAAAATTTAGTGCACAGTAAGGCAAAATTTATCGTATGGGCAATACTACCACTGCTCATATGCGCCGTTCCTATGTGAGCCCCCGCCTCAAATTTCCCTCGGTGCTAGGGAGGCACGCGCGACGCACGGCGCGAGAAACTGTGCCACAACCACAACGCCGCGCGACCTGGCGCAGGCGCTTGTCGCGTCCCAGTCGCGTCGCGTCGCAATTTGCGCGGTACCACTGAAACCTGTGCAGTTACAAAAATGCGCGCTGCGCTGTGTCGCGCCACACGCGCTATGCACGTCTCAATTTGCACCTAGCCTTCGCTGACGTGACCCTCTGCCTGTTTTGTAACGTAACGTCTTGCTATTCGAGGCCGACGAGAAAGACAGGCTGTGGCGTGTACGTCACATCACGTGACGCTGCAGGTCTTACGAGTGCTAACAGCCGTCTCTGGCGGAAAGCGATTAACTATTTCAGATGAGTTAAATGCTTCTTATCTGCCTGTTTAAATGAATGCAAGTTCTCGTAAGCACGTGAAAAAATTATGACCTTTAATGGGTACCTTTTCAATTAAATATTGATTTCTCATGGGCCCCGAAAGTAGCCGAGAGTTCGCGAAGCGTGGCGAACACGCCGACTGATGTCACGACACTGACATTTCTCGTTGAGGAAGCACTTCGTCACGAGAAACACAAAGTGAGTTCCGCGATATTTCGGCAACGTGCCAGGTAAAGCAGAAACAATAGGAAACAAGAACCTATGTCACCTATGTCACAAGCAGGAAACAAGACTGTATTTGTCGTGTTTAGTAGAAGCCAATATTCAGTGGGTTTTATGTTTTACGTTGGAACGTATGCAGGTATGCTGTTTCTAATCACCAGCACACTTATGAGCCGTGGCTGGCTCATGTTATTCGTTGAATTAAATCTTGGTTGCTATTCTGCGTTTAGTCTCCCGCGGTTATCGCAATTATGCTGTTATCCTCTTTCTCTACGAGTGACAGCAGCGGTGTGTATCGATATTCGTACCTTGTGCTATCTTTGGCCTGTGCTGTGTGCGAACAGTTGGTCGGTTGGCGTGGAGCAGCGTGGAAATCGCCGCGGTGCGTAGCTTGGCCAGGGCCGCTGGCGACATCTACTTGTGATCGAATTGTGTGGTGCTGTTCCCATTAATACGAGGTCCGTGGCTCATCGATCCTGGACATGAAAGTTGAGTTTTGACTTAATCTAGCAGAAAGTAATAATTGCTCACATTGTGTCATTTGGATTTCGTTGTCGGCTGTTGGGACGTTCCCGCGAGCAACAACGTGTGTTTTCAAGTTGGCAAATTTTAACCACCCCACGGTGGAGTTTAACTGTACGTGGTTATTTTGAACTGAAGTGCACCAACGGAATCTTCTGCCTTGTGGCCGTTAACGCTCCTGTTACCTGCCCTGGCCGTTGACGTAAATGCAGGCAGTGTATTTTTCTCATCGTGTTGTCGCTGTCCAGCACGGTGTGTAGCTTGACAGCTCAATGTGTAACAGGTTGCGGGCGCCTACCTACGTTGTTCCATTGAACTCCCTGTTGTGTGCTGGTCGGGTGGCGCAGAAGTTCTCTTGTCGGTTGGTCCGTTGTCTGTCTGTCGGTTGGGTTGTCGTCAGATTAAGAATGGTTGGGTCGACTGCCTGTCTCACCTAAGCGAGCGTTAGTGTTTGAATTCCAGCCCGACCCTCGGAATCTTCTGAGCGCCATTGGGTGAACTGCCTATTCTTATTTGTTCTTGTTGTTTATATTTGTATGGCTTCTAGCCGATTTTTAAATTAAGGTTGTTTTGCCCTTAAGGTGTAACAATGTTTGGGCCTTCAGCCTAATTTAAAGAACAGTTTTAAGCAAGGCCTTTCGTTTTTTTTTAAATTTAATTTTTTTTGTCTTAAGTTATTGGCTTTCAGCTGATTTTAAATTAATGTGGTCTTGCCCTTAAGGCATGAGATAGTATGACGCATTCAGCCGGTTATTAAGTTCCAAAACTGAGTGCTTTTTTTAATTTTCTTGGCTCTTTTAACGTTCGGTCAAATAAATAAAAATGTATGTTCGAATGTAACTGACAGTCGCTTATTCGGCCCCTTTTCACAATTCAAACTACCTGCCCTCTCCTGCAGGTTTAGCTGGGCGGGGAAAGTCTCACAAACGGATTGTTATTGGTACTATTGTTGTAATAAAATTACAGGAAACGTCAGATTGATGTTTAAAGAATTTTTTTATTTATTTTCGCGTGATAACTCCCGTGTTATGAGACCAAGCCATTTTAAGGCAATGACTCTTCGAAGATTCACGAAAACGTGTTATTCTTGTTAGGATTTGTTGGAATTAAGTTTCACTTAATATTTCATCGATTAAAACCTATAGCAGACTGTAACACAAAATACGATGCCACAAAATGCAGGGTTTCAGCATCGCGTAGTTGTATAATTTGTGTAGTAACCATAGTCGTGGTTGCGTATAAGTTGTAACTTTTTATTTGTGGATGACCACTTTCGATATACTGCAGAGATCATCATCAGATCTACATTCCGGGGTGGTAATAGGAATCCCTGGCGTGGAATAGGCCATGCGGCCACGGTTGTGTTCGGGATAATCTCGGGAACTCTAGCAGGAGTTTTGGTAACCGTTTCGCTAATGCATTAGACTGATCAACGAGGAAGGTTCGTGCGTATAATTTACAAATTCTTGGTCGAGACTGGCTGAACATTGATGAATTATAGTCTCCGACAGCGTTTTTCCGTCTGTACGTGTCGACTACTCTCAGGACCAACTGAAGGGCACAATATGCTTTTCAGATGACTCTCAGTACAACATAATGATGGACGTCTCTATACTTGCAGGGATCGAGGAGACAGGGAGAGCCATTAGGTACACAACGTGATCACCTCCGCTTCCGTTGCGCTACTGTTTCAAAACCGGGGGGTAATCACCGTCCTGGGAGTAAAATGAAAATTTCTGAGGGGTAAAAACAAAACTCAAATACTTTTGAAAGTTATTATTGTTGTCACTCTTTCGTGAGACTGTAATACTGATTACATAAATTAGCAACAATCATATCTTACATCTGAAATAACATCATTACTATGTGATACTACATGGTGGAAGTTACAGCTCCGTGAGACGAATGTATTATCTTCCTCACTTAGCTCACCCGACACACACATACTTCGCACTTTGTACCACGCTACTACGACCCAAAGGATTCTCAAGGAAACACCGACAGTACTTAGTACGTTGTGTGGGAAGGCACACTGACCGGTCTTCTATAGGGAACCCATATACGGAAACGTACGGCTAGGGCGCTGGGGAGCGTCGAAGTCTGAGATGGCTGTGAGTTCCACATTACGTCAATAAACGCAACATCGGTAGCACATCGCAGTGTCTGCATTACAAACGGGATTCGAACTGCGTACCCAGTACGTCAATGCGGAACCTACGTCTGCAGTACTGAGCCTCATGAACATGGCAGAATACCTGCCGTTATCTTTTAAGTAATTCATTTGCTCAGTGAACTCGAGCAATAAGGCCCTCCGCTGATGTTACAGGTGCGCCATACAAACTCTTAAAAAAATGGCTCTAAGCACTATACTTAGAACTACTTAAACCTAACTACCTAGGGATACCACATACTTTCGTGCCCGAGGCAGGATTCGAACCTGCGACCGTAGCATCCGCGCGGTTCCGAACTGATGCGCCTAGAACCGCTCTGCCACAGCGGCCGGCACAAACTCTTCATACTACCCCCCAGAAAGTAGTGGAGAGGTCTCAAATCTGGCGACCATACTGATCAGGGAATTGGTCCATCCCTGCCAACCCGTCAATTGGGATAAGCGACAATGAGGTGATTCCCCTACCGACATTAGAGTGTACTCGAACTCCGTCACGTTATAGCCACAAGTTCAGCCAAACATTTAGAGGCAATACATCAAATAGGGTGGGCAAAACATCTCTGAAAATGTGAGGTAGATCGTACCAATAAGTCTGTTTGGCAATAGATATGGCCCAATGATACGGGCACCAATTATCCCGGCCCAGGTGTTAATACCGACACTGAGTTGGTGATTTTGAATCATGCATGCACACGAATAAAGACCATCCAAAGAAGTACGATGTGCAAGTTCAATGTGAGGTCTCTAGTAAATGGACGTTCATCCGTGAATAGCGTCAAGCCCGGGAATTACGGCTGGAGTGTGCATCGTTGTGCAATTGTATGGATAAAGGCAGTGTTCACGGACAACACACCACGCGGCACTTTTAAGCGTGTGCAGCGCCTGTGCCACCTGCCGAAGGCTGATGGCGGGGTCCTCTCCACACATTGTCAGCATGTCCTCCACCAACTGTAGCGTTACAGCCGAGAGTGGACGACCCACGTCACGTTTTGACACCTGCCAGAGGGCAAAAAGTAGACTGGGGATATTATTCGGAAGTACCAATCACAAAGTGCTACTACTCCACGTATATTGGACACAACTCAGGCAGAAAACACCTTTGTGCAACTATTCGGTTTCTCTGAGGCGTGTCTCGATGCCTTCGAGTGTGCAGTTATGTGGGGTGCAATTCTCCTAATTTGCCAAATGCAACCACCATGTCGGTCGTTTCCTCAGCTGTGAACTGGTACATGTGGCACCGCTGTCAACTAAATTACTGCGCTGGCAGAACACACGAGGTCCGCACTAGGATGTGCATAATGACTGTGTGCGAGAATGCAGGGTATGTGCAGGAAAATTATTAGGCTCAGATCGTGCAGTTGCAGTACACAGATGGATTAATGGTTGCTTACCTTCCGTACTCAGACACCAAAACGAAACGTGACAACCGTTCGTTCTCAGACTTCGACCCCTCTACCGCCCAACCCGTACGTTTCCTTGTGTGGGCGCCTTCTTGAAAACCAGTTTGCCCTCTGGCACAACATACTAAGCGTTGTTGATGTTTTTTGAGACACCTTGTATATCATATAAGCTTAAATGTATCATGAAATGACTTCCACAAACAGGTAGTTACCACAATAGACCACAAACTGATTCATTATTGGCTTCGCAACAATAAACGAACAAACTGACGGCACAACAGTAGCTATGTAATGGGTATTACACTGCTATAATCCCCACGAAGTGTTATTATTATTATTATTATTATTATTATTATTATTACTAGTGGCCCTGAGCACTATGGGACTCAACTTCTGAGGTCATCAGTCCCCTAGCCATAGAACTACTTAAACCTAAGATCATCACAAACATCCATGCCCGAGGCAGGATTCGAACCTGCGACCGTAAAATCAGCGCGGTTCAGGACTTGAGCGCCTACAACCGCTCGGCCACCGCGGCCGGCATTATTACTAGCTGTGGTCAAACGCAAAGCCTGAAGTCTTCAAATTTGCCTGAAATGATCAATTTTTTTCAATTTTGGGAACAAAGAGTCTAACAATCAAAGTAATTTACGAAACAATAAGTAATGGAACACATATTTTATCTTGGTTGATTTTATATGGGGATGCAGGGTATGCGTGAATCAAGTGTCGCTAGGGAGTAGAGTGGTGCAAAAGAGGGACATTTCGTAACGACAATTTTTTTTTTTTCACAGAATTACAAACTTTCCGTCCGGTCATTGACATGTCTGTTCGCTGTATTCAAATTAACTTATGTGTCGTGGCGTAATGTCCCCATTTGTTCTACATAAGTACCACATGTTACGCCTCTTGCATTACGTTTTGGAAGTTTTCACTCCTTCGTTGTAACACAGTTCGCACTCTTTACTTTTTTGGCTTTCATTTCTGTGAGAGGTGTCTGCGGCATCTCGCCTGCTGTCACTACATCACATTTACTTGCGATGGTAATATATTCCTACCCCATGACTCATATTCTGTGATGAATAGTGAGAGCAGGCGAGATGCAGCGTAGGCCTCTCACAGAAATGAAAGCAAAGAAAAGAGGGTGTGAACTTTGTTACAACGAAGGAATTCAAGAGCGAAAACTTCCATAACGGAATGCAAGAGGCATAACATATGGTATCTGTGTAGAACAAATAGGAAGTACGTACATCTGGAGGTCCCTTCGCTACACGTTGCTGTTGCAAACTGACATTACGTCACGACACATACACAGATTTGAATACAGCGAATAGGCACGTCAGTAATCGGATGGAGGGTTCGTAATTTTGTGGAATAAACATTGGGACCGTGTGAAATTAGAGTTCAAATATGTGTGAAATCCTAAGGGACCAAATTGCTGAGATCATTATTCCTTAGACTTACACACTACTTAAATCAACGTATGCTAAGAGTAACACACACACCGATGCCCGAAGGAGGACTCGAACCTCCGGCAGGAAGAGCCGCGCAATCCCTCACATGGCGCCCTAAACCGCTCAGCCACTCCGCGTGGCGTGTGAAACTGGAATCCGGATCTCGCCCTTCACAGTCGAACGCCGTGACCACAAAACGACGACACGACGACAGTTGACATCACTCGATATTGTACATATACAGTTTTGAACGTTCACTGCATCTGTATTTCTTCTTTTTTCCACAGTTCAGTACACCTTCTTCCTGCTTTCATACTTGATCCGTGTTCAGTTTTTGATTGGCTGTCCAATGGGCCCCCTATTACCCTAAATCTGAGGGGGGGGGGGGGGGGGACTGCGATGGCGAGTTTCCCTTGTGAGAACTGCTTCATCACTCTATAGAAAAGGTTAGAAGAAAAAAGCTTTACCATTTGACTCATTGACCCATTAGTTACTTGTTTAATAAAGCACAGACTAAAACTTATATCAGTTATCATCCCTAATCTTGCAAATAAGTGTTCAAAAAATTATTTTTCATTTTTAAGTTTAGATGGGTGCTAATTTTGGTGAAGACGAGTGGAGGGAAAAGGAGAGTGGAAGTACTGGCTAATAACTGATTGCACTCGGAGGTAATTGTCCCAAACAGGTAGGGAAGCTCTGTCATTGGCGGTAATACGGACAGCAGTCGTTAATTTCTGACATCTTAAGGTTAGTGGATGCCTTAATGATACTCTTTGATTTGACAACTGACTTAAGTGAAATGTAAATATGATTGGTCATAGTGGAGATATGAGAGGTAAAAGGGTACAGAGGAGACAGTAGAAATAAGGTGTAAATATAAATAGGGGAACAAGCAAAATAGATATAAAACAAAGAACTAGAGAGGTATTAACAGAGTTCGTGAATAAAAGAAAGTGCTTTGTTCAAACAATATAGATACTAAAATGAGGGAAAAGGTAGCTAATAAGTGCGTTTGGGTCATAGTACTGCACGACTGTGGAACACGGGCAACGTGCAGAAATGAAATTAAATCCCTTGAAACAAAGAATTAGTAAAATAAGTTCAATTAGGAGAACAATAAAGCGAAGAAGGCATGAGTGAATGGGTCACATAATACAGCTGAAAAAGTTCCTTGTTAATGAATAGAAGGAACAATACAACGGAATATCTCCATAGAAAGACTGCGACTGTTATTTGTAAAAGAGTGAGTCGCTAATTATGCAAAAATGAAGATATTAGCTTATAACAGATACATATAGTGAGATGTCAACCGTTTGAATGACTGATGGTGAAGAGCACTACAGAACTCGGTAAGATAAGTAGAAATGTTCTCAAACGTAAAAGAAAGGAAATGCTACCGATTCTAATAAATAGCCTGTTACTATAGACGAAAATGGGAAGAACAACAGAATAATTTAGAAACTGGAAAGAAAATTCTAGCGAAAAATCTGATTTTAAAATGTAGACATTCCCGATGTATATATATATATATATATATATATGTGTGTGTGTGTCAGACATTATGGAGATTTATGGAAGCGTATGACACACTGCTTTGCCGCGCTGGTATTTACACGCTGCATTCATTGTCCAAACGGCGGCGCAGAGATGCCGATTACCGCCTGCAGCTGGCGCACACCGAACGCGCAGCCAGCCTGTAATCCGGCGGAATTGCTGCAGCGGTCTCCTCAGCGGAATAATCCTTCATTGGCGAGCCAAACGGGCGCGTTTGCCAACTGTCTGCACAACTTGGACCGCAGAGGTCCTCTACTCGGACAGGCGCCGCTAGCTGCCCCCAGCTGACGATGCGCAAACAGTCGCGCCATTCCGAGGCGCAAACTTCTGCCCGTTACCACTGGCACGGACTAGTTAAACTTAGCAATACGGTAGCGGGGCTTAGACATTTTGATGTTACTTCGACTGAAGTATAAATAACTCTTGGAGACTCAGTGTTTACAATGTCGAATTCTACGGGGAAAACGGAAATGTATCAATAAAGAGTGGTCCGTGCTTGTTCTATGGCTGTCTTTTACTCGGCAGGTGTAGTATCCATCCACAGGAGAGAAGATGGCGCTTAATGAAACCACGATACTAATTTACTGGGTACCTAAAACCAAATACTTTTGATAAATTTCACTGCATTGGAAGCATTACTTCTGCTGATATACCCCGGGACATAGGTGTAAATGCCGATAGGAAGAAAGTCGAAGAAAATGAGTTAATCCTTGATTGTAGCCTAAGACGAGATTTTTTAGAAGGTACGTGTGCGGTAAATATTTACGTCAGCAAGGAGAAGAAAAAGCAGAGAAAAACTGTGGGCAGCCGAAGTAAGTCTTCTCCGAGCGGGGTTATATCCAGCAGAGTGGTCACCAGCTGGACCACATGGAGATCACCGACCACGCTACAACGGACGTTGGCAAATGTAAAGACAGTCTACCGAAATGTGGCTACTTGCAACGGCCAATACTGTGTGAATGTGGAGAAGTACAGACAACGAAATATCGGTGTCAGTGTCTTGGTTGCCTTGATTCTTGCAGTGAGGAGGAGTTGTTCACACTCTCCATCCAAACAGGTCTCCTACCGACCGCCATGTCATCCTCACCCGATAGGCGCCATTGAATGCGGATTGGTGAGGTATGCGGTCAACACACCGCTCTCCCAGCAGGTATCAAAAGGTTCAAATGTCTCTGAGCACTATGGGACTTATCTTCTGAGGTCATCAGCCCCTAGAACTTAGAACTACTTAAACCTAACTAACGTAAGGACATGACACACATCCATGCCCGAGGCAGGATTCGAACCTGCGACCGTAGCAGTCGCGCGATTCCAGTCTGTAGCGCCTAGAAGTGCTCGGCCACCCCGGCCGGCGGCAGTTGTCAGTTTTCGTGACCGGAGCCGCCACTTCTCAGTCAATTAGCCTTTCAAGTGGCCTCACAACGACTGAGTGCATCCCGCATACCAACAGCGCTCGGCAATCCGGACGGTGACCCATCCAAGCGATAGTCGAGTCCGACAGCGCTTAACTTCGCTGATTTGGTGAAAACCGGTTTTACCACTGCGGCAAGGGCATTGGATAGGAACTGTTCAAGGATCAAGAAAATGATATGGCGATAGCACATTTCTGGGCAAAGACTCCGTTGAAATTCGTGTGTGTATATATGTATAAATTACCACTATCTCTCTACCTGAAGCTGTAAATTTATGGAATCCTACGCATATGCTCCCAACTCGAGTTAATAAAATGCGAAGAGTAATACAGATTCAACGAAACAATTAGAGTGTTGGTATTATGTTACACAAATTAATGAATTACCTTGAAAACGAGTACGAGAGACGTTTGCCACTGGGCTAAACAACACAGATCTTGTAAATATGAGGAAAAGAGTCGATATAGAAGTGTACAGGGTGACTTTTAGATGGATACGGAAACGTCATGTGTAAAAAGTGCAGATAATTTGTAGACGAAAATTTGTGTTCCATTTTTTGTTTGCCCAAAAGTTTATTCAATGATTTACCTCAATTTATTTATTTCATAGGAGCGAGCTAGAACAGGCAGCATGCAGCCGCGCATGTGAGCATGGAAGTCAGAATAAGAAGCTCTGTCGGCAGCAGAGGGGGGGGGGGGGGGGAGAGAGACGGAATAGGGGACTTATACACTTATACTCTCTGGTTCATGTGGACAATTTATAGTGGGTACCCAAGAGAAAAAGTATCCATCTTCTGCTTTATTCATTTCTGTATCACTCCACGTTATTTACGATCTACATGCTTCGTTTAGATATAACGGATCTATGAAATCTTAATCTTAATAACGTGACTGCGTTCTGAAACCTGGCGTTTCTTGTCTTTCTGGTGTGTAGAAGTGCTGCCAACTTCCGCATCTTCGCTTCTAGTCCACCCCCCTCCCCCTGTCTCCCTCCCTCTTTCTCTCTCTCTCTCTCTCTCTCTCTCTCTCTCTCTCTCTGTGTGTGTGTGCGTGTGTGTGTGTGTGTGTGTGTGTGTGTGTGTGTGTGTGTGTGTTTGTGTGTGTGTATCTGAATGTGTACTTGCATCATAAGATGGAAGGGGGAGATGTGAAATGCAGGTTGTAAGCAAATTTTCTCCAATTTCTAAATTTTCAGCTTGATGTACTTTCTCGTACTTTGCCAGCTTGCCAAGTTGATGCCCACTACCCCGCCGAGTATGTAGTAACATTCGTAGATATTGCTTGTAGAGGAGAATACCATTAGCTACGCCTGTTTAATGAAAGAGTGAACCTGTGACAGTTTGTCTATGCAGATCCCCAATTTCGAATCCTCCCTAATATGACGCGGTACTATGTACGTTCATGCGTATGTAGCTGTCTCATTTTCACCAAGATCCACTTTTGTTTGCCAATATAGCGTATTAGTTTAGAGGGAAATTTTACAGATCAATAGTTGAGTTCATGTATTATGTGTCATCCGTTGCTGCTTGCATTATCCGTTGCTTGATTCATTCAGTTGTCCGTTGCCAAATGTTAATAATGAAAATTGAATCACAGTCAGCATACTGATTTATTTACCTACACCAAGCATAAGCAAATAAGTTTCTCATGAAAATCCACATATATTGTGTTTTATTACTGGTCTCTTTTACACAGCTGATCCCGCCACAGTCATACATTTTAGTGTCGGATTTCATGTCTTACCACAGGTTTTTACATTAGAAAACCATCTCAGATCACTCTAAATACACACACACACACACAAACGCATATATATATATATATATATATATATATATATATATATATATATATATATGGGCAACGCAGTGTGGATCGTTAAGCACACAGCACTCAATTGATGTAGTATTCATTGTTTCTTGCTCAACTAGCTCTGCAGATGGCGAAGAAATTGATGATATGTATGAGTAGATAAAAGAAATTATTCAGGTAGTGGAGGGAGACGAAAATTTAATATTCACGAATGACTGGAATTCGAGAGTAGGAAAAGGAAGAGAAGGAAATATAGTAGGTGAATATGGATTGGGGCTAAGAAATGAAAGAGGGAGCCGCCGTAGAATTTTGCGCAGAGCATAACTTAATCATAGCTAACACTTGGTTCAAGAATCATGAGAGAAGGTTGTATACATGGAAGAACCCTGGAGATACTAAAAGGTATCAGATAGATTATATAATGGTAAGACAGAGATTTAGGAACCAGGTTTTAAATTGTAAGACATTTCCAGGGGCAGATGTGGACTCCGATCACAATGTATTGGTTATGAACTGTACATTAAAACTGAAGAAACTGCAAAAAAGTGGGAAATTAAAGAGATGGGACATGGATAAACTGACTAAACCAGAGGTTGTACAGAGTTTCAGGGAGAGCATAGGGGAATAATTGACAGGAATGGGGGAAAGAAAAACAGTAGAAGAAGAATGGGTAGCTTTGAGGGATGAAGTAGTGAAGGCAGCAGAGGATCAAGGAGGTAAAAAAACGAGGGCTAGTAGAAATCCTTGGGTAACAGAAGAAATATTGAATTTAACTCATGAAAGTAGAAAATATAAAAATACAGTAAATTAAGCAAGCAGAAGTGAATACAAACGTCTCAAAAATGAGATCGATAGAAAGTGCCAAATGGCTAAGCAGGGATGGTTAGAAGACAAATGTAAGGACGTAGAGGTTTCTCTCACTAGAGGTAAGATAGATACTGCCCACAGGAAAATTAAATAGACCTTTGGAGAAAAGAGAACCACTTGTATGAATATCAAGAGCTCAGAAGGAAACCCAGTTCTAAGCAAAGAAGGGAAAGCGGAAAGGTGGAAGGAGTATATAGAGGGTCTATACAAGGGCGACGTACTTGAGGACAATATTATGGAAATGGAAGAAAATGTAGATGAAGATGAAATGGGAGATACGATACTGCGTGAAGAGTTTGACAGAGCACTGAAAGACCTGAATCGAAAGAAGGCCCCAGGAGTAGACAAAATTCCATTAGAATTACTGACAGCCTTCGTAGAGCCAATCCTGACAAAACTCTACCATCTGTTGAGGAAGATGTATGAGACAGGCGAAATAACTTCAGACCTGAAGAAGAATATGATGATTCCAATCCCAAAGCAAGCAGGTATTGACAGCTGTGAAAATTACCGAACTATCAGTTTAATAAGTCACAGCTGCAAAATACTAATGCGAATTCTTTACAGACGAATGGGAAAACTGGTAGAAGCCGACCTCGGGGGAGATCAGTTTGGATTCCGTAGAAATGTTGGAACGCATGAGGCAATACTGACCCTACGACTTATCTTAGAAGATAGATTAAGGAAAGGCAAACCTACGTATCCAGCGTTTGAAGACTTAGAGAAAGCTTTTGACAGTGTTGACTGGAAAACTCCCTTTCAAATTCTAAAGGAGGCAGGGTTAAAATATATGGAGCGAAGTGTTATTTACAATCTGTGCAGAAACCAGATGGCAGTCATAAAAGTCGAGGGGCATGAAAGGGAAACAGTGGTTTGGTAGGGAGTGAGACTGGAGTGTAGCATCACCCCGATGTTATTCAATCTGTTTTTTGAGCAAGCAGTAAAGGAAACAAAAGAAAAATTCGGTATAGGTATTAAAATCCATGGAGAAGAAATAAAAACTTTGAGGATCGCTGATGACTTTGTAATTCTGTCAGAGAGAGCAAAGGACTTGGAAGAACAGTTAAACGGAAAGGACAGTGTCTTGAAAGGAGGATATAAAATGAAAATCAACAAAAGCAAAACGAGGATAATGGAATATAGTCGAATTAAGTAGGATGATGCTGGAGGAATTAGATTAATAAATGGTTGGTTGGTTGGTTGGTTGTTTTGGGGAAGGAGACCAGACAGCGTGGTCATCGGTCTCATCGGATTAGGGAAGGATATTGAAGGAAGTCGGCCGTGCCCTTTCAGAGGAACCATCCCGGCATTTGCCTGGAGTGAGATTAATAAATGAGACACTTAAAGTAGTAAAGGAGTTTTGCTATTTGGGGAGCAAAATAACTGATGATGGTCGAAGTAGAGAGGATATAAAATGTAGACTGGCAATGACAAGGAAAGCGTTTCTGAAAAAAAGAAATTTGTTATCATCGAGTATAGATTTAGGTGTCAGGAAGTCGTTTCTGAAAGTATTTGTGTGGAGTGTAACCATGTATGGAAGTGAAACATGGACGATAAATAGTTTGGACAAGAAGAGAATAGAAGCTTTCAAAATGTGGTGCTACAGAAAAATGCTGAAGATTAGATGGGTAGATCACAGAAGTAATGAGGAGGTATTGAATGGGATTGGAGAGAAGAGGAGTTTGTGGCACAACTTGACTAGAAGAAGGGACCGGTAGGTAGGAAATGTTCTGAGGCATCAAGGGATTAACAATTTTATGTTGGAGGGCTGCGTGGAGGATAAAAATCGTAGAGGGAGACCAAGAGATCAATACACTAAGCAGATTCAGAGAGATGTAGGTTGCAGTAGGTAGTGGGAGAAGAAGAAGCTTGCACAGGATAGAGTAGCATGGAGAGTTGCATCAAACCAGTCTCAGGACTGAAGACCACAACAACAACGACAAGAGTGACTAACTGTTCTAGGCATCTGATTCGCTCAGAATTATATCCACATTTAGATCCGTACTCCATACGCCAAGTGACGTGTGGATGAGGCTATTGAAGATATATCAATCTGTTTCATGTGCCATGCGCGAGAAGTGACTGGAGATTCCAATTTCTCAGATTATGTCATCGTTGTCTTCTTGCGAAACTTACACGGGAAGAAGTAAATTGCTACCAGTCCCTTCTTGGAGTTTTAAAAATAAATCGCTCCGTATTTCACAACGCCTCCCATTTAGCATCTGTCACTGGAGTGTCTTTGAGCATCTTGATAACGCTTTTCATGCTTCTCAGTTGATCCTGTGACATGAAATGAAATGATGGATGGCATTTGTTGGTCGGGATATCCCCTGCGGGATTCGGCCGCCGTATTCAAAGTCTTTTTATTTGACACCACTTCGGCGACTTGCGTTTCAATGATGATGAAAATGATGATGACACACAACACCCAGTCCCCTGCCGGGAATCGAACCCGGGCCCCCATGCGTGGTAGGAGCTAACGTTATGGCTACGCTACGGAGGCGGACGAAATTCCCGTCGAGCGATACTGAAGCATCGGTCGAAAGATTATAAGCCTTGGTGAATTACATTTCCTAAACATTCTTCCAATGACTTGACTCTGGCATCTGTTGCCCCTAAGACTAGTTTTAAACGGACATTCCACTCAAAATCACTACGGATGGTTAGTCGCACGTAACTTACATTTTTTACTGTTTCCTATCCGTCCCCGGTAGCTGAGTTGTCAGCTAGACAGAATGTCATTCCGCAGGGCCCGGGTTCGATTCCCGGCTGGGTCGGAGATTTTCTCCGCTTATGGACTGGGTGTTGTGTTGTCCTAATCATCATAATTATCATTTCATCCTCATCGACGCGCAAGTCACCGAAGTGGCGTCAGATCGAAAGACTTGCACCCGGCGAACGGGTTACCCGACAGGAGGCCATAGTCACACGACATTATTGTTTCCTGCGGCTTATCACCAATAGCGTAATAAAAATGAAATTGTTCTTTCACATATTTATAGACTGTGCTTTACTCTTAGTTACGATTAGTATCAACTCCTAGTTCCTGCACCAGACGTATGTGCTCTGCAGGTCTTATGTACACTTGCTTTGTATTTTGGCTTTGCAGTTTTCCTATAGACACCGCTTTTGACGTTGTCGTCTAAATGATTTATACTGTAAATAATAAATGCTTCTATGGAAAGCTACCTGAATTACTTTTACACCTGTCGATTTCACCCCATCAACATCGTGTCGCATTCTAGCTATTGCTAAGACTTACACCTAGTTAAAAATATAGGCACCCCCCCCCCCCCCCCCATGTCAATAACGCTTGTAGATTTTTCACTGATCGGCATTATGGAACCATATCGAATGCCTTCCGGAAGAATTCACAAGGCTGTTGACTTGATCACTTTCTCAAGAGATACTGGGTAAATTAAAATGACTAAAGTACCAAAGAGAATCTTATCCACACACAGTTGCAAACTATCACTTCGTTTCACAGATTAATCGGAATACAAATTCGCCTTCTCAGTTAATATTCTTCTACACAAGTGTGCTACAAACTGAGAAATCCGCTAATTCGTAATGTGAACCATATTGCCATGAAATTTCCACAGAAATGAACGAACGTAAATGTTTGACTACGTATTATGCAAATTCGACCGAGCTTATAGGTTCCTTGACAAACAGAAAGCGTATGCAAATCGGTTCATGCAAATTTAATTAACTTGCACAGAATTGTACGGTTAAAAAAAACTGGTCCCAAGAGTTCTGGAACCATTCAGAAATAGTTTTCCAAATACGCAATGAATTGTTAAGCGGTATTATTACGGTCCTATTAGATTGATATTAATTTTTGACCTGTGTTTATTGTTCGCTGTATCAGTTGTAGGGTACTCACCTGATAAAAGTAATACGTGATTAGATTTAGAAAACGATTTAATAACAGGGCCAAGTCTGTAAAAAATACCAAAATCTATCCAGAATCTACATTTGATAAACATCGTTTAAATGTGGTAAGAAATTTATTCAATTTTTTAAATACTGACTGGGAGAAAAAGTGCGATCTCCGCTCCTCCAAAAATGTGGAACGAGGTACATCTCGACTGAGAAATTATCGGAATCATGAAAAGTGTTCGGAAGCTGCGAAAAGAGTACCACAACAGCTACACAATTTACGGGAAACATTCGAAAATTTGTGCTAGATCAAGACTCGAATCCGGATTTCCCTCTTGTCTCTAGCGGTTGCCTTAACAACTTCTGCAATCCAAACAAGCTTCGAGGACCGACTCAACTCTCCATATCTCCTAGTGCCTGCTTCCCATAGTGCTCACACAATTATGTGATTCCCGCACGAGAAGATACTTGCAGTTTTCTCGTCAGGTTGCCTTGACTGTGGCATGAAATACAGTAGCACAGTGTCTGTATTTGGCCGTATCTGTATACTTCGATACAATGTTCCTTCGGACAAGCATGCACGAGATAGAGCCTATTTAACATGGGTTGGCGCGTATCCCACAGAAGTGAGCACGTCCTGCCGGAGGTAGTCAACAATTTCGTTCCACGTACAATGTTCAGTCCTGAGGATGCCATCTGTTTTAAGAGGAGAAGTGAACGGCAACATTAGGAACAAACGTGGAAGAAATCAGCTCAGGAGACTCTCCACAGCTTTAAGAGTTCAATGCTTTACACCGGGAAAATATTTTCGCCCCGTTCTTTCTTGCGGAAGCATTTCAGAGATCACGTGCCTGGAGGTGAGACGTTTTCTACTACCTGAAATTTAATTTTTCAACAGGATGGTGCACAACCGCTTCGGCACTATTTCTTAACAGTGAAGTCCATCAGTAAGGGACCTACAGTTCCCACATTGCACCACTGGCCTCCAAAACCGCCTGCTCTCACAGCTTGTGTTTTGATCGTGATTTTTGTAGGACTTATTTACCCCCGGTTACTCTGAGTAAATCAGACGTCGAATAACAGGAGCACTGAATGCAGTAAGTTTAGACATCCCGCAAAAGTAAACGAGGAGTTTATCTTTGAACTCCATATTTTTGTAGAGCGTTCGGTGGGCGACACACTCAACTCTTGAAAATGGTAAAAGAAAATTTAACCTCAGAGGTAACCGAAAAAAGAGCCCCAAGGTTATACGGTACCTGCAGGTATGTAAAGGACATAAACTTGGGAATCTGTATAGTTATTATGGAAAGGAAACCTATGTAGCGCTAAGCAGTCAGCTAAAATATTCACATTAGTTTAACCGCCACGTGCGTTCAACGTTAACGTGTAAAAACCTATCACTGATAGCAAGTGGCAGCACTAGCAGTGAAGGATGTATAAAACGTCTCAGGGGGACGTGAAAAGCAGTGCAATCGTTGTTGTACTTCGGAAAGGGGGTGATTTATCTGAGTGCAAAACAGCATAACCATCAACTTTCAGTCCAAGGATCGAACCGTGCCAGAAACGGCTACGTTTGTATATTATTCTCGTGTCGCAGTGGTTAAAGTATACCTTACATGGCCAAATGGCGCTATCCAAATCGGCGGTGAGGCAACTGTGATGCACCACAGACCATAGGTGACAGGGGTGATCGATTACTGCGGAGATGTGTGTGGGGGGAAAATATGTACAGATGTTAAGCAACTGACCGACCTGCCGAAACAAGGAACTACTAACAGTGTCTCCTCAACGAGCGTTCATCGAACGTTGCTGCGTTGGTCGCAAAGCCGTGCTGAATACTGTTCATCGGCGACAAAGGGTGTAATTTGCAAGTTAATACCGCTGTGTGACGACAGATGGCCTTTTCAAATGAATCACGTTTTATGCTACTTCGGGCAGATAGCCGTTGTCGTGTATGGCGTGAAACGTCTGAACCGAAACACCCTGAAACAACCATCGGAAGGGTGGGCTGAGAAACGTGTTTGTGTCATTTCTTGGCACAATGGATCAACATAGTTATGCGTCTAGGCGTCTAGATAGGCGTCCCCAAATCTTAGGCCAGACTTGTGCGGAAACAGCTTTACCTGTGCCACACGCTCCGAAAAGTCTTTCAAAGATTTTTTAAATCCATGACACACCTTATCGCTTTTGTATTGTGATCCAAAAATGTACAACACGCCCTTAAGCAGCTGGTTTCAGCACAATTCCTCGTCAGTGTAGTCCCTTATATTACAGCCCATACCGTTGGACTTGCGCCATAGCGTATTTTCATATTCAGAGGTCAAGTTCATTTAAGCAGCGCTAAAATCTTGCTTACTATTCTGTAGGCTGTTGCAAAACGCCACTGTGGTTGGCTCTAGTCAATCTGACTTGCCAATGAGACGCACTATACTCACAAGGTGCAAGTCCCCCACTGCAGTACAGGTGAAACTAAAGGAATTGTGCGCAAGGGAACGACAGGAAACCGTTGGCTCTAACAAGTGGATTGTACTTGTGTGCCCTGATTAGACATGAATAATTATGACGTAGTCATGAGGAATATCAGCTACTGTAATGAAACAAAGATTACAAATTCTTGTGTTGGCAGAAGAGCCAACACCGTGTTACAATTGGAGGCCGAAATGCACGCGTTTTAGCTCACGCAGGGTGGCGTGAAGAGGGAAGAACTATACTGACGTGAGGTCTGGAACATGACAAGGAATGCGAATTCAGAAAGAGGACATAATTAGTTTGATACTTAACTTTAATCCATTAATGATGAACGTCGCTCTTGACGGTACTTGATTCACAACATTATCTGTTCAGATTATAGTAACTGAATATGGCGCCTTGCTAGGTCGTAGCAAATGACGTAGCTGAAGGCTATGCTAAACTGTCGTCTCGGCAAATGAGAGCGTATGTAGACAGTGAACCATCGCTGGCAAAGTCGGCTGTACAACTGGGGCGAGTGCTAGGGAGTCTCTCTAGACTAGACCTGCCGTGTGGCGATGCTCGGTCTGTAATCACCGGTAGTGGCGACACGCGGGTCCGACATATACTAACGGACCGCGGCCGATTTAAAGGCTTCCACCTGGCAAGTGTGGTGTCTGGCGGCAACACCACACGAATCACATATACTTATTGGTTCCAAATTCATTGTTTGCTCAGAAGGAACAGCGGTCAAATACTCCTCACAGAATGACGAGTGTATATATGCGTTTGGACATGGAAAAGACTGGAAAAGTCCTGATAGAAAAGACCGAACGGACAAAAAATCGTAACAACTGACTGATAATTGCGAAATTGATTTCATAGTAATGATTACAATGGAAGGATATTGAATAAAGACAAATAGAACCCAAAAGAGTAAAATCGTGGCAGGGAGTTCTCCATACAGTGACTGTTTCATAAATCTGAAACCGTATGGCTATTATCCTGTACGAATTCATACGCTGTTTAGTTGCGAAACTTAAAATCAATTCCGGAAGACGAGGCACGGCGAGGCCACGGACGGAGACGGACGCTGGCATCAGGTCATCTGCTTGTGAATCGACTGCTCCTCTCCAAGTCCTTTGTTCCTCTGCTACTGGTGACAAAGAAATCCACTCTCTTCTCTACGTGATGATGAAGTGTGCTCCCTTATAGCTCCCGGCGAAGAAGTGTCTGATGTGCATCGTGCTCCTTCGTGAGCCCACCAAATAGGAATTTTGGCCAATATGAGATCGTGTACTTAAATTCTCCAACTGAAAGCTTGTAACAGTTTTGTTCTGGAAGGTTCGGCGTACCTTTTTGGAAGATTGTGAACAGCGAACTATCGCAGTTATTTGTTCCAAGAACTTTCCAATGCAACCTAATGGAAAATTGTAGCTCCCAAATGAAAGGAGGATTCCAGGGCACAGGGTCGCAGGGATGGAAGCATTAAGTCCTATTTGAGGATACGCAGAATTAATATTTATTTATTTATAAAAAACTGAAACAGCAACTGGTAACAACACAGACACACTCTCATTTGACATCACTTAAATCTTCCTTCAATTCTGAGGCAAAGATCAAGACTTACTGGCGAAATCTTAATTAAAGATTTTACGAACAGTCAATAATTGATTACAGAGTTGTTGAACTTTGCAGGCTACAAACAGCATAGGCCGTTTAGTTAACTTGGTCAAGCAACCTATAGGTGGACTAACAACAGCTTCATCTAAACATAGAAAGTGATTTGAGCACTAGGTTGACTTTCAGAAATTACCACGGCAGACGTGCTTTACCGTATGCGACAAGTAAAGTAACTGACGTCTGGACCAAGCATAACAAACTGTCATGAACAGAGCGTCTATCAAAAATTCCACTGGTAAACTTATCCACACAAATAATTAGCAAAATATCTATCAGGCTCCGCATGAAGTGAACAGAGAAAACTCACTTCAGACATGATTTCAAAATTCTAAATTTTGTGGCGGTGTTCGTAGCGACAAACAATTCGCTGTAGAAACGGCTTACGAAGTCACCGCCACACTTTTAATAGCGGGCCGACCGGTCCGCTGGAACAGTGAACAGAAAGATGAAACCCAAACACTCTGACTAAATAAAAGTCGGTACTTATCTTTATTATCGAAGCTACAGAACAGTAGTGAACTCCGTGTCTACATAAATCTGTCTAGTTCGAGTCGGAGCGGCTAGGTCAGCGTCGGCTGACGACAAACAACAACTCTGCTGCGATGAACACACAACTGACTAGCAAGTACACAATTCGGTGGCGAGTATACAACTGAGCGGCGAATACAGAACTGTCCTAGCGCTCGCGACTCCAGCGCTTAAGAAGCCAGAAGCCAGCGGTGGCGCGCGCAGACTTGCGGCGATTTGCTGTCTCGCTGGCGCTGCTTATGCGGACGGCGTCTGGACTTTGATGCTGCCAACCTTTTGGCAGCGGGCTCCGGTGGCATTACTGGCTAGGACATAACACTAAATACCGTATATTCACATGGCAGTGCTTTTCAACTCACTTCAAACAACCTCTAGTAATATTGACATTCAAAAACAACTCTGAATCTTGATTTAGCATCAAACTTTAATCTTTTAAAAACTTAGATACTTGTATTATAGCTGCTTGTAAGGAATGACTAACTTCATGGAGGAGCACGTGCTTTTAGCACATTATTAAAAGCACTTGACATGATTGACAGATTTCTACCAAGTCTTCGATGTTCCCAAAAGTTGTAAACCATACAAGCACAAGATTCAAATAACAATCAGGGTACTGAAACTCCCTGACAGATAAAAACTGTGTGCTGGACCGAGACTCGAACTCGGGGCCTTTGCCTTTCGCGGGCAAGTGCTCTACCATCAGAGATACCCAGGCATGACTCACGCTCCGACCTCAAACTTTACTTCTGCCAGTACCTCGTCTCCTACAGTCCAAACTTTACAGAAGCTCTCCTGCGATGGTAGAGCACCTGGCGGCGAAAGGCAAAGGTTCCGAGTTCGAGTCTCGGTCGGGCACACAGTTTTAATCTGCCAGGAAGTTTCATATCAGCGCACACTCCGCTGCAGAGTGAAAATCTCATTCTTGAATCAGGGTACTGCCTGAGCAAATCAAAGAGGCCGGACGAGGCACTAAGCCAGAAACACAGCTAGTACCGGGCATTCAACGCCATAAACAGTATGTAGCATGGACTCACGTGAAGGTCATATCTGCAAGGCAGCTCATCACTTATCACAATCTCCAGTCGGAAACAGCAGAGCCACAGAAAGGTAGCAAGCACTGCACTATCTCCGGGACAGGCTACGACGGGCGCAGATAGCCACAGACAGCCCAGGAACAGCAACTGTGTCTTCTTCGTGACCACTGCCACACTCCAGTTCCGCTACAAGGCACACCCAGCGAGCGCCTTCAAATACGACCGCACCGTCACTGTTCTTCCGCCACGCCAACTCTCTGCAACCATTCTCTGTACCAGCTCACCCCCACGGCCTATAACGATCTCTCCTCTAGCCGCGGCCAACGATCCCTAGCGCTCCTTGCCAAACCTCAGCGCTCGGGTCGAGACAAGAACGTTGCAAGTTGTTACAATCGACAAAGCTTGCGAGCTCCAGTTTATTACGCCCAGCCAAAACTTTTTGATACTTTGCTTTTTCAGTATTTACTCTTGTGGCAGCGGCGGCCCGTTGGCGCGAGACAAAAGGCTCACCTGTGGAGGTCGCCTGTGGTTACTTCACAAAAGTTCGATACTATCGTACTTTATACATAATTTGTGTGGATGGACTGTTCCTTTGGAGAAAACTCCGTATTCATATTTTCCACTATGGGGAGGCCTGGGCGAGTTCAGTGAACATAGCACACAACTGCTTTCATCCTTGAGTGCAGGTAATCCTGTCAAAGACGCACGCCACCCCCTGTCGCAGTGAATGCAACAGCAGGCGGCTGCTCATAGTGTCTCCATCAGTCCGTGTTTCCCGCCTCCCCTTCCTCCACCCAACCCCCCCCCCCCCCCCCCCCCGCCCGCATCACAATCCGGTGCGATGGCCTGGTCATTTGCCTCGCTCGCTGACGAGAGGCCGAGGCGAGTGAAAACTGCAAGGGCTATGCTTTCACTGCCCGCTAAATAACCAGAAGAATGAATTCAACATTCATTTTGGAACTGAGAGAAATTGATGGAAATCCTCTATAATCACCACGTACTCTCGTGGATAATACCTCCCTTTGCATATACTTCGAAATTTATCGATTAATTAGACCTATCATATCGAGAAATTAGGAGGGCTCAGCTTTCTTGATGTGGCCCACAGCCGTCCTTACGATTTTATTATTTATTTTCTGGAAACCAGTAGTTGCGCTTCAGTGAGTTGATGGTTAGGGTGCTGACACCAAAGTTTTCAGGTTATCTGCATATCCATCTGGTACCGCGCCTCGGAATTTGAATCCGCGCCAGACGTCATGGACGTCGAAGACCCCTAGAGGTCTCTCCACCATCGCGCCGAAAGCTGTGGCGGCGCGCGCATCCTGGCCCGCATTTAGAGTGAGGTCGCCACAGTGGAACACGTGGTTCCAGCGGCCGATAGCGGGGCCCCCGATAGAGTACTTCAGCGCCTGCCTCTCCCTCTCCCGCCACCCTACTCTTCTCTTGGCAGGTCCCCGGACTCGCACACGCTCAGTGAACATTCGCGCGCCGGAGATCATCGCCATCAGTGTCTCGTGTGTGGGCCTTCGTTTGTGTTTCGTGTTCTTTCGCCGTCACGCCACCACTGTTCACGTGTGCCGTCGCCGTCGTCCATGTTATGTGCGCCGTGTCAACTAGTGTTAGTGATATTTCTCGTCCAGCGTGAACGGCTCCATTTTTTTTTCGTTTTTTAGTGTCTACATTTTGTCCCGCCGTTTTGATTGTATTCTCTGTGCCACCTACATGTAATTCTTATTGTAAAACTCAAGGCTGAAGAGCGGCGTACTATGCTGTTGACAGCCCGCCTTTGTGTAAGGTGATCAAAATCACAATAAAGAAAACAAACAACAAAAAAAAAAACTCAGCCAGCCAGTCTAATCTCGCGTACGTCTCTGGACACATCGCCTCGCGTTAGACGGCTTACTACTTGTTCTGTGTTTGTTAGATTTCCATGTTCGATCTTGTTGTTTTTCGTTCTGTCCTTCGATGGTCGTGTCCGTCTTCTCCCGTTGTGTTGTTATTCGCGGGCCTCTCCGCGGGTCCCACCGCGCTTTCCGTCATTTAAACCGCGCCACCGTCCCGGCCACCGTTACAACAATCCACTTATGCTGACCTCTTATGTTATATATACAGGGATCGTATCAACCCCTTCCGTATCAAAGACAGCCTGAAGATGGTCCATTGAAGCGCCGTAACTAGTTGCAACAAAATAAATAAAATCATAAGAGAGCTGTAGGTGTTTTATTATCTCACAATACTGAACGGTCGTCGTCCCAAAGACCTCCCACCAAAAGTATGGACATACAAAATCTTGATATTGTAGTTTAGCCAGAGATTAGAGAGGTAAGTGAAGTGGTACGTCTTTGTGTCTCAATGCTGTGTGAACACGGTAGGCATCGGCAAGTGGGACGACTCGGCTAACATATTCCTACCACACGGTATACCCCTGCAAGCAGCTGACCGCTAGGGTGGAGTGTCGGAAACTCTGCTGGAAGGGTGTGGGAGTGCGAGGTTCGCGTACACGTATGCTGGCTGGAGCGCTGCGCGGAAATGAGCCCTGGCGGCCGTTCCGTCTTCGTGTGCGTAGCTGGCCGGGCTGCGGTGCGGGCACGAGTATATTTGATATGGCGGCCACCTGCGCATGTGCGTGGGCTGGAAATGTCACCGTCCGGGAGCTGCGCTCCGTCACTGGCCGCCACTCGACACCTGAGCCGCCTCCAGGGACCTCTCTCCTTTCAACTCGCTCCCACCGCCATGCTGTTCATGCTGTTGTCTGGGGAAGGCGAGCGGGATCTTCAGGTGGATTCGAATACCTACTCCTCTATCACATTAAGATTCGATTCCAGCATCTGATTCTACATCAAAATCTACAAAATATTAGTGGCCCTCTTAAACAGCGCTCATTGAACGCGATCGAGCGTTGTAGACGATACACAACTGGTAACAAGGTCTTGTGACGTGCCGCCGTTGAAGTGTCATAACATTGAAGAGGTACATATACACTACTGGCCATTAAAATTGCTACACCACGAAATGACGTGCTACAGATGCGAAATTTAACCGACGGGAAGAAGATGCTGTGATGTGCTAATGATTAGCTTTTCAGAGCATTCACACAAGGTTGGCGCCGGTGGCGACACCTACAACGTGCTGACATGAGGATAGTTTCCAACCGATTGCTCATACACAAACAGCAGTTGACCGGCGTTGCCTGGTGAAACGTTCTGGTGATGCCTCGTGTAAGGAGGAGCAATGCGTACCATCAAGTTTCCGAATTTGATATAGGTCGGATTGTAGTATATCGCGATTGCGGTTTATCGTATCGCCTCATTGCTGCTCGCGTTGGTCGATATGCAATGACTGTTAGCAGAATATGTAATCGGTGGGTTCAGGAGGGTAACCGGGAACGCCGTGCTGGATCCCAATGGCCTCGTATCACTAGCAGTCGAGATGACAGGCATCTTATCCGCATGGCCTGTAAAGGATCGTACAGCCACTTCGCGATCCCTGAGTCAACAGATGGGGACGTTTGCAAGACGGCAACCTTCTGCAGGAACAGTTCGATGACGTATGCAACAGCATGGACTATCAGCTCGGAGATCATGGCTTCGGTTACCCTTGACGCAGCATCACAGACAGGAGCGCCTGCGACGGTGTACTGGACGACGAACCTGGGTTCACGAATGGCAAAAGTCATGTTTTCGGATGAATCCAGGTTCTGTTTACAGCATCATGATGGTCGCATCCGTGTTTGGCGACATAGCTGTGAACGCACATTGGAATCGTGTATTCGTCATCACCATACTGGCGTATCACCCGGCGTGATGGTATTGGTGCCATTGGTTACTCGTCTCGGTCACCTCTTGTTGGCATTGACGGCACTTTGAACAGTGGACTTTACATTTCAGATGTGTTACGACCCGTCGCTCTATCCTTCATTCGATCCATGCGAAACCCTTCATTTCAGCAGGATAATGCACGTCCGCATGTTCCAGGTCCTGTGCGGGCCTTTCTGGATACAGAAAATGTTCGATTGTTGCCCTAGCCAGCACAATGTCCAGATCTCTCACCAACTGGAAACGTCTGGTCATTGGTGGCCGAGCAATTGGCTCGTCACAATACGCCAGTCACTACTCTTCATGAACTGTGGTATCGTGTTGCAGCTGCATGGGCAGTTGTACCTGTACACTCCATCCAAGCTCTGTCTGACTCTTCGCCCAGGCGTATCAAGGCCGTTATTACGGCCAGAGGTTGTTGTTCTGGGTACTGATTTCTCAGGATATATGCACCCAAACTGCGTGAAAATGTAATCACATGTCAGTTCTAGCATAATATATTTGTCCAATGAAAACCCGTTTATCATCTGCATTTCTTCTTGGTGTACCAATTTTAATGGCCAGCAGTGCGTGTGAGACAGTTGAATGTAATCAGCTCAGCAGGATAAATCTGCGAGGACACGTGACAGTGTGACGAAAAAGAATTGTACTGTTGGACGTGTCCATGAGCGTCACCTGAAGCTGCAGTGTTTGTTAATACGTCTACAAGGAATGGTGTACCACTCACAGACAAGTAAAACCTGTAACACTTTACATAGATCCAATTCCTCCAGTGCTAAGTATCATACTTGGGATTACAAGTTTCCTCCTGTGAATTGGATCAGATGACTGGGTTTCACCTTTACCCATACATTGAAGAAGCTTTGCAAAAGTTCATTTCCAAGTATCACGATGTCTTCCTCTGCTCCTGCATCCGCCCGTAGGTGGAAAAAAATGAGCTTATGTGCTGATTTTACTGACACTGTCCATACGTCACATGTGTATAAGGCTAACGGTAGGAAGACAGATGTGTGTAGCCGAAGTTTTATGGACGTACTCGCAGAGTGTAATCACGATTTTTTTTTTATTCATCAGTCTTCTAACTGGTTTCCTACGGCCCACAACGAATTCCTCTCCTGTGCCACCCTCTTCAACAGAGCAGCATTTGCAGCCTTGTAACCTACGTCCTCAATAATTTGTTTTTGTCTTTCTCTACGGCTTTCAATCTCTCCAATTCCCTTTGGTACCATAAAAGTTATTCGCTGATGACTTAGCAGATGTCCTACATTCCTGTCCCTTATTTTTGTCAGTATTTTCCACATATTCCTTTCCTCGCTGATTCTCCTCACTTTGCAAATGCTTCCAATCGCTTCTTTTCCGATTTTCCCTCTGTCCATGTTTCACTACTATACTGTGATAATTTTCCAAACGCACATCCTCAGAAGTTTCGTCCTCGAATTAAGGCCTGTGTTTGATACTATGATACTAGTAAACTTCTCTTGGTCATGAATGCCCTTCTTTCCAGTGTTTTTACGCCCTTCTTAATCCGTCCATCATGTGTTACTTTGGTGCCTTCATCTACTCCGTGATCACCAGTCCTGACGTTAACCTTGTCGCTGTTCTTATTTCTGCTACTTTTCATTACCCTCAGAGTCGTGGCGGCTTCCGTGATGGCTAACACGCGATCCTGCTGGCGCCACTTTTGCGCGCGTTGCATCGGCTCTAGCCCTTCGTCGTATTATCTTCCCTTGGTCATGTATTCCCTCTTGGGCTGTTTGGTGGCGATTGATGTGTCGGACATGGAGCTGGATGGGTGCGCCTGAGTACTCAGCGTCCTGGCGATAGTAGCGAGTTAACGCTATTGACCGTTGGGCTATGGGGGCCAGCGTTTTCCCGCAGTTTAGAGGGCAAGGAGCGATTCTCGCCACGTGAAATCTGCTTAAAACGTACATCAGTCAGTTGTGGTGCACTTAATACGCCGTCATGTATTGAACAACTTGTTAGCAGCCACGAGTGGCAGGGTAGGATTATGCAACGCCTGTCTGGAGTTCTGAGGCTACTGAACTCCTTGGCATTTGTTTGAAATTACCTATGAAGCTTGTTTAGTGAGTACTGTACTTAATCATCTCTGACTGTCCGGTGTGAGCTAGCGAGGAATCCAGTTTCTTTATACCTTCCGGTGACCCCTATATGGGTTTGTGTCTCAATATTGGAGTTTTTTGTACGCTCCAAGCTAGTTGTTTTCAATGTTCATCTTATACTTGAAATCATCGTTTGTTATTATTGAGTATTTGATACTGCTGACTTTAATTTATTTTTGTTGTAGCTCTTATGGCCCATCCTGGGGCGAGTTACTGGATTTGCCCTTTACCGAAAGTTGCGTGCGCTCAGCCTAAAGCTAAGCACGTGTGGGTCACGTGTGTGTTTGCATGCTTGTATTTCCACACTCTCTTACTCCGTGTTGAGGAGCCTTTGGGTTATAATTGTATAGTTTAACCGATCATCGGCAATTTGGTGCGTATCCCAATGACGGTGTCTATTAGCATCTAAGCCGCGCGGGATTAGCCGAGCGGTGTAGGGCGCTACAGTCATGGACTGTGCGGCTGGTCCCGGCGGAGGTTAGAGTCCTCCCTCGGGCATGCGTGTGTGTGTTTGTCCTTAGGATAATTTAGGTTAAGTAGTGTGTAAGCTTAGGGACAGATGACATTAGCAATTAAGTCCCATATGATTTCACACACATTTGAACATTTTTTTATTAGTATCTAAGAGTGGTCCGTAAGGGTATACCTTGATTTTTTAAGTCTTGTTGGAAATATTATGTAATTATTCTTTTAAATGACTAGTACATTGCTTCTTGCTATTGCTGGGAAGGTTTAACTTGCAATCGTATGATCGCACCCTCTCGTACTGAAGTTTTAATATTTTAATATTCAGTGGTCCTTTCAAACATTACTGTGCATGTTGTTTTTTATCAGTCTTGATTTCTTGTTTGTTGTTTGGTGTATACTGACAGCCTTGTATCGGCAGCTGTTGATGCATTGCCGTTCTGCTGCTCCGGGTAAGTTACGCGTTTTCCTTCTGCATCTTTCCTTTTCCTTCTGCGTTTTCATTCCCGTCATCACACGAGGCCTAAGTGTTGGCAGTTCACATTGAATTCTGTGGATCTCCCGTTCCAGCCTCAAGTCGTTTGTTGTTATTCATTTGGTATCGTGTCACGGCGGAGGTGTGGCTGCATTAGGAAGTAATTGACTCAGTATTTCTGTTATTGTAAGGCCCTTGTGGGCATTTGGTGAAAGCCTTTGGGCAAACTGAGCACTGAGTTCCATTTTTCTTTAAATGATTAAGAGTTTAATTGTGATTATCATTTTGATTGTGTTTTAGGGACCCCGTAATTTTTTTTAAGTACCGGCACTTAACGAGATTTACGTGGAACAGGCCTGTGGCCAATCACAGAAGTACTACTGTTCCTTTGGTTTTACATGCGGGTAGCCTTTGGGTAACTAACCCGTATCTTCTCTACATTAGAGCAGAATAACTAGTGGAGAGGTATGCATTTCAATGTTTTTTTTTTTTTAATTTACGGTTTGTTGAACTTATATTCACGTCCTGTTGAGTGATGGACTCACAGCTGCGATCTATCTGCGCGGACAGAGTCCCGTCGCAGGTTTATTTAATGGTTTGTAGTCGGGCCGCCATTATGTGATACATTTTTTGAGTGCTATTTGTAATTTTATGTATAATGCAAATTTCCTTATACTCTATGAATTTAATTTAAAAATATTAACGATTTATATGTATTTCGCAGGAATCTTGGGAACTGTCAGCCGACTCATGACTGAATTGTTATCAAATAAAAATATTTGCTTATGAATGATTAACGACCCATCAAGTTGGACCATCCTTCCACTTGTTTTCCTTAAATTAATCCAGATCCTTGTACTTGGTCTTACTTTCGTCTTTCTTCGGCTTACTCTCCATCCATGAGACGGTTCATTCCATGCAGCAGATCCTGTAGCTCTTCTTCACTCTCATTCAGGATAGCAATGTCATCAGCCAATCTTATCATTGCTAACCTCTCACTTTGAATTTTAATTCCACTCTTGGATCTTTATTTTATTTCTCTCTTTGCTTCTTCGATGTATAAATTGAACACCAGGGGTGAAGGACTACAACTCTGCTTCACACACTTTTTAATTCGAGCACTTCGTTCTTGGTCTTGAACTCTTGTAGTTCCCCTCGGTTCTGGTACGTGTTGTATATTACCCGCCTTTCCCTATAGCTTATGGCTATATTTCTCAGAATTACGAACATTTTGCACCGTTTGGCATTGTAGAACAGTTTTCCCACGTCGACGGATTCAATGAACGTGCTTTGATTGTTCTTTAGCATTGCTTCCATTATCAACAGCAAAGTCAGAACTGCCTCTCTGATGCCTTTACCTTTCCTAAAATCACACTGATCGTCATGTAACACATCCTAAATTTTATTTTCCATTCTTCTATATATTGTTGTTGTTAGCAACTTGGAGCTGCTGAGCTCACTGTGCGATAATCCTCGCTCTTGTCGACCCTTGCAGTCTTCGGAATTGTTTGGATGACATTTTTTCGAAAGTCACATGGTATTTTGCCAGACTCATATATTCTACAGACCAACGTGAATAGTCGTATTTGTGCCACTTTCAACAATCATTTTAGGATGTCTGATGGACCGTTGTGTATCCCTTCTGCCTTATTCGATCTTATGTCTTCCACAACTCTCGTAAATTCTAGTACTAGATCGCTTAGCTCTTCTCTATCGACTCCTGTTTCTTGTTCTGTCACGTCATCAGACAAGTCCTCCAACTCAAAGAGACCTTCCGTGTAGTATGTCGACCTACCCGCTCTCTCTTCAGCATTTAACAGTTGAATTCCCATTGCACTCTTAATGTTACCGCCCATGCTTTTAATTTCATTGAAGGTTGTTTTGACTTTTCTTTATGCTGAGTCAGACCTTTCGACAATCATTTCTTTTTCGATTTATTCACATTATTCACGCAGCCATTTTCCTTTAGCTTCCTACTCATTTCATTCCTAAGTGACCTGTATTTCTGCGTTCATGTATTTCCCTGGACATTTTTGTACTTCCTTTTCAGACCGATGACTGTGAAGGATACTACATGAAACGGACGTTTGGATTTGGGTACCTCTAAGGTAGCCATTACTCACTGTGCCAAATAACGGTGCACATCTTCAGTGGACGGAACAGGATGTAAGCATGCGTCTTTACAAATGACGGTAGGTGTCAAGTTCACCATTGGCCCTCTGGAACCTCTAAACCATAATGAGCGGACCTGTAATTGAGGACGGAGATACTTGTATCACGGTTTGCGGCTGTTTCTCGTACCGTGAGGAGCCCACTGTTTCACATTACCGTGAAAATCAACTGCAATACTTACGTCAACATTCGCGGTGATCAGGTGTTACCCTTTCTTCCACACCTTCATGCTGTGTAGGCTCCCGTCTTTCAAGATACCATTGGTCTTGTACTCTCACACCTCGAGTGGCCCACTGAATCACCGGATCGTAATCACATGAGTCGTAGTGTAACATAACAAAAATGGTTCAAATGGCTCTGAGCACTATGGGACTGAGGTCATCAGTCCCATAGAACTTAGAACTACTTAGACCTAACTAACCTAAGGACATCACACACATCCATGCCCGAGGCAGGATTCGAACCTGCGACCGTAGAGGTCGCACTGTTCCAGACTGTAGCGCCTAGAACCGCTCGGTCACACCGGCCGGTCGGTAACATAACAACTCTGTAAATTATTAACATTTTTCCGTTCAATTTTGCTGTTGCGATGTGTCTTTTTCCTGTGAAATAAAGGTTGTAAGTAACTGTACTAATATTTTTGCTGTGGAATATTGTAAAGTTGTACTGTTTTATTATTTTTAATGGAATCAGTTTCGAATTCAAGCTAGTTGTATGTAGACACAATGGCTTAGGCAGGATTGTGCGTTGTTGCCAAAGAGAATGGTGAAGTTGCAATCTCGTTATCGCTGGACGTGCGAGCGCGCACGCAGTACAGTGTAGAAAAGTGCTGAGATGAGAAGAGTCGAGTCGCGAACAGCGAACAGTAGAGAGAGCAGCCATGCGGCGTGGGTGTTGAGACTTGGTCGTAAGACAGCGGTGCTAAAAATCCAATGGCTCGACGGTAGGTTGGTATGATCAGGCACAGTGTAAGGTATTAAGTGGGCACAGCGCAATCACTGCAAGGGGATATCAGATAACATGCAGACTACCGCGGGTCCAATTACACTCACTGTGCAAGAAGCTGCAACAAGAAGAGCCTGTCTCACACATTGTCAACGAACAGTGCCTTACATCCACCGATGACGACTCAACACGATGTAAGGTCTGACTAATTATTGGATTATACTGGTATGCTCCTAGCCAGCGTCGTAATTAATTTTGTGAGTGAATAATGGCAAGATATTTCCAAGTGTTGATCATCAGTTCTAGCTAAAACAGATTACCAAAGTAGTTTCCATCCTATTCATTATTACGAACGAGAGAAAATCCTAATGTACGAGAAGAAATTGCAATGTTTTTTTCTTTCTCTTCTTTTTTTAATAAAATAATGATGTCAAATAAAATAATTATGCATTGAGTAACTTTTTGATACGATGGAAGAAGTAACAGCAATTTAAATTTCAGTAGTTTGCAATACGGCGATTAACTAAAATGTTTACCCCTAGTAATTTGAACACCAATTACAAAGCAGTGCTTAAGAAAGTAAAAGACATCAAAGATATTGACTAATTTTTCAATGTAAATTTTCATTTACGCCAATGCTATCAACCAGAAGAGTCTGTTAAGACTTGAGTAAATAATGGTAGTAATTGTGTAAAATGATTTTCAGTAACTTTTTATGAATAATAATGAAAGTTGAAGCTATTTGAAGTCCGTAAAAATTTTTTCGAATTTTGACATACTTCCGTAATTGAAAGTTAGCTTTGCAGATTTCGCAGGTGTGAATTATATGAGTGATTATTGAACATGGCTCTAATTATTACGATGCTCTCCAATTTAAATGACTGCATTTTGTAACGAATAGCTATAACCGCTTTTTGAGCAAAACAAACGACAGTAAGCTTTATAGTGTGTGCGTCACGGGTTTAAATATTACGTAAACATTCACAGCTAATGAAATTTTGTTGTTCTGTGTTCATTGCTAAATTGTTTCCATGCCTTACAATTTAACTGAAAGGTATTTCGCCACTGTAACATATTCATTTGAAGCTGCGCTAACGTAATATTCAACAATTTCGTGCTGTTTTCGTCTGATACAAACCAAGTATTGTTATGTAAATTTACCAGTAATACAAATCAATAATCACAGAAACAATAATTTTGCAAACATAGTTATCTGGCGACTGTTAAGGTGCTTTACTCAGTAACTAAATTCATTTTTTTCCGAACTACTGTGATTACAGTGTATTCTTATATTTCATTTTGCTTTAAACGAAATTGATTTTTTATTCTCATTGATAAGACCATTGGTGGTTTGGTTATACGAGTAGTAGCACTTACATCTCGCGGATTTCATTAATTCTCTGGAGCTGCTGCCTTTCCCGCACAATAAGGAAATTCAGGTACACGGCTCATTTAAATCCTGATTAACTGGAAGTCTAAGGGGCTGTTACAGTAGCAGTCAACACTGGTAGCATTACCTGATTTGATTTCAACTGACTGACTTCCACAGGGTACGACACACCTGCAGAAACTTATGGAATGTCTTTGCAACTGCCGTCTGCTGTGATCGAGCGGTTCTAGGTGCTTCAGTCCGGAACCACGTTGCTGCTACGGGCGCAGGTTCGAATCCTGCCTCAGGCATGGATGTGAGTTAGGCTTAAGCAATTCTAGGTCTAGAGGACTGATGACATCAGATGTTAAGTCCCAGATCTGGACAACTTGATTTGCAATAGCTATTAGAAATAGATTTTCTGATACTTGGAGTTCGTTCTCTTAGTCACTGGCACGACATCTTGGAGGCCCATATTAATCTACGCAGATGACTGACAACCATTCCGATTAACTCCTCCCCATCTTAAAAATGAAAGTTGATGTGGCACATATGAACATCCGTAACAGCTTAAAATTTATGTGTGAACCTTAAAATTTGTTTTCTTTCCTTCTCTGCCTTTTTTAAAGTGTCTATATCACTGATATAATATGCATTATACAGTTTTAGCTTCCTTGTTATGTCTTCAATTTGTAACTTAAATCACATTCCAAATTTACGTAATGTGAAATGTATTCATAAAAAACCTTTCTATTTACGGCAATTTTATACGTAACTCGATTTATTTTGTTTGTCTGGAATTAGAAAAATCGTTATCTACGGTGTATGCGACATTTCTAAAAGCCACATTCCAATGGACCGTAGACGAATTCACTACTCACTTTATAAGGACAGTGTCTGTGTCTCTATTTTATAATGCGAAAGGGTAATACCACAGATGTTGAAAAGAACCATCGACCCGCAGTTTGTGTCAGACGGAATTTCGCCACCCCAGTATATTAATAACGCAGAAGTTCCACTCCGTCCACTGACCATGTGCTGTCTAGACACATCGCAAATGTACAATATACAGATTAGACTGCAGTGCGATGCAACGAGTCTTTTTAGTACAGAAGCCCTCTTACGGAGCACAAAATTTCCTCACATATTGCTGACTACTCACTGGAACTAGATTGGTAAACCCCCTCGAAGTCCCTGATAACAATAACAATTTTCAATGCCGTTCCAGGTTAGTTTCTTGATATGCGGAACACGTAAACAGCACTCCCGGAAACAATAACGTCCCATCTGTGTATTACCACCGGAATTTACTGAAAACACTGCAGCAGGATTCCATTCCTTGTTAGAGAGCGGTCGGACGATCATACAAATACTTCCGTCTGCATTTTGCCTGTTACATGGTAAGTCATATTATGACAAAACAAAATTCACTATCTGTATAGCTTTCCATGTTGTTTTTTTCTGTGTAACAGAAATAATACAGAAGGGGGAGCTCAATGCGAAATATCGAAAGATGTAATGAACTATCTGTGAGCAGGTAGACGGAGAAACAATCTGCAAACTGAAATATTACCACAACTATATTTTCTCATATATGGTAAGTCACCTTTCTTATTTTTTCTTTCCTCTCTTCAGAATAGATTCAAATATCCACAAATCACCTTTCTTATTTTTTCTTTCCTCTCTTCAGAATAGATTCAAATATCCACAAATTTCACGCATGTAGACATATGCAAATAAATATATATACACATGCTGTAACCCACCTATCTACTGTCATTGTATACTGCTGTATTATTTAATTTATCGCCATTTGTTCTCAGATACAGTCCAAGCATTTAAGAAATATAGGTGTTTAACCTATTTAAACTGTGAAAACATGTGTGTGTGTGTGTGTGTGTGTGTGTTAAGCGTAATGCATGTTTGTATGTCTGGGATCTTGTTACAAACCACTTGATTGCAATCAACTAAATTTAGCACAGAAAGAGCAGACCACATTGTTATCAGCACTGTGGGGTTTATAACCTCCTAGCACCAATATGAGCAGAGATTTGGCCAAAAACGTGTGTTTTCAAGCATGACAGGCATGTTGTGTTGGAACGGTATCAGTCTGCAAAATCAACCTACCTTGCAGGGAAGCTTGCGTGTCGGCGGCAAGACGTCATTTTCTGCGCCCTGTCATATATGCTGTCCTGCATGCCACGGATGCTCTGTGGGAACAATATCGGCTTGCTTTATCACCCTGTTTACAATGGTGGCCTCTATATAAAGGGGCAAATAAAGATCCTTGAAACCCCTGACATGTAGCCCGCCTTGGATGGTAGGCATAATGTGTGAGTAGTTTGGGCTGCCTTATTGAACTGTATTGCAGGGGTACACAGCCGATGAGCAAGAATGTGGTATGATTGAGATGAACAGAGGAGGGGATGGCAGAGTGAGAGAGAGGAGGAAATAGTCAGGGAGTGGGAGGAGGCAGGTGGAAAGGATGGATAGTGGGCAGGTGGGATAGGGGGAGGCAGAGATGGATAAACCGAGAGTATAGAGAGAAAGGTCAGATAGAGGGGCTGGAGGAAACTTATAAACAGAAGGAAGGGAACATGTAGATACAGAGTAAGGAGAAGGACACAGGCGGAAAGAGATGGGAGGATGAGGTTGACAGAGAGGTGACCACATGGGGAGAAGCAGGAATGTTCGATATGTATAGCGAAACTGCAGGGAATAGGCTAGTCAATATATTGCCCAGTTGGTAGAGCACTTGCCTGCAAAAGGCAAAGGTCCTGAGCTCGAGTTTAGGTCCTACATAAAGTCTTAATATGTCAGGAAGTTTCATTTGACTGGTTGTTCGCATAGACAGGTGCCTGATCAGTATCCAAAACAACAAATAAATGCCTTTGCCTAAGACGGTTCCATTGGAATAGCCTTCATTACTTCAGCTGAATATATAGCAATCAGTTAATATTAATTTGCAGCACATTATGTGTATCTAGCAGTGTACTGATAAACCAGATCTGGTTCGCATCATATTACCTCCTAATGGGATGCAAGCAGGAGACTGCAACTGAAAATTGTACTGTAACTGTATATATCAAGACAGTAACTGTTCTCGAAAGAACAGATACCACTGATGCCGGTGCAGCTTCTCTAGAATGAATGATAATTAATTGAAACCCTCCACTGCCGACAGGTGTTGCTGATATACCTCGATGGGGACAGCTGAAAATGTGTTACCCGACCGCGAACCCGGGCTCTCCTGCTTACATGGCAGACGCTCTATCCATCTGAGCCACCGAGAACGCAGATGAATAGCGCGACTGCAGGGACGTATCCCTTTCACACTTCCCGTGAGATCCACATTCCCAACCGTCCACAATCTACATATGTAATGTGCGTAATAGATCTTTGCCCATTCACTCACTACTCGCGCGCACTAAGGTGACGCAGGAGGTCCCGGGTTCGAGTCCCGGTCGGGGCACACATTTTCAGCTGTCCCCATCGGGGTATATCAGCAACACCTGTCGGCAGCTGAGGATTTCAATTAATTATCATTTAATCTAGAGAAGCTTCACGGTCATCAATGGTATCTGTTCTTTCGAGAACAGTTACCATCATCGTATATATAGTTAAAAGGCTACCCATTCGTTGACCATAGTCAGTGGGAATGCGCACGGCTTGCCCGAACTCTTACAGGAATCGTCACCTTAGTGTGCGAGAATAATGAGTGAATGGGCAAAGATCTATTAGGTACATTACGTATGTAGATTGTGGACAGTTGGGAACTTGGGTATCGCGGGAAGCGAGCAGGGGATATGTCCGTGTAGTCGCGTTATTCGTTTGTGTTCTCGGTAGCTCAGATGGATAGAACGTCTGCCATGTAAGCAGGAGATCCTGGGTTCTAGTCCCGGTCGTTCACACATTTTCAGATTACACCATCGAGGTATATCAACAACACCTGTCGGCAGCTGAGGGTTTTAATTTATTATCATTTAGTGTAATTGTAGCTCTACGTCAGGAAGGCTATTGTAGTAGGAGAACTAAAACTAGTTGGAGTACACCAATCTACAGTTGAGTGTATACTGCAGCGGCTTAAGCAGACCACTGCCAATCCAATTCGCGATCTAGAAGACTCCGAGTATCATCATACAGGGAAGATCAGTTCTTATGTCTAGAGTAAATGTCAGAGGACTCGCACGACACCTGAAATTCTCGATGATGTAAATAATATGAGAGCAACGCCTTCTTCATAAACAAGCTTTCAAGAGGAGCATAGCGGCCAAAGAACCCTTCTTACGCAAACAAAGGTGTAAATAGAACAGTGGGCAAAGCAACACTAAAAGTGGAGCACTCAAGAGTGGTCGAAAACGTTATTCACAGACGACTCTACGTCCAAAGTACGGGTTTTTGGAAACTATTGTCGAATGCTTGTTCGTCGAGTTCGCAGAGGACGTACGAAGAGTGAATGTGTGACGCCAACGATGAACCATGGTGGAGGGTCGGTTATATACTTTGACGGTGCTAAAGTTGGTGCTCTAGTGAGAATTAATGGAACATTATGGAATGTAGGCTTTCACAGGATACTGATCAAAATTGCAGTTCCATCTGGCAAGAGACTTACTGGTCGTGTGTTTGTTTTGCAGCAGGATAACGATCTCCAAAATGCTTCTAATGTCAGCAGGAAGTATATCAGTCAAAAGAGAAGTATGAGGAAGTGAAGAATGTGATTTAGCACGTCAGCCAATGGACTTAAACCCCATTGAATCGTATGTGATTAAAGGAAGGTCAGAAAACAAAGGTCATCTAATGTTGAAGATCTGTGGAATAATTTACAAACACGTTATACTGCAATATCTTTAAAAACACGACAAAATCTTATCTTTAGAATGCCAAGAGATTCTACAGCTGAAGGTGGTGGTGGTGGTGGTTAGTGTTTAACGTCCCGTCGACAACGACGTCATTAGAGACGGAGCGCAAGCTCGGGTTAGGGAAGGATTGGAAAAGAAATCGGCCGTGCCCTTTCAAAGGAACCATCCCGGCATTTGCCTGAAACGATTTAGGGAGATCACGGAAAACGTAAGTCAGGATGACTGGAGACGGGATTGAACTTTCGTCCTCCCGAATGCGAGTCCAGTGTGCTAAGCACTGCGCCACCTCGCTCGGTACAGCTGAAGGCAAAGGGTGAGTACTTTGAAGCGGGTACAATCCAAATTTTATTGTACTGTACTTAATAAGGTTGTTGTTGTGGTCTTCAGTCCGAAGACTCCTTTGATGCAGCTCTCCATGCTATTCTATCCTGTGTGAGCGTCTTCGTCTCTGTATAACTACGGCAACCTACATCTTTTTCATTCTGCTTTACTGTATTCATCTTTTTAGTCTCGGTCTGTGATATTTACCCCCAACACTTCCCTCCAATACTAAATTGGTGCTCCCTTGATGTCTCAGAATATGTTCTATCAAACGGTCTCTTCTGTTGGTCGAAATGTTCCACAAATTTCTTGCCTTCCCAAGTCTATCAAGTATTATCCAGTTAGTTAAATGATCGACCCATCTAATCTTTAGCATTCTTCTGCAGAAACAGATTTCGAAAGCTTCTATTCTCTTTTTATCTAACCTATTTATCGCCCATGTTTCTCTTCCACACACGGCTACATTCCAGACAAACACTTTCAGATAAGTCTTCCTAAACACTAAAATATACATTCGATTATAACAAATTTCTCTTTTTCAGAAATGCTTTTCTTGCCATTGGCAGTCTACATTTTATATCCTCTCTGCTTCAGCCATCATCACCTGTATTGCTCCCCAAATAGCAAAATTCTTCTACTACTTTCAGTGTCTTGTTTCCTGATATGATTTTCTTAGCATCAGCTCATTTAAACCGACGACATTCGTTTATCCTTGCTTAGTTTTCGTTGATGTTCATCTTACGTCCTCCTTTTAAGACAATGTTCATTCCGTTCAACTGCTCTTCCAAGTCCTTTGCTGTCTCTTACAGAATTAAAGTCTCATCGGCAAACCTCTATTTCCTTACTTCTTCTCCCTGAACTTTAATTCCTGCTCCAAATTTTTCTTTGGTTTCCTTTACTGCTTGTTCAGTGCACAAATTGAATAACATCGGGGTAGACTACAGCCTTGTCTCACTCCCTTTTCAACCACTTTCATGCGCCTCGACTCTTATAAATGTCGTCTGATTTCTGTTGAGGTATTTTACCCCTGCTAGCATCAGAATTTCAAGGAGAGCGTTCCAGTCGACATTGCAAAAAGTTGCCGTTAATTTTTGTGGAGCAGCCGCATTGCAGCTGCATGTTAGGCTTATGTTTTAGAGCCTCGGCGCTGATAACGGACTGTTTGCGGCCGTTGCCGTTAATTTTTGTGGAGCAGCCGCATTGCAGCTGCATGTTAGGCTTATGTTTTAGAGCCTCAATAGAATATAACCTCAAAGTCCTTCTCAGACGCACATTCAAGACGCCGACACACCGATGGGTCAGGTGTGATGTCGACCGCGATCAAACAGATGGCGCTGTCGCAGTGCCTGCGCAAAGCGGAGGCCAGACGCTCAGTCTTTCCCCGGAGCTAAGGACAGAAGGCGCGTTTTGGAGTCGTGGTCAAAAGCGGAAGTAAGAGATGCTATACACTATAAACGGACACGTGGAGTATCAGGTAGAGAAATTCATAACCGCCTTGTTGAGGTGTATGGGTCAGGTGTGATGTCGAGGCAAATGGTGCGGAGATGGTGCCAGCAATTCAGTGATGGACGTCAGCAAGTGCAAGACACACCGAGACCTGGACGGACGCGCACGGCCACTACAGATACAAATGTCAGGAAGGTGGATGACATGTTTAAAGTGAACCGGCGTATCGCCATCGATGGAGTAGCGGCAGAACTTGGAATCGGTTATGAGCGAGCTCACAAGATAATCCACAACATTCTTCGATGCAGGAGGGTGTCAGCACAATGGGTGCCCCGCCAACTGATCCTGCCACACATGGAACAACACATGGCGTTCAGCCTGGAACATCTCGTACGTTACCATAAATCTGGCAATAACGTTTTTTTCGGATTGTGACGGGCAATGAAACGTGGGTCCACCGTTACACGCCCGAATCGAAGGCTGCATCCATGGAGTGGAAACATCCGTCATCACCTGTCCGAAAGAAGTTCAAAAGCACTCCGTCTGCAGGTAAAATGCTACTCACCGTTTTCTGGGACGCCACAGGAGTTTTGCTGTTGGACTTTCTGGAGGATGCAACCATCAGTGCCACGCGGTACTGCGCCGTTCTGTCGAAATTGAAAGAGGTGATTCGGAAAAAGTGGCCTGGACTTCTCAGCTCTGGCGTTTTGCTGTTGACAATGCGAGACCAGACACAGTGACGACAACGCAAAACCATATTCCAACTCGTGGTTGGGAGTGCATACACCATCCACCTTACTGTCCGGATCTCGCACTAAGTGACTTCCATTTGTTTCCCGCTTTGAAGAAGACTATCGGTCGAAGGCGCTTTGGCAGCAATCCTGACGTCAAATAAGCCGTTCAACACTTCTTCCGTATGCAATGCCCTGATTTTTTTCCTGGAAGGCTTTTTGAAGCTTATGAAGCGGTATGACAAGTGTATCAATGTACTAGGAAATTATGTAAAAAAATAAATATATATCTTATCTTTGATGTCTCATTCTCGTTTTTCCTTTCACACACAACTCTGACCACAGTCGACAGGGGAAGTTTATTTTCCTACTCCCCCACGTAATAGGCTGAATTTTCCGCCATGTATTCCCTAACACTGAGCACTCGGCAAGTTCATCTTTTGGTTGGTTAACCTATTCACGCAGTCTTTTACAATATCTGATATAAAATATTTGATATTGCATTTATGAAGTGTACCGAATGGTAATTACTTTGTATACATAAACTTAGAATGCCTTTTCCGTATAACAGAGGATTTGAAATGTAATATTAACGGCTATATAATTCTAGGCCCGGGACTTGCGTCGTAGTGTGTATCTACTAAATATAATTAGTTAAACACTCTGAACCAATGTCTTCGAGTATGGATGTTACGTAGTAATAACCTCTGCCTAGTTAATAGTTTTTGCCTGTACGTATGCGCTTGCAAAGCGGCGTTTATTTTTAAACGTAAACAGGTACTTCAATAAATGTGGATGTTTTATTGTATTGAGCAGGAAGTGTACCAAGCAGGAACTCAACCAGAGAAGTTGTTCATATCAGCCTGTTACCCCATTCGTTGAATTACGTTGAGTTAGTCCTTGCCCAGCAGGGAAGTCTAACCACCGCTATTCAACCAGAAAGTGTAAATTTTGTGTGTTAGAATTGACGCTTTTTTAAAATGTCTTTACCATTAACGTAAAAATAGGACAGAAACTTTGTTGCTTGCTGAGCTGTGGTCAGAACTTCACTCTTTGAAGGTTATTTTACTTGCGAAAGTTCCCTCACAATGATCAAACCACTATAAAAATATCTTCATTATTATTCGTCCTACCATATCTTTATAAGAAAGGGGGTTAAGTATTAGTTTGTGTATGTATCTTTACGATAAAATGATCAATACGTCACAATGAATATTCTTTTCCACTATGCCAAGTGAGAAAATATCTCAGGAATCAAAAACTTTTGAGATGAGCTGCTGCAATGTAGTTTTCGACTGGGAAAAAAAGCTATTGTATACGGTTGATTTCATGTTTACAACTACTTTTATAGTTCCCAGTTGTCTCTGCGCCAATTTATGATCCGTCTCTTTCTTCGTTTGACATCACATGGAAATGCAAACCTGTGGATCCCATTTTTTCGATGGTTAGAAGAGATTACAGCTGAGCAGCCAGCCATATCTACGACGTATCCTTCAATATATTCAGTTAGAAATCTCGACTCACATCGTGACTCATATGTAAGGGCAAAAAATAACTATCCTACACTTTGGGGAAAACATGGTGGATGGTCCAGTTCATGTTATAGGAGTCTTAAAATTGGCTTTGCAAGGCGCAAGGTTCAAATTCCTCATAGGTTGTGAAAATTAAGCTCCTCGCAATTTCCTCAAAACACTTACAGCAATTGCCAAGAAAGTTTCTTTTGATGAAGAAGTATTGACCTTCCTTCCACCCTTTTATAAAGAATCAACACAGTATCCCTCATGGTGTAACTACAATTTGAGCCTATCACAATGAGGACAAAAGATCTTACAGTCATCTAACGAAACAACTGAAAATTACAGAGAAGGCTTGCGTAACACATAGTTATGGTACGGATGCAGACAATCTGAAAAGATTTTATAGTATGAGAAGTGGTAGTTTTGTAGGCCATATTGGCCAAAGATAACACTTTTCCTGAGTGCAGGTACGAGGGAGACTGTCTCGATTCCAAACTTTATACTGCTCTCAAGTAGTCAGTCTGTGAGAGAGAGAAGTCTTGGTAGTCGAAAGTGTCTGGAAGCAGACGTGTGTAGAGATGCAGAGGCGTAAATTCGGAATGCTGCTATAATTTGAAAAATGTTAAAAAGATAATTTGCCGCGTGTGCTATCTTAGCAGATAGTGGGATGTCTTGTTTAAGAAACATTTTCAGTTTTGATTTGTAAATTTTCGTACCTCGCGTTATTTGTTCATTACGGTACTGTTGTTTCTTTAGCCGGCCGGTGTGGCCAAGTGGTTAAAGGCGCTTCAGTCTGGAACCGCGCGACCACTACGGTCGCAGGTTCGAATCCTGCCTCGGGCATGGATGTGTGTGATGTCCTTACGTTAGTTAGGTTTAAGTAGTTCTAAGTCCTAGGGGACTGATGACCTTAGAAGTTAAGTCCCTTAGTGCTCAGAGCCATTTGAACCATTTTTGTTGTTGTTTCTTTATCTCATGTACTCATGAACTCAGGAAAGTAATACACCACTCTTTACCCCTTTACACTCAACGTAACTTTGGTTTAAAGAGTTAATCCTATGAAAGTTTAAAGTTTGGTACCAAGTATTAATTTCAACAGCATTGTGTTTTGTGAAACATTATAATAACAATGATTAATAATGCAGTTTTCTTCACAGCTTTTAAGGTCGCTAATTGAAACAGAGATCTAAAGTGGAATTAGTTTCCAGTTATTCGACATTAAGCCTTCACGTCCCACCGATCCAGAAGTTTTAAAAGAAACGTTCCTCGGACTCAAACTGCAGTGAGCTAGATCTGACTTAACTTTAGCGGGCGGACGATGTTTCATAGCGCATAGCAAGATTAATTAAATAATGACAGTCACCGTGATTTTTTACAGGTAGGCAACTACAAGACAAGTAGTCTGACAATTTACCAACTGGTTAGCCGAAGAATTCATTATGGCCAGAACTGAACATTGTTTTGTCTGCTTAGGGTACGGGAATCGCCTATTGGCAATACAGTAACGTTCTGATGTTACTTAGTTTAATGACTGTGTGAATGTTTTTCATTAGAGATCAGAGTATTGATTAATGACATCTGATAGGTCAGATGTGTTTCGTTCATGAGGTTTACATGCAGAGTACGTAATAATGCACATACGTTCTTACAATATAAAACATTCGTAAGCAGTACAAATAATGGTTATATTCAGCAGCTAGAGAGCATAAAGCTATATTATACATAAAGACTGGAGTCTAAGGGCTTCATTGAGATCCAAAAGTTGAATGTCTCTTTAGGAAAGTCGTACATATAGGAAGCTAGAAAGCATATAACTTACACTGATTTGTAGTTTCTTTCGAATACGCACTCATATGAAGCCGGGAAACTACTCCTGAGTAAAAGAACAGAAAACTTTCACAAGCAACCAGCTACGTTCGTAATAAATGTGCATCGAAGAGTTTATCACGTTCCTGGAGTCAAACGTGGATAAAACACGGTGTCACACCGCTACTGCTAAAGAGTAACAATCTAGTGTGAGAACAAACAGTGAATACAAGTCAGACCTAGCCTCGGAGTACTGGAACTTATTCATCGTTGTAAATATTGTACAAAAAATGTAATCATCAAATCTGCTACATACACGAAAACACTCTATTAGTCTATCTTGCACAGAAAGTAGGTATCCATTGTAATTTTGTGTAAGACATTTCTTAAAGAAAACTGTAGCACTCCTGATTCTGAAGTTTTTTTGAACAATGAGCAAGCGTCACGAAGTTGCTGAAGAACCTGAACTGGCAGTCTCTTCAAGGTGGGCGCATAAGTATCCCGCGAAATCTGACTTCCAAAGCCGGCTTTAAATGAGAAATTAAGGAAACTAATACTGCTCCTTACCTATCGCACCCGTAGGGATCGCGAAATGAAATTAGATTAATTGCAGCGACTTCAGTCGGGTTTAAACATTTAAGCAAATAGTTTTCTAGCGTTCTATACTATAACGGAACAAGAAGAAACTCTGACAACTGGTTAACTGGAATGTACTCTCTGCCATGCACTTCACAGTGGGTTGCAGTGTATGGATGTAGATTGAGATGGAGATGTAGAAGGTTGATTTAAACACGCCAGTGCTTTACTAGGCATGGTCGTACTGAAAGAGCTATATCCTTTTTTTGTTTGTCTGTGAGTGTGTGTGTGTTTTTTTTTTTTTTTTTTTTTTAAATCATCGGTTTTCCCATCGATATTCTGGTCCCCCTTACCTTTCACAGACCTTAACAGCCACTAATTCATATTTAGACGTTAACGCATTTAACGTAAATTTTCCTCTTAACGATAGCTAAATATTTAGTTTCGAACCTATAGTGCTATTGTATGGCTAATGTATGAATATGCTGCTATATGTACTTTATATCCTACGTAGCTTTGTTGATGACTGAATGATTTTGTATCGATATCCAGGTTCCTAAGTATTAAACCTTTTCGTCTGAAATCGATTGTAATTAGTGGAAAATAATAAGTACAGCTGGACATGACATAATAAAGAAGGTAATAAATACCAAATATTTTCCTTATTCAAATGTCTAACTGCTCACGTGACATCATCCCATGTCAGCAATAAGATTCTACATAGTTGGTGATACATTTTATAACCTTGGTTTTCATGTACTAGTTCCAGTTTCTACCAGCCACTGTGGCGTCAGCGTAAATATTTCTTGCCTTACCGAACTATTTCTCCTAGAAGTCATACATCAAGCAGAACAAATAGTAAGAAGGGCCGGCCGTCTGCTGTTCGTACACCTATGAAACGTTCGTCACTTGACGGAAGCTCACGAAGTACATTCTAAATCACCGATTGCAATAGCTTAGAATCCGCCCAAGCGGATGGACGTGAATATTAACTTATTGAAGACTAGCTGTAGGGCGGAAAGTACAAGCGAGTGTGCGTTAATATGGCGCCCAGTCCACCATGCACGCATGTGTTCGTCATCTCACATGCTCCAGCACGCAGCGGCGGCGACGGCAGCTATAAAGCCGATTGAGAGCTAATTTGTCAATACGCGACTATTGTTTATTACTCTGAATTCGCTTAGGGCTGAAAAACAGGCCGCGTGTACTAATGCAATTGTGTATGTAAAATTTGCTTTGCATGCTTCAATACCGCAGAATTTGTGCAAATAATACGATATATAGTAAACGCAAATCTGACGCGCAATGCGGTCCGCTAAATAGAGCTACCAGTATTTTTGATGTTATTTTAAATGCGCGTCGTGTGAATAAATTCGCTTATTTGGGAGATCAGTGCTGTGTTTCGTCGTTGTCGTGTAGCGTAGGATAAATGAAATTAAATGCTGTTTTAAATGTACGGGAAACCACAGCAAATCATTTCCTCCAAGCTTACTGTTTCTGATTCCTCTACTCGAAGACACGAGGTGCTATAGACTCCAACAACTATGCAGTATGTTAATGATTACAGATAAGATATACAATTCACGATAACCTTCTTTCACTTTTCTATTGTCATTTAACTTACAGCTATAAAACGACTGTACTCAAGAATTAATTTCGTCATGCGTGTTAAGTGTTCATTATTATTCAGGTTTATACGAAATGGAAAGAAGTTTAATGCAGTTGTCAACAGGTTTACACGCTTTTGACAATAACTTGAACACCCTACTATTACAGCTGTGAACTACTCATCTCGGAACTAAAATCCATAGAGCGGGAAGGACAAGAAAAACACAGTGCCAACGTCTGAAGATGATTAATGCGTTATGTACAAAGAAATAATTACTAACATAAAGACACCGGATACCTTGACGCCGGCAGTTGTCGCAGAGCGGTTCTAGGCGCTTCAGTCCGGAACCGCGCGACTGCTACGGTCGCAGGTTCGAATCCTGCCTCGGGCATGGATGTGTGTGATATCCTTAGGTTAGTTAGATTTAAGTAGTTCTACGTTCTAGGGGACTGATGACCTCAGATGATAAGTCCCATAGTGCTCAGAGCCATTTGAACCATTTTTGATACCTTGACACGAAAGGAGAAATATACAATACATAGGGTCCTTGGAATCGTATAACATCATAGACACAAAGGCTTCCCGTATGTGAAAGTTTAAATTTAGGTAAGTTTTTATTTATGGACAATTCTGGTAATTTTCAGCGAAACTTAACTGATGATTTCTGAGCTATGTTTTCCGATTACCATGACCTGTCGCATATCAAATTAGTTGACCAGGCGCCTATGGTCTCCACATCAAAAGCTACTTGTCCAACTAAACACAGTAGTTACAGGTTGTAAAGGGTGGCGGGAAGGGGGGGGGAGGAGGAGGCATTAACATAAAGCAGGGGCTCTCCGAAGAAGAAACAGTAGCTTAGGTTTTTGAGGGCTGTGCACGATATCTGCTGTATCTTTGCTGTCTGATCGCGTGGGCGTCTGCTTTACGTAATTTGTGAAAACTACGAAGATGTACATCATGGTAACTGCAAGAGATTTAAAACTCACTCCTCTTTAATTAAGAGTCCCGTGTTTTGTTGTTGTTGTTACTGTTCTGATTTTCAGTCCGAAGAGTGGTTGATGCAGTTCTCCATGCCACTTTATCTTGTGCAAGCCTTTCCATCTCCGAATAATTACTGCAAACGACGTCTATTTGAGCATGGTTGCTGTAATCGTCTCTTGGTCTTCCTCAGCAGTTTTTACTCTCCAAAATTCCCTCTAGGACTAAACTGACGATTAATTGATGCCTCATAATGTGTTACATCGACGGAACGCTTCTATTAGTCAAGCTGTGCCATTGTAAAATTCTTCCCCAGTTCGATTCAAACCGCTTTATTTATTCGACCTCTCCATCGAAACTTCGACATTTTTCAGTAGCACCACATTTATAAAGTTTCTGTTCTCTTCTTGTCTGAACAATTCATCGTCGACGTTTCACCTCCATAAAAGGCTACACTCCAAACAAATTAAATTGATTCTTTTTGCGGGACACGCAGAATTGTTGCTAAGATTTTTGATCATGAATGTTTCCGCTCCAGCTGACTTGACAAATACTTTATTTGGATAAAATCGTACTCACGAATATTGTTTCAGGATGTAAATCCTATCTTCAGGCTTTTCATTGCGTAGGAGAAAGTCGTATCAGTAACGTAAAAAATTCAGTTAAATTTATCAAGTACATGAGAGAACCCGTGCGGTTGAGGCATGAAAAGGTTTTCTTTGTCAATCAGTACCACACCGGGTAAAGGAGGCCAAAACAGAGCCCAATCCACCGCGTTGACGCCTAACAAAACCGATCAGCAGACTTTCTCGTACGCAGTCAGGCGCCTGAAGATCTACATCTACATCTCCTTGATTACTCTGCTATTCACAATTAAGTGCCTGAAAGAGGGTTCAATGAACCTCCTTCTAGATGTCTCTATACCGTTCCACTCTCGAACGGCGCGCGGGATAAACGAGAACTTAAATTTTTCTGTGCGAGCCCTGGTTTCTCTTATTTTATCGTGATGGTCATTTCTCTCTATGTAGTTAGTTGCCAACAGAATGATTTCTGAAACGGAGGAGAAAACTAGTGATTGAAATTTCATGAGAAGATCCCGTCGCAACGAAAAACGCCTCTGTTTTAATGATTGCCACTTCAATTCTGTATAATGTATGTAGCACTATCTCTCCTATTTCGCGATAATACAAAACGAGCGGCCCTTCTTTGAACTTTTTCAATATCATCCGTCAGTCCCACCTGACACGGATCCCACACCGCACTACATACTCATGATTAGGGCGGACAAGCGTGGTGTAAGCAGTCTCTTTAGTAGACCTGTTGCACCTTTAAGTGTTCTGCCAATGAGTCGCAGTCTTTGGTTTGCTCTACCCACAACATTATCTATGTGATCGTTCCAGTTTAGGTTATTTGTAATTGTAATCCCAAAGTATTTAGTTGAATTTACAGCCTTCAGATTTGTGTGTCTTCTCGCGATTTACATCCTGAAACCAAGGTCGTGTGGACGACTTCGTCCAAAGAAAGGATTCGTGAAGTACAACTGTAGCGAATTTATGAATCATGAAAACCTTAAATTTTTATTCAATGTTAACAAATCCCTCTTTTTCAGAAATACATTTCTTGCCACTGTGAGTCTACGACTCATATCTTCCTTACTTCGGCCATCATCAGTTACTTTCTGCCCATGCTCAAAATTCATCCATTTGCCTGAGCGTTGCCTGATATATTCCATTAGCCTTATTTTGCTTTTGTTGATTCACATCTTACAACCTTCGGTCAAGACAATATCCATTCTATTCAGCTGCGTTCCCAAGTTCATTGCTGCCTCTGACAGGTTTACAAGGTCACTGACCCACTCAGATTTTAATTTCTTTTCCCTGAACTTTAATTGCTTTTAAAAATTTGTTTTGTTTCCTTTTCCGCTTGCTCAATGTACAGGCTGAATAAAATCTGAGGAAGGTACAGCCCTGTCCCATTCCTTCTAAACCACTCCTTCCCTTTCATGCCCGTCGAGTCTTCTAATTGCCGTCTTCTATCTGTACAAGTTCTATATGACCTTTCACTCCCTGTATTTTATCCATTTTGACCCTCGAATTTCAAGAGCGCATTCAATCAACACCCCCAAAAGCTTTCTCTACGTCTAAAAAAGTTGCAAACATAGGTTTGTCTTCCCTTAACCTAACTTCTGAGATACATTGTGTCTGTATACTATGGTTTCTGTATTGCCTCGCATGTCACAAGATTTCGCCAGAACCCTCACTGTTGTTCCCCAAGAGCGAATTCCTCCAGCTTTTCCATTCTTCTGTAAATTACTCGTGTCAGTGTTTTGAAACCATGACCTATTAAACTAATAGTTCGGTAATATTCACATCCGTTCACCTGACATCTTTGGAATCAGTACATTCGTTTTGAAGTCTGTGGGTATTTCGTTGGGCTCATACATTATGACATCAGCTGCAAAGGTTTTGCCTTGGCTGGATATCCCAAGGATCTCAACAGTTTCGAGGGAATGTCATCTACTCGACAGCTCTTGTGTCGGCCATGTCTTTCAGTACTCTGTCAGATCCTTTTCGCATCTCATCTTGAAATATTTTTTCTCCTCTCTCTACAAAGTTACATTTGTTCTATAATCGTTCCTGCTGAAACGTCCCCTTTGAACAATTTATACAAGACTGTGCTTAAACTGACACACAATATTTTGTTAGCGCAACGCAATCTGACTTTCAAAATTCCCTACAAAAGAATGGCCTTGACTAACATTAAACTATACCTTTCAAAAATCACTTACCTCACAAAAATCTTCGCTGCTCAAGCTACTGCAATACAGCGAGCGCCACTACTGCCAGCTAAATAAAAGATTCAAACTACTGAAGGCACTAACTACTGATAGGGATAGTTAGCAAATGAAAGATATTAATAGAGAACAAACAATGTATTTACCTTAATATCATCACAAGTCATAATATATATATATCAGTTCATGACAAATTACAAACCTCCGCCATCTCTCTCCCCACATCCACCACTGCTGGCGGCTCACCTCCAACTGCGCAACGCTACGCGCTGTTCACAGCCAGCTGCCTAACACTACAATGGCGAGTATTACAACAATGCAAAGCAGCCACAGACTGCACACAGCACAGGCAGTGATTTTCATACAGAGGTGGCGTTACCAATAAAAAAACCTAAACAGCCTACTTACATAGCCCCCATGCTCCCCACAAAAAAATTTTACAAATTGGGTTGGGCAGTGGCCAATACAGATTTGAAAAATCTGATGATATCAAGGTAAATACATTGTTTGTTCTCTACTAATATCTTTCATTTGCTAACTATCCCTATCAGTAGTTAGTGCCTTCCATAGTTTGAATCTTTTATTTAGCTGGCAGTAGTGGCGCTCGCTGTATTGCAGTAGCTTGAGCAGCGAAGATTTTTGTGAGGTAAGTGATTTGTGAAAGGTATAGTTTAATGTTAGTCAGGGCCATTCTTTAGTAGGGAATTTTGAAAGTCAGATTGCGTTGCGCTAAAAACATTGTGTGTCAGTATAAGCACAGTCTTGTATAAATTGTTCAAAGGGGACGTTTCACTGCTTAAGCATTTTGCACTGTCTGTTTAATTTTTTAGACTTTCGTGTTCCTTGTCGCCGGCTTCGTTTGCTGCATTTTTATTTTATTTTGTTCTTTCATGAATTAAATCAAATAACTCCTGTGATATCCTTTAATTTCTACCAGGCCTTGCCTTTTCATCCGTTCGATCGTTTGCTGAATTCACTATTTCATGATTCAGAGGTCTACTTCCCTTCTGTATTCCTCTCCCCAGTTTCAGTCAAACATTATCTAAAGCTCCTCCTGAAACTCTCAGCAGCCTTTGGTTTCCTCAGGTTCCATCTCCGTAATTTCCTACCTTCTTGCAAATTCTTCAGTTCCAATTTACACTTGATAACAAGAATCGATATCTGCCCTGGGAAATTATTATAGTTTAAAATATAGTGCTGAAGTCTGTCTTACAATCATGTAATTAATCTAAAACCTTCTGCTGTCTCCAGGTCTCTTCCGTGGAGACTTATTTCACGGTTTTTAAACCAAGGGTTAGCTATGATCAAATTACGCTCTGTGCAAACCTCTGTCAAACAGCTTCATTTTTCATTGCTTCCCTCAGTCCATATTCTCCTACTAGTTTTCCTTGCCTTACTCCTTCTACTGTCGAATTCCAGTCACCCAACACAATTAAATTCTCGTCTCCCGTTACTATCAGAATACTTTCTTTTATCTCATCATACATTCTTTCAGTCTTATTATCTGCAGAGCTAGTATGCATGTAAACTCTTTCTACTCTATAAGTTTCCTTTAATTTAGGTCTATGGTCACAAACCTTTTGTTAACAGATTACCGGCATCGGTCTTTAATGACCATCATCAGATCTGTTTCATAAAAACAAAGTGCTAATGTATTGCAGCCACAGTGGCATCGTCAAATGTTAAATGTGGAATCAGCACCAGCATCCTACATCCCACTTCTACTCTGGTGGGGTTTGGCTTTGTGTCGCTCTTGGCTGCTATAATGGGTTCACTACGTTGCTAAAGGAAATCTGCATTTTTATTTTCTTATTTATTAGTAAACCTACTCCAGCATAACTTCTTTCTTCATATATATAACCTTTTACTCACCAGACCAGAAGTGCTATTCCTCCTTTCACCGAATTTCACGAATCACCAATCTATCTACCTTCAATATATACATTTTCCTTTCTAAATGTTGTAACCTAGAGATCTCTACAGATACCCTTTCGCTGTGGTTGTAATTACTGTACAGCTATCTGTACCGTTGTGTACGCAAGCCACACCACCTCGAAAATGTCTTTGGTTCATCCATTTCTTATGTACCATTAGCTATTTTTTGACCAAGATATTGCGTTATTATGACGTGTTTCGGTTGCAACAGACGATACTTGTTGAAAAGCTTTACACATAGTGGAAGACTCTTTAAAAATTGATTGTTCTTGTACATTTTTGGAGTTAGAATGCTTTCCACTATACACGATACAAAGTTTCTCAATTTTCCCTGTTACGAGTTACATATAAAAGTTCTAAAGAAAAGGGAAATATATTTCTTCTGCCACATACAGTTCTCAAAATAATGATGACCAAAAGACCGAGAGCGAATAGGCCATACGGAACTTTACGTGGAGTCACTCTTTCCACGGCCCATTCGCGAAGGGAATAAAGAAGGTAGGGGACGGGTAGCATAAGTGCCCTCCGTTACATACCGTAATGTGACTTCCGGTGTGTGGTCGTAGAGATAGATTACACACAGTCGTTGTTTGTAGGAAGAATCTGAATTGATAGACAGGGGATATTTTGTATCCACTCATCGAACGAGGGCACAGTTATCGACTTACTGTCTGGATGCGACCCGCCACGACTTCCTTTCCTGTGCCAAACGTCTCCTCTCAGAATGTAACCTACACCCAGCGTCTACAATTATCTACTAGGTATATCATACTCTGTCTTCCTATAACATTATTTCCTCTTCTTCTTTCCCATTTTCCCACTGTCCGTTGATTCACATACATTCAAGATCGAGCTACTGACAAACATTATTACAAGTTTCTTTCTCTACGATTTCGTCGGATTTCCTTCAGTTAAGAATATCATGTTTCTTTGTTATTGTTCGTTTCTTTTATCAGCCAGCCTTTGTCTGTAATGATGTGCTTTGTTTCTGGGGTATCAGAATGCCAACACCTTGTCTACTACGTGATCGCCGTTTTACTTAGGTTTTCTCTAAAGCAGTGTCCTTTGCTCAGTAGAGTGTTAACTTCATTTAAGACGTCCCGTAACCCCATCTCATTTTCATGGAGGTCTGCAATCACGCCAGAAAATTTTATATTTGGTATCCTTACATAATACATGTTAATCTCACTTCTGGAAATTTTATTTATCTCTGTTTCTTGTTGACGGTACAATTTGATCAGTAGAGGGGCAGGAAAGCATCCCATCCTGACACCCTTTTCAATCAAGGAGCTTCTCTCTCGATCGCCCTTATCGTTCCCTCTTGGTTCTCGTACATATTATTTATCATTTTGCCTGATTCTCTCGTAATGAATCACACAGTACGCCAATAAAGATTCAAGTGTGGGTATATTCTTAAATATGTAATTATTCTCGCAATTGCCAGAATTGTGCTATAGGAAACAAGGTTTTACTTTTTACTTTAGCTCATTTTCATTCAGGCCGAAAGTGTGATTGGCTCTAGTTCACCACCACCACTGCACATTATTAGAGCGACCATTAAGAAGATAAAAAACGTGTTTTTAATTTATGGGCACTTGCTACGCTGATGAGCAGTACATTGTTCCATAGCCGATTTTCTGCAGAAACCAAAGTAGGTGATTTTTATAGAACTAGATGCACTAAACACGTATATCATGATTGAAATTGTCTCCAAGCTCAGGGTTACAAATAAGTTGTTACTTTATTTTTGATATCTATTGATACTGTAATCAGTAGAATATATACGTTAACTTAACTTACCTAATTTATTCGCGCTATTTCTTTGCCTTCCTCTAGTAGTTGGTGTCTGGAACAACTGTGTATATGATCCAGCAGAAATTACCAATCATAGCAATAGTCCACTGTCCTGTGTACAGCTGTTCCATGAGAGAATGTCCTGGTAAAACCGCACGCCATTCGCATCACTGAATGTACCATAGTTCTCTGGGAAAGTACCGAGATGCGAATAAATGAAGTGGATCCTCAGGGTTGTGTTGCAGCCAATGTCCTTATAAACATGAATGAGTATCCTCAAGGTCCTCCTGTTTCCTAAGAGCAACGTTGTCGCGCTACGAAAACAATGGTGCACCTGTAGCTGATCGTTGGTTAGAGTGGACTCAAAGTGTATCCCCAACACCTGCCGTATCTGTGGACCAATTAATATCCTCATTGTGATATTCTCTGCACTGAGCCGTGGAATCTTCATACGCATATACTGTACTGCTGCTTCTTTGCTGTGCATAGCCTTAGCGGTTTCTGTAATGAGTTCCAACATAATGAGCAATCGTGGCAGAACAACTTTCTTCGGATTGACATGAGATTCTTCGGCAATATTTTTTGCATCTGGGTAAAAGAGTTATTAGTGGAGGTCATTGCACATGTGTGTTGTGTTCTTCTCTTCCACGCCTGTGTCACTCACACAGTAGCAACAGTGCTAAGTCTAATCCCCTTGCAAACCCAATAAAATCACAATGCTTTTGAAATCTCCAGTGGCAATTTGAAGCAAGGTTCGTCCGACCAGGCAACATGTTCCCAGTCATCAACAGTCCACCGTCGGTGTTGACAGACCCAGGTGAAGCGTAAAGCTTTGTGTCGTGCAGTCATCAAGGGTACACGAGTGGGTCTTTAGCTGCGAAAGCCCATATCGATGATGTCCCCTTGCATGGATCGCACCCTGACACTTGTTGATGGTCCAGTGCTGAAATCTGCAGCAATATGCAGAAGGGCTGCAATTCTGTCACGCTGAACGATTCTCTTCAGTCGTTGTTGGTCCCGTTCTTGCAGGATCATTTTCCGGTCTCAGCGATGTCGGAGATTTGATGTTTTACCAGAGTCCTATTAGTCACAGTACACTCATGAAATGGTCGTACGGGAAAATCCGCTCATCGTCGCCAGCTCGGAGATGCTATGTCCCATCCCTCGTTCGTCTACTATAACACCACGTGCAAACTCACTACTATATTGATGACCTGCGATTGTAGCAGCAGTGACCCATCTAACAACTGTCTTGTATAGGCGTTGCCGACCGCAGCGCCGTATTTTGTGTGTTTACATATGTCTGCTTTAGAGTATACATGCGTATACCAGTTTCTTTGGCGCTTCTGTGTATAAAGCACGGCTACTCTCATTTCTGTAAAACAATGAAAAGTGAAAATTTGTGAAATTGGCGATACTGAGTAGCCTCTAGTAGCGCAGTGGATGCGTGGCACTGCAAGAAATGCATGTACGAGGAGCACAGACGAGTGGAGAGTCATTCTAGAGATTATACGGGACTCAAATGGAGAAATCCCGTGACAAAAACTACTTTGATAAGGGATAGACAGTTATGGCCCACAGTCTGGGAATAAGTATTTCGGAAACAGCGACAATGTTCGGCTGTTCTCAGTCGTGAGCACCTATGGAAGTGGTTGATAGACGGTGAAATCACTGTTAGGTGACTAGGTGTTGTACGTATGGTATTCATCACTGAATGTGGAAATCGGAGGCTTGCCCACTCAGCAAAGCCACGTAGGCGGTTATCCGTGGCAGATACGGCGACCAGTTATAAAGCTGGGCAGGCACAGTCGTTTAGGAGCACGCTGTTCATCTCATACTGTTCAATGAAAAGCTCCCCTGCGTGATCTTATGTTGACCAAACTACAATTACGTTTACAATAGGCATGGGACAACGAGATGAGGCCATGGAATAGTAGAAACCTGTTGCCTGGTCGGTTTAATCACATTTCTTATTACAAAATGTCAATGGTAATGTACGGATACGACATGACCCAGGCGAACAGTTGCTCGAAACATGCACAGCGTCAGGAGAGCAGCCTGGTGGGGGAAGGCTTTGCTACGTGGCATACGTACTGGGTTTCTACGGGATCTATGATAGTAATAGAAAGCCCCTTGACAGCGGCGAACTATTTGAATATTACTGAGGACCGTCTGCATACTTTTCTGCTTGACGTCTCCCCCATAATGAGATGGCATCTTTCAACAATATAACTGCCTGTGTCACAACGCCAGGATCGTGATGCAGTGGCTTGAGTAGCATGACAGCGATCTCATGCTGATGTCATCGCTAGCAAAATCGCCTGATGTAAACACAAAAGGTGCGATGAGGAATGCTATCGTGTGGAAGCTCCACGCTCGCGAACTGTCGTCCCGTAATTTACGTGAATAGCGTGACCACATACCTTCTACCAAGAACGTGTCGAATCGCGCCACGCAGAATCGCTGCTGTATTGTGTTGCTAAGCCGGACCAATACTCTATTAAACGGGTGATATTTAATCTCTTCATTGTGTTGTTGATAGCAATAAGTATTTCAGATAGGACAGTTGAGCTGTTCACTCACTTGCCGTTTATAAAAGGAATATACATGATTACAGCCTAGTCGTTACATTGGTATGTTTTGGGAGTCATTACTCTCTAACAATATGAAGCACTCTAAGGAAAGAGACGTGGTGCGGAAGCATTTTGGCAAGTTCAGGAAAGACACCGAAATAAAACACTGCTCGTCCATGTAACCTTGCACAGTGAAGATGCAGGTGAGACTTCGATTTCGGCCTACTTACTTTTTGAGGTCCATTCGATGCGTAATTGTCGTCTCTCGCTGTTGTCTGCTAACCGAGATAACAATAGTGTGTTATGTGATCATTACTATTTAACTGGCTCCAATAATGGTAGTGGACAACGAATGTTCAAATTGAGCAAAAGCATTGTAGGGAATGCCCCATGGCAATATAATAGGATCACTTACCGTGTGAATATACATAAGCAGTTCATGAGACAAGAGTAGCAACACTCTGAGCTAGTTCTATGATCATTCTGTCGCCCACACAAAATAACTGTGTTGATGAACGATCTAGTGTTTTCGCCTGATGTAAATAATGTCACCAGTCTATCGTGAATAACGTCTAGAAATAACTGGACAGTGTCAGTTTGTGTAGAGTTTACTTACACACGCTCTTTTGTATCTAGTATTATCATTACGACGTGATGTGTAATGGAACGAATTAGTGAAGTCAGTAATAGGGCAGCTGAATACAAGGTCTAGTCACATTAATGTGACCACCGCCACTGTTCGACGTCAACGACCAATAAACTCTCAAAGACGACAGGTAGTAGCACCAGCAATGTAGGGTAGATAAAGGGTGTCAGGGGGGATGAGGGAAATAACGGAGCCGTTGCCGTAATGCGCAAACGTGGTGATTAATCATAGGTCCAAGAGTACGTGGTAATCGACTTTGGGGCCAAGGATGGAAGCATTTCTGAAACGGTTAAATCTGTAAATTGTTGGTGTCCCGCCGCGGTTGAAGTCCATATCAAACTGGCCTATCCAAGACTGGCGCGAGGCAGCTGTGGTACACCACGGGACGTAGAGGAAACGACGGCTGCGAAGATGTCTACAGGTGAAGAGACTTGCAACTGTTGAGCACCTGACCGCCCAGATGAACGAAGGGGCTACCAACAGTGTCTTCTCAATGACCGTTCAGCGAATGTTGCTGCTTCTGTGCATCCGCAACAGGCCCTCTTTCAGGCACCCATGCTGACTGCGGTTCATTAGCGATGAAGGCTGGAATTTGCATACCAATGCCCAAGCTGGACCTCCACTGAGAGTGGCGACAGATGGCCTTTTTGGATGAATCACGTTTTATGCTTAATGGTATTGATGGCCGTCGGCGTGTTCGCGTGAAACATCTGAAAGCAAACATCCTGCAACCAAGAGGGAGCGTTATGAACTTGGGAAAGTTTTCGTGGCATTCCCTGGGTGATTTCGTGATTATGGAAGGCGCAGTAGAACAACAAAATTACGCATCTATCCTTGGGAACTATACCCACCCTTAGATGCAGTTCGTTTTTTCTGAGCACAATGGCATCTGCCAGCAGGACAATGCTAGAAGTCACACACCTGGTAAAGTACGTTCGTGGTTCAAAGAGTACCTGGATCAGTTTACAAAATTCACCTGGCCACCAAAAGACCCGTGTTGAAACCCAGTCAAGGATCTCTGGCATAAACTCGATCGGGCTCTTCGCACTACAGATTCTCAATGAAGATATTTAACGCAGCAGGCCACTGCACAGGCGTCCGCCCCTGGTAGCTGAGTGGTAAGCGCGGCAGAATGTCAATCCTAAGGGCCCGGGTTCGATTCCCGGCTGGGTCAGAGATTTTCTCCGCTCAGGAACTGGGTGTTGTGTTGTCCTAATCATCATCATCTCATCTGCATCAACGCGCAAGTCGCCGAAGTGGCGCGAATCGAAAGACTTGCACCCGGCGAATAGTCTACCCGACGGGAGGACCTGGTCGCACGACATTTACATTTACTGCACTGGCGTCGGCATGGCTCAACGTCCCTGCCGGTACCTTCCAGAACGTCATGTACACTGCAAAAGTTGATATTCCAATTTTGACTGGTTATTACAATAATGTGACTGGACAGGGTAAAAGCTGTAAATTTGACTTCTGAGAGTGTACAGTGGTGTGTAAACGAAGCTGCAAAGGGAAAGCATGAGCGACATATTTCTGTTCCAATGCTGCGAGTCTTTACCAAGTACGCCTAAGAACAGACATTGAGAAATTTAGAATTACGCTGCTAGAATCGTAACTCTTCGGCACAGTTTATGGGGAAATGCACTGAGAATTTCAGCACGACCGGCGACTTTGTTCTCGCGAAAAACATTGATCTGTATATTTTAGCAGCTCCATTTCGATTTAGGGTCCGAAACATTCCCGGACCCTGTATCGGACCTGCTTAGGAAACCACGAGAATCCGATATTGGTACTGCGGTTGTCGAGTCATTTTATCCTCGATCCTTATTGTTGTGGAATACGAATAAAATAGTGGTACGAGGGGATATGTGCGTTCCGTGACATAGCGCCCAGCCGGTTACCTCGGAGAGTCATCACTTTGGTTTGGCGGCTTCTTAAGAGGAAGCGATCGCGATGTTATGAAGAGAGTCTGGAGAGGGAACTGGCTTGATGGCAGCCGTTTGTGAGCGACACCGAGAGGGAAGCACGGGCTGCGTGCGGAGCTCCGAATCCTTCCGAAACCAGGTAGGTAAGCAGGTAACAGCACCGTATCCTCCCAAACCGACACACTGTATGTTGTATTATAGACAATGATATAATTATCTCTGTCGTGTTCCTTATCTCCTTCGCTTACCCCTCCCATGTTTTAAACAAAAATATTGATTCACTTATGTGCGCTTTGCGCGTGACCTTGACCGGGACTTAGTCGCTGGCGCTGTGGTACCTGGACTTTATCTCAATAAGATAAAATATAAAACTTTTAAACATAAAATACACGCGAAATTTTTTTACATCTTTTACTGTAACTTCATATGCTTTCCTTTGCCTTTGCTATCTGCTTCAAACCCTTGCTGGCTTGGGAGGATTCGGTACCACTTTTCCGACCGCAAAAGGATTTGGGGCTGCACACAGGGTGGAACGGCTGATTACCTTATTCGAACACTGTTTTCCCCGAAAACTTACCCCAAGGTTAGAGCAAAGTCTACAAACAAGCCATGGATTACTCAAGGAATAGGGGTATCTTGTAAAACAAAAAGAAAACTGTATCTGTCAATCCGAAATAGTTCCGATGTTGATGCTAAGGCACATTACAAGAAATACTGAAAATATTAAAGACTGTAATACGGACGTCAAAGCAAATATATTACAAGGAAAGGATAGTCATATCAGATAACAAAATAAAGACAATATGGGATATAGTGAAGGGGGAGACCTGCAAAACCAGACATGAAGAGGAACAAATAGCATTAAGAGTACATGATACATTGGTTACAGAGCTTTTTAAGAAACATTTTATAACTGTTACTGAAAAGATGGGGTTGTCAGGTTCGGTAGATGCTGCTATGGAATACCTCAGACCAGACAATTCAAGTAACTTCCATAATATGAATTTGATCCTCACTACCCCAACAGAAATAATGTACATCATAAAATCTTTAAAATCAAAAACATCTAGTGGGTATGATGCAATATCAACAAAGTTAATTAAAGAATGTGATTTTGAGCTAAGTAACATATTAAACTATCTATGTAACCAGTCATTTATCAGTGGAATATTTCCTGAATGGTTGAAATATGCTGAAGTTAAGCCACTTTTTAAGAAGGGAGATAAAGAAATAGCATAAAATTTCCGTCCAATTTCACTGTTGCCAGCATTCTCAAAAATTTTAGAAATAGTAATGTACAGTCGGCTTTATAACCATCTTCTCTCAAACAACATACTGTCAAAGTCACAGTTTGGATTTATAGAAGGCTCTGATGTTGAGAAGGCTATCTACACTTACAGTGAAAATGTGCTTAATTCATTAGACAAAAAATTGCAGCCAACTGGTATATTCTGTGATCTGTCAAAGGCATTTGACTGTGTAAATCTCAATATCCTTTTAAGTAAATGAGAATATTATAGTGTAACAGGAAATGCCGCAAAATGGTTCAAATCTTATATCTCTGGCAGGCAACAAAGGGTGTTATTAGGACAGAGACATGTATCAAGCTATCAGGCATCATCCAACTGGGAACTAATTACATGTGGGGTCCCGCAAGGTTCCATTTTAGGGCCCTTACTTTTTCTTGTGTATATCAATGACCTTTCATCAGTAACATTACCAGATGCCAAGTTCGTTTTGTTTGCTGATGATACAAACATTGCAATAAATAGCAAATCAAGTGTAGTCCTAGAACGATCAGCTAATAAAATATTTGTGGACATTAATCACTGGTTCCTAGCCAATTATTTGTCACTAAACTTTGAAAAAACACACTATATGCAGTTCAAAACTTGTAAGGCGTCTCCTGCGAGTATATGTCTAACATAAGATGACAAGAAGATAGAAGTGGACAGTGTTAAATTCTTGGGATTACAGCTTGATAATAAATTCAACTAGGAGGAGCACACCACAGAACTGCTGAAGCGTCTTAACAAATCTCTGTTTGCAATGCGAATTTTGTCAGGCATAGGGGATATAAAAATGAAAAATCTGGCATACTATGCTCACTTTCATTCCATAATGTGATATGGGATTATTTTATGGGGTAATTCATCAAGCCACGCTAAAGTTTTTCGGGCACAAAAACGTGCAGTAAGAGATATATGTGGTGTGAACTCAAGAACATCCTGCGGAAGCCTGTTTAGGGAACTAGGGATACTAACTACTGCTTCCCAATACATTTATTCCTTAATGAAATTTGTCATTAAGAATAGTTCACTGTTTCAAACCAACAGCTCAATTCATGGAATCAATACTAGAAATAAGAATAATCTTCACAAGGATTTAAAGTCACTTAGTCTCGTACAAAAAGGTGTGCATTATTCAGGAATACACATTTTCAATAACTTGCCAGCAGCCATAAAAAGCTTAATAACCAATGAAATTCACTTTAAGAGAAGGCTAAAGCATTTATTGGTGGCCAACTCCTCCTACTCCATTGATGAATTTCTCATTTCTCAGTAAAACCAACTGATATATATATATATATATATATATATATATATATATATATATATATATATATATATATATATATATATAAAACTTCTGCACAATTTCAGTGCAGTGATGTGTTCATTGTAAATATGTGCGTGTGTCTGTAAGTACAATCTAACTTCTGGACCGTTTCAGTGCAGTAATGTGTTCAATGTAAATAAGTATTATAGTAATTGTATTAAATGTTTATTACCTTATAAATAAATAAAAAAACTTTTTTATTTTAAATTCAGTGCATTAGTATTTATAAAATGACTCTTTCATATAGTGTTCATTAAGAAATGACGATTATTCCACTTGGGACCTGTGGAATGGTACATTAGCTTATTTGTTTTAGTTGTAAATATTTGTCATGTATTGTTGTTTTTCTGACATGTTCCACATCCTGGAGGACCTCCTCACTACGGATCAATTGGAATGAAAGTAAATCTAATCTGATCTGATCTAATTATGTTAAAGAGCTGGGGGCCTTGGCGGAGCGTCGTGGACCTGGAGTGAGGCTTTGCGGAGCGGTGACGGTGGAGGAGCCAGTTTCTGTCGGTTTATGGTAAGCAGGAGTAGTCTGTGGCTGGCGGAACTGACTGTTGTCTGGGTATGTGTGCCGTCCCACGAAATTCTTTGCAGTATAGAGTCAGTATGAGCCCCTCTACTGGCTACTATCTTTACAGGTGAGTTGCCCTATTAGAACTTTACCTCGCTTCGACCCTTTAGTACACTACTAGCAGCGCACTGTGTTATCCTACACCATAACGAAGAAGTTTTTATTTGATCTGGATTGGTTGTGTCCGAATTTGTACTCCCCTCTACCACACCAAGTTCTACAGAAATTCCGGCTTGTTAATTGTTGATAATCTTAGTTCCAAACCTTCTGCCTCTGTATTAAGAGGAATCTGTAAGTTAAAGTGCTCGCCCTATGAGAGTATCTCAGTGTAATATTAGTATTGTGAATTTTCCTTAAGTCTGAAAGATATTTACTGCTCTTTAAATATGGTTCAGTGTAACTTTATTACTTTTCAAACTGTGTACATTTATTTAAAGGTTTTTTTGCCTGCTGAGAACATAATGAAGCTGTGGAGGAGATTTTTTGATTCGTTTTCAAAAAGCATCTCAGGATAAATTTTTCGTATTTTAATCTACCCATTAAAAGTGGCTTTGAGTAATTAAAATTAAAATTTGGTAAGGTTCTTATCCATCTTTTAATGAGGCCTCAGTTTGAATTGTACTCTTTCGTATGCATCGTTTTAAACTAAACTCAATATTTTACTTGTGCCCTTTTGTGTTAAGCCTTTGCCTTAATCATTTGTTCATAAGCAAATTATGATGTACTAATTGCCTATCGGCGTTTTTAGATCACTTCAACTTATTTGTATAATATGGATGAAGTTATTCAACGCGTTGCCTGCCACCTAGGTCAGTTAAGAGGAACAACAAGCGATCACTATGCTTTACTCTGATGTTTACCATGTGCGAAAATTTGTTTATGTCTAAATACTAAGGCTATGAAATTCGTGTGCAGGTTTATTTTCAGATATCTGAAACTACTCTTTTATTGCACTGGGGAACTTTCAGTATTTTTGATTTCTGGTCGTACTGTCTTTAGTTAAAGTTTCTCTGAACATTTGTAATGAGTCTGTTTTAAACGTCGGTTTCTGGGTCAGTCTGTGAAATAGTATTTTTTAAAATTGTTTCAAGCTCATTTTGCTTGAAGTAATGCTTGTTTAAACATTTGCTCTGATTCCCAGCTGTACTATTCCGAATGCTGAGCCTGCCTGTAAATCATACTTTGCTACGTTGTTTCAAGTTAAGTCTTTGCATTAATCAAACTCTTTCGAAATAATTGTTCTCAATCTCGGATGTACTACTCATACAAGTGAGCTTGCCTGTAAAACCATAAGTTGCTTAATTGTTATATGGATGCTACCAGCGACTTGGGTTTGGTCCATCCACTACAGCAGACCGTGTCTAGCCTATCCTGCCATATGACGGGGTACCCTCCAGCATTATACAGTTAGTGTATATGTTAGGAGACGTAGATTCAGGAGAGCAGTGGACTATAAGCCGATAGATGTATTCACCCTCTGCCCTGTCTCGACTCCATCGTCAACAACACAGACACAACACTAGGCTGATCAATGAAAGCTTACTTTAACGCAGCTGCCACCTTGGGCACGCAATTCACCTAACGAGGACAACACGGCGAATACCATAACCCAATGTTCCGGGAACGTCGCCCAGTGGAAGACAGGTCAAAAGAACCGAATGTGTGTCTCGGATTATCCGTAGATGCTCAGTTTCTGAGGTAATTTATGTGCCCTTAACCGAGTAAACAGTTCAACCGAAGCGATGGCGAGATGGCAAATGTCACGGATTAACACTTTTGCGCCCCGTGTTCGAAACCTATTCTTATTGTGTTTTTCGTGTACCTATCCATGTCCGCAGAATATTAATACATGAAAATTTACCGATGTATGTTGAAACTAAGTTGTTCTTATTCGGCTATTAACTCTAAGTCTGCTGAAAGAACTAAAAGAATAAGAAAATTATTTGGAATTGTTTTCCGTGAAATTCATGCAGCGTGTCTTGCTTCATGAGCAACTATAAGCCCCAGTTTTCGTTAAAGAGATCCGTTGTATGCGGTTTGGCTCAAAATTATTGCCAACGCCAGGAATCTTTAAATGGTTCAAATGGCTCTGAGCACTATGGGACTTAACTTCTGAGGTCTTCAGTCTCCTAGAACTTACAGCTACTTAAACCTAACTAACATAAGGACATCATGCACATCCATGCCCAAGGCAGGATTCGAACCTGCGACCGTAGCAGTCGCGCGGTTCCAGACTGTAGCGCCTAGAACCTCTCGGCCACCCCGGCCGACCGTGGAATCTTCAGCTATGTTAACGACATTTCTTTCCCGAGTAAGATTCATTCTGTGGCGAACTTGGCTTCGTGTGATGCTTCTGGTGTCCGAAATTTCTGTTTCCAATATTTCTACGATCTATATCATCTAAGACCTTGCACCACATCCTCCTGAATAAAAACATAAGAATAAAATATAAGAATTAATATAAGAGTTAATATAAGAATTGATATACGAATGAAATATAGCGATATGAGAATTTAAAAAGATTGTAACCCCTACAGGTACTAAATAGACACAATTAGTACGACTATAGTACTTATTAAGAAACCCAGTTTTAATTCAATTAATGTAACCCCCTTTGCATCCCCTAACCTGATAAGAAACATTTGTGTAGTAACTTTCTACGTACGTATGTAGACAAATGAAAAAAATTATATAACAAAAAATAACAGTAATCGGGTTTCGTACACGGGGCGCAAAAGTGAGAGGCTGCGACGCTAGACACTCTGCCACCATTTCTGCTACAACTATCGTATGTTAAAAGACACCTAAATTACGTCGAAAACTTTGATTGTCATTGTCTCAGGAAGGTCGAGTTTCTATCGATAAGTCGAGACACGGGTTCGCTTCTTTTGATTCTTCTTCCACTGAGCAAAGTCTCGTTAAAATAAGATCATGGAACCTGCAGTGTTCTTCTCGTAAGTGGGATGAAGTCGCGACGCACTTATGGTATGTGTCATTTACTACTTACTGAAGTTGCAAAGTGGGAAAGACGCAACCTAGCCTATTTCTTTTTATGCAGCTACAAGGTCTTTAGCTGAATGTATTTTGTGAACGGAAAACAGTTGATGAATAGTGATTTCGGGTAATACGTGCAGCTTAACATTTATTAAGAGAAAACAGCAATGTGCAGTAGTTATCTCATTTCAGAGCAATTTAATTTAAATCTGAAGGTAACCGTTCAGTCGCATTCATTATTCAATTTCGTCTCCATTTTGTAACACATCTGCTATCAGCCAGAATAACATTTCAGTCTGCAGCTGAGTGCACACGGTTGTGAAGATACTTGAAATATCAAATTTCTATGTCGTACCGGGAGTCAACATCGAATTCTTATTTTTCTTGGAGAGAAAATGTTTATCAAGCTAGCCATCTCTCCTGGAGATAAAAACGAAAAATTTAAGCTGTGAGGGAAGTTGTGGGGCTCGTCTGGATAGCTCAGAGGGAAAGAACAATGTGCAAACATGTGCTTGTTCATATCACAATCTCACATACACGTCACTTACTTTCGTACAACTATACGGAAAGATGACTGTGGTTTGTTATATGTACATTCTCTACAAAAATTGCCACAAATGAGAATCATTTAGTAGCAGAAAAAAAGCAGTTGGTGGAATACGCGCAAAAATATCAAACTTTTCCATGAGATGTCAGCCTGCCAGACTCGTGTGAAATTTGACACTGCTGTAGTGCAGCACGCACCTAAATGTTACTGTCAAACTAAGATGGTGGTAGTGATGATGATAATAATGATTATAGTGAGGATGATGATAATTATAGGTTTAGAGTGACTAAACTTCTGTGGTCATCGGTCTCTTTTCACCCCCTGAACCGAATCTATCTGCGGCTACAGTAAACACGAGGCGCAAGTGTGCGAATTTCTTCTAAATATTTTTGTGGCTTGTATCTGAGGACGACGCGTGAATTGACATTGTATTTATCTAGTGGGATGTAGGAAACCTAAAAGCCACACCCCTACTGGCTGGATCACCAGCCCAAATAACCAGATGTCGCTTTGCACCTAACTGATGTTGATATTCACGTAAAAGCTGTCATTATGATTGTCGACAGAACAACCTAAGTCGACTAGACACCGTCACTGCTAACAATAGTTCGCTGCCCGAAAAAGGCGCACTTGAATTGAATGAAAAATAACCCCAAAAAGAGATTCCGTTACACTCGTTAGCTACTAAATGTTTTGCCACAGTCACAAGTTTCGAACTGCAGTCTAGTGCTGTTCGTAGTGACAAACTTTGTTATAACGATGTTTCTGACGACACCAGACGATTATACTTCTTCAAAATCGAACCCTCATAGAGATAGTAATTATTTAATTCCGACATAATTAAGTATTGCTTTTAAGCTGTAAGAAATTATGGTTACCACAGCACAATGTAGAGGAAATGTAATCATGGAGGCTGATAGTTGGTTTACTAAATGGGTGATTTTATTGATGACCTAACAGTATCAAACGCGCCACCTGTATCACCAGGGTGCCTACACTCTCCGCTCGCAGGGGGCACGATACTCGTCGATTGCCGACCTGTCTATTCCGATAATCGCTGACGTGAGTACCGGACAGAGCTGATGTAATTAAAATTCAGTCAACATCAAAATATATAATATCTCAGCTGACGTACCTAACAAGGAGTTAAGAGAAGACCTAAATGTGAAATCATTCAAAACTCAATGAATAATCCACTTCCACTACCACATTTACAGATATGATGCTGAGGATGTTTGCCGAAACTGCTACATTGTGGCCCTATTGGGAAAGATATTGCCAAAGTGATGTGGTGAATTGGGGAAAAAGCTTATAATCTAAAACAGCAGGAGGAAAGCTAGCATTCAGCTGTTTCTTCAGATACGTGCTTGTACCTCAAAGTAACGATAAGAACATCCTCTAAAATTTAGGATCAGTCGTGTTACTCCTAGGATGTGAACTGTGGCTACATCTACGTTTGTGAAATAAATAAGACCTAAGGTCCTCGTTTTGATGGATGTGCGGAGTCTGAATTTATGTACCCACTCTTTATCTACTTCATAAAACTTTTCAAAAGTAAGGTCTCTTGATCTTTTCCATTGTAACTACACAATAATATTACTACTAACGCCTTGTAACCCGGTGTTAGCTTGAGGAGCGTTCGCGGCTACCACATAGCGTCCATGAAGACAATGTTTCAAAATATTGTTGTAGACCTACACAATGAAGTACTATAAAGTGGCTGCATCGCTGTAAAATTGCTTTTGGCAGTTTTATAAAAAATGATTTGCTGTGAGATTTTTTGTGAAGTTTACAGACTCTTACACAAAATCACTAGATCCGCTTAAGAATAGTTTGGAGCGGTCTCTGTCATGTACTTGTGGATACCTTGTATAACTGAATTAACGCGTGAGTTTTGTTGTCGAAATGAAAATATGAAGCAGCCGTTCATAGAATGTTTAAACATCACGCGTGAGTCTTTTATTCCTTCTGATAATTCAGAGCAAAAGTAAAGCAGATGTTTCCGTTTTCTGTGAGATTTGTTTGACAGATGAAGAATTGTTCTCAGATATGTTCAGTGAATCACAAATGGAGGCTATACAAGTCTGTTTCCCTTGCAGCGCATGGAGTTCACTCTTCAAAGTGTGAGCGGCCCTATTCAATGGAAAGAACAAAGTATGTCAGCTCATGAAAATAACAATGGCAATCAAAAATATAGTAAAAATGTAAAATTTTTGAGGCTTTCGGTGGCTACAAGTGGACGTATTAATTGTCCAGAAGTTGTCCATCAGTTCTTGTGAAGTTTCTCCATCCGTCATGAATTTTCTGTCCGCAGCTCTTGGTCGTGCGGTAGCGTTTTCGCTTCCTGCGCCCGGGTTCCCGAGTTTGATTCCCGGCGGGGTCAGGGATTTTCTCTGCCTCGTGATGACTGGGTGTTGTGTGATGTCCTTAGGTTAGTTAGGTTTAAGTAGTTCTAAGTTCTAGGGGACTGATGACCATAGATAAGTCCCATAATGCTCAGAGCCATGGATTTGCACACAAAGAAAATCAATCCTATGATTGATATGATGTGCTTGGGCGGTTGTGAATAGAGGCTTAAATTTTAATAATTTAAATGTGGTCTTTCCCTCTTTGCACCGCGATAGAAAGGTGAGATAGGGCAACAAATGGGCTTTCTTTTACGTAATTGTTCAAAGCAATTGATTCTTTCCAGGCCACTTGTTGACGTATACAAAATGGATGCAATTTTGAAACGTTTAACTGCTGCAAATGAACTAGTATAGAAAGCTCTTTACCTTAATACCTGTGGACCATGTGGAACCTAAAGACCACTGCCAAAGTAGTTAGAGAACTACGCTAATGATGGAAAATATGGTGAGAAAGGGAAAATATCAAAATTATTTTTCTGGCGGCAATATTAAGTTACGACAGTATTCACTTGTGCTCTGAAAAAAAAAAATGTAGCATCAAAAGTAATGAATATCGGCGAAGAACAAACAATGAAAATGGGATACGTTACAGAATTCCGTTTTGTTATTCCGCCGTCGATGCCAACTTTTTATGAATTTCATGTGGAGGAATTCCTTGGACGAAGAGTTTCATATTTCACTGAAGTTCCAAAATAATCAGGGAGCAAAATTTTAGTTTTAGGTACCACGAAATGTTGCTCAACAGACTGATATCATGGGCATCTTGGCAATATGCTTAGGTCAATATTGGAACACATTCAGAAAAAGTCAAAATGCTATCCTCAATAATCACTGTTCTACATACCGCTTATCAACAAGTCCGCAGATCAACGTAGTAGCTACATCGTTCCAATTTTTATGTTTCGCTGGAAAAGCAAACGTGTAGAATGAATTGCCTGACTGGCCTATGAAACTTTTTAACTGCATTGCATGCGAAACATAGCGAAATGTGATATTAGTGGTGAACGTACTTGAGTTTTCTACATCGCTACAGATATTCGCGTTTGTCGATATCCATTTCATACCGGTACTGCAGCGACCATACGGCCGGTATTATTGGAAATTCAGAACTCGACCCACGTACGTCGCCCACACTGGAATGTGCCGTCACCGTTCACGCAAATTTATTGACACGTGCAACACTTTGTCGGACATATGCGTTTCCATTGCAACGCCGCACTGTAACACGTTGCGACAATTTAAAAAATATGGGTCATAAATGAATGCAATTCGATGTGACGTAAATTAAAATACTAAAAGTGTACCATCGTTCCGTGAAAGTTACAGAACATAGTTATTATATGATAGGAATAAAGCCAGTCACCTCTCATTTATTCCGTGCTGTTGTGATATCGAAATCCTTTCACATTAGAGAAACTGCAATGGTATCGCGTTTACTCCAAAATCCAGCAATCTGTGGCTCTGAAGGATGGCTGTCAACATAAACACGTGGCGCTTTTCATCTAGACAAGAATAGTTTCAATGCGTCGTACTCAGGTCGAAGATGAAATCAGTAATCGCGTTACTGTTACAGGTAATTTTGTCTTAAATTGAGCGCCTTGTAGACAACATTGCTCTATGTATAGTCCGTTAAGCAAGATCACGATCTGATTAATCAGCAGAAAATTGTATTTGGAAGGTAGTTCAAACGTATACATACATAGATCATATATGAACAAATGAAAAATACAGAATAATTCATAACACGTCCATTCTCTCGCAGCGTCGATAATTGCTTGGCATCTTCGAGGCATGATTGAAACCAAATTTTCCGCGTATTCAAGTGAAGAAAATCTTCAGACGCGTAGAATTTGCGTTGACGGCTGTTTCGAAGGGAATTTTACTTGCACTTGGCGGAATGTTAAGAATGGTTCATAATCATTCTTTCCAAATTTGGTGTCACTTTACTGACTGAACCTCATTCTTCTAAGTCATCACCTTTTTAACCCACTTTTGCACAAATGACGTTGATTTCCCCCTATATTTAGACTCCGCGGCATGACCCATTTTAGAATATTGGGGTCGCTACAGAGAAATGTAGCCTCGGACCTCAACGCGTAAGCTCCGCTTATATCTCTTATTGAGTATCTCATTCAAGAATTCAAAGTAAACTAATGTTTTATGGACATCGCGTGAAGGATAAAGTGTCCGTCTGTTTGGCTGAGAAAGAAAAAAGACCATGTCACTTACCGTGTGTAATGCTGACCAAGCTCTTAGTTAACACACTGTTTTCACCAAAACGCGTGTACATGTGTTGTATCGCGGATGTCAACAAAATATGATAATGAAACTTCTGTGAAATATTGGTGTCATTCTACAGCGAAAGGACTTTCGTATATTTCAGATTTAAATAAAAAAAAACATTTTTGACTGCAAATATTTTATTTCGGGATTCCTTTGTGTATTACTTCGCCTCTGTGCGTTACTGACAAATGCATAATACGCCTCCAGGCGTCATCCTACTAACTGTTTATCTTTCAGAAACCGCACGTTAACTTTGCTGTATTGAAGTTAACATATTTACTCCGACCGGTTTCAGTTTCCATCCATCATCTAGGGAAAAACAATACACAATACAACTTTTACATTTCATATATCATGCTACAGAGGAATGCCATAGTACAGGAGTATTATGATACACATCAATACTCATCAGACTGTTATTGTGACTCACCCTACTTAAATATGTTACAGGACGTATTACGATACACATCAGTAGTTATCAGCGAAATTGTGACTCATTCTACTCAGATATCTAAGAAAAATGAGTCACAATATTTCACTGATTAGTACTTGTGTGTAGTGTAATATGCCGTGTAGTATAGCATTGGCCTGTAGCGTGATATATGAAATGTGAAAGTTGATATGTTTTTTGCTTTTCTCTGGATGATGGTTGGAAAGTGAATAAATATGTAAAATTATTTACAGCGCAGTTATCATGCATTTTCTAAAATATATTTCTAAAATATATTAAAATCCATGGAGAAGAAATAAAAACTTTGAGGTTCGCCGATGACATTGTAATTCTGTCAGAGACAGCAAAGGACTTGGAACAGCAGTTGAACGGAATGGATAGTGTCTTGAAAGGAGGATATAAGATGAACATCAACAAAGAAAAGGAGGATAATGGAATGTAGTGGAATTAAGTCGGGTGGTGTCGAGGGTATTAGATTAGGAAATGCCACACTTAAAGTAGTAACGGAGTTTTGCTATTTGGGGAGCAAAATAACTGATGATGGTCGAAGTAGAGAGGATATAAAATGTAGACTGGGAATAGGAAGGAAAGCGTTTCTGAAGAAAAGAAATTTGTTAACATCGAGTACAGATTTAATTGTCAGGAAGTCCTTTATGAAAGTATTTGTGTGGAGTGTAGCCATGTATGGAAGTGAAACATGGACAATAAATAGTTTGGACAGGAAGAGAATAGAAGCTTTCGAAATGTGGTGCTACAGAAGAATGTTTAAGATCAGATGGGTAGATAACATAACTAATGAGGAGGTGTTGAACAGGATTGGGGAGAAGAGAAGCTTGTGGCACAACTTGACTAGAAGAATGGATCGGTTGGTAGGACATGTTCTGAGGCATCAAGGGATCACCAATTTAGTATTAGAAGGCAGCGTGGAGGGTAAAAATCGTAGAGGGAGACCAAGAGATGAATACACCTAGGAGATTCAGAAGGATGTAGGTTGCAGTAGGTACTGGGAGATGAAGAAGCTTGCACAGGATAGAGTAGCATGGAGAGCTGCATCAAACCAGTCTCAGGACTGAAGACCAAAACAACAACATTTACGCTGCGGACTGTCGTCTAAAAAAATGTTTGTTTATTTTTCATTTTTTGTAACTGTTCGTGTAGAAACAGTAAAATACAGGTAACTAGCTATAAGAATAATAGAAGGTTACATTTGTGGGTTTTCAATCAACAGCGGAGCCAAATTTGTATTTTTAAATAATGCACAGTCTGGCTAACACTGATGTTGAAAAGCTAATAGGTATTATATTTTAAAGCACAATGTTCTGAATATGCATTCTGTAATTCCATGGTAAGAAATTGTTTATCTCAGAGGAACACTAACAGCTGCATCGCAGTGTTCGTCCTCAAGATGAGACGGTACATTTACCGACATATCACGTGCGAATGTCAACGTGGAGTTCCGACACGCGGTACAGTTCGTTGACGTAACAGCGACGCCGTCGGCCGCAGAAATTTGCCAGCGGAGCACTTACCGATGGGGATCTTGTCGATCTTGTCGGGCAGGGCGGGCGTCGGCGCGGCCAGCAGTGCGACGAGCAGCGGCAGCGGCAGACGCAGCAGCGACGGCGGCGGCGGCGACCGACGCAGCGGGCGTCGCAGCATGGCGGCGGCGGCGGCGCGGCGTCGCCAGGCGCGCTGGCCACACTGCCGCCGCCGCCGCCTCCGCCGGCGCGCTCAGCCTCCGCCGCGACGCAGACGCGCCCCTCCACCCGCCGTGACGTCACGGATGCTGCGCCGGCCCGGACGCGGGTCAGCGCCGCGCACCACCGCGCACCGCTCACAGGCGCTCCCGAGATCGCGTTAGCAATCCGGGCACCTCTGCCTTCCCGACCTTCAGAATCAGCGTCCCTACAATGCCGCCGCTCACAGCATCACCCGAGACCTTCTCGTCCGAGACAGACAAGTGACCCGAGATCGTTTCGTCCGAGACAGACAAGTGACCTCAGTTCCTCTAGTCCGAGACGGGCATTAAGTGAACGTGCTGGACACGTATTCGCAAGAAATCGACCACATATTAGTTCTATTGACTAATTATTCAGCTGGCACCTACTCATCACACGACTACCAGTCACACTTTCATAGATATATTCGCAACGAAATCTCCGAACAGAATAATCCGCACCTCTCAAATATCTGCGCCTGGCATGTCTGCCCATGACATCATTTCGATGACGTATTCACTAGAATGACCTAGAAAGAAACAAAAACTGTCTACATACGGAGACCTCGACCGCATAAATTTGCCTGAACTCGAAACTGAGGCACAAGAAATAGTTTGGGGGATGACCTCTACTCTCCTCATGGACATAAACAACATACTCCAGGATTTCACTAACAAAATTACTCAACTATATGACAAATATGCTCCAATAAACACCTGAAAAGTAATAAGGCAACCTGCACCTTGGCTGACTGATGAACTAAAACAGCTCATGAATCTCAGAGATGCTGCACATCGAGCATACAAGATACACCCTACACCTGAAAATCGTGCTGTATACAAGCAGAAACGAAACAAAGTCAGTCAAACGGTGAGAAACGCTAAGCTCAGACATGCCTGTACATTAGCTGAAAATAGATGTAGACCAGCTATCCTGTGGAAAAATCTCCGTAGTCTCGGTCTAGGCAAAATAAAAGTTGCAGAAAATACCATGGTCCCTGCTGAAGAACTAAACCGATTCTTCACATTACCTACAACCAAAATTGAACCGCAAAAAAACAGAGAATCATTGATTACTTCATGGGGATGAACGACTGTAGCAAAGAAAAATTCTGTCTACAGCACGTCACTTGTAGTACTGTCAAGGAAGCCATAATGCACATTAGATCAGCATCTACTGGACGTGATGGTATCACTATCCAGATGGTAAAACTTATTATTGACCAACTACTGCCCTCTATAACACATTTTCAACGATTCATTAATCACAAGTGTTTTTCCTGAGGCCTGGAAACTGGGACAAATTAAGCCACTGCCTAAAAAGGACATCGCCACAGCACCCTCTGACTACAATCCCATCTGCCTTCTTCCTGCACTTTCAAAGGCTTTAGAATATATAGTTCATGACCAGCTCACCAACTACCTAACTACTAACAACCTACTAGACGAATACCAATCAGGTTTCCGCAAACATCGAAGCACAACATCCGCACTCATAAAGGTGACAGATGACCTGAAACTTGCCATGGACAGACAAGAAGCGACTATCATTTGCTTCTTAAACTTCAGCAAAGTATTTGATACTGTCGATTTCGACATCTTACTAGCCAAACTTAGCGGTCTAAATTTCTCACCAAGTGCAGTGCAATGGTTTCGCTCATGCATGACGTCTCGTCAGCAACGCGTCCTGTCTGGGAATATAAAATCACAATGGCGGCAGGTAGTGTCAGGCGTTCCCCAAGGCTCAGTATTAGGTCCTATACTCTTCTCTCTGTATGTCAGTGAAGTGTCATCGGTTCTGACCTATTGCAAATATCATATGTATGCTGATGACCTTCAGTTGTATCTAAGTGCGAAACTAAGCAATCTCAAGAAAGCTATTGAAAATTTCAATACTGACGTCGATGCACTGTCAAAATGGGCACAGGATATAGGTCTAAAACTAAACCCATCTAAAATGCAAGCGGTACTTGTTGGTCACTCTAAGCTCTTTAGCCCAAAACATCAGGAATCCGTACCACCTATTATCCTAAATGGAACAACTATTAACTTCTCTCCCTCAGCAAAGAGTTTGGGAGTAATATTAGATGAAAATCTAAATTGGACAGTGCACGTAACTGCAGTGTGCAAAAAAGCATCAGGATCCCTTCGTGTCCTACAAAAATATAAAAAACTCTTCCCTTTCGATCTGAAAAAGAAATTAGTACAAACGCTTATACTCCCAATCATTGACTACAGCGATATTATCCTACAAGGCCTCTCTCAGGAAAATTCCCGACGTCTAGAACTAGTCATGATTGCCTGCGTCCGATATATCTGTGACGTTCGACTTTTTGATCACATTTCACCAGCATATGAAAAATTGTCCTGGCTGTGTGCAGACAAACGCAGAGATTTCCATACACTCTGTCTCATCTACTGCCTTATAAATGTACACTGTCCCTCATATATCTCCTCGTCCCTAACGCTCATGTCGGAACAACATAACAGAAACACACGTTCCCATTATGATAAAACCCTCTCCGTTCCACTGCATCGCTGTCACCTTCTCCAAGTCCTTTACAGTAGCGGGAACCCGACTCTGTAATAACCTCCCTCGTTGTGTTAGAGAACTTAAAAACACGTCCGGCTTCAAAAAACAGTTAATGACGTATCTACTTAAGCAACAGTAATGCCTTCCTCTGTACATGAATGCACTTCACCTCATTGCTTTCCCTCTTTCCTCCTCTTTAAATCTCCTTTCCCCAAAACTCGCTATACTAGTAAACATCTACTTTACACACCGATATATTAATGTATATCTGCACAAACCATCATTACTTTTGCCAATCTTTCTCATGTTTATCATTATTATTTGATTTTTTTACTGTTATTATTATTGCTTTTACCATAATCTGTATGTATAGCACCTGTTGTAAAAATACTGCCGCATTAACTTTATTAGGTCTTAGTAACTACTCTTTATTCATTTTGTCACTAGAGTAAGTTAATTTTCTCATTTAAACTATTGTCATGATGTAACTCTGATGTGTGAAATGGGAATACTGGTCCGATGTAAGAGAGGGCCTGATGGCCCTAATCTGATCAGGTTAAATAAATAAATAATGTATATAATATATATTTATTTTCTTATTTACTCGTGGCTATCAGGCATGACCTACTCATCCAGTGTCTAGAAGAGGATATGCTACAGATTGAAAGGCACTCCAATCACATATTACACACATACCTATACCCAAGACTTTTTAAGAATACTTACATTGGTTGTGTACATACATTGGTTGTATATGTAACAATTACATCATGATAAGTTGAGGCGCGAAATATGTTGTAGCATTGCTGTTGGGGGGCGAAAAGAAAAGTTGTTATTTTAAATTTTTTTGAAAAATGGCCGGCCGGGGTGGCCGAGCGGTTCTAGGCGCTACAGTCTGGAACCGCGTGACCGCTACGGTAGCAGGTTCGAATCCTGCCTCCGGCATGAATGTGTGTGATGACCTTAGGTTGATTAGGTTTAAGTAGTTCTAAGTTCTATGGGACTTACGACCTAAGAAGTTAAGTCCCATAGTGATCAGAGCCATTTGAACCATTTTTGAAAAATGTCGAAAAAGTGAATATTTTGTGGGCCACTTGGCAACATAATCAGGGATTGATTACACTATTATAGTAATGTACGTTGAGCATTAAATACCTGGTTGGATTATTTTGAGCAAGAACAGCACATTGATTTATATGAGACCGCTCGGAACAAACATTATAATTTCTGTGCATTTTTATAGTCTCGATGTAGTCATACCCGGAACAACACTAAGGGACCAGAAGAATTATAGACTTTAAAAGAAGTGCAACACTACACAATTAAAAAAGAGAGCTGATTCCGAAATAATAGGAAAACGATAATGAGCCATCAGAGTGATCATAATTTCTGGTGATGAACTAACACAAAATAATTAACATTCAAGTAAATGAGGAGATGGAAAAAAAGTTAATTTACTAAAATGAGCACACTTACCTGAAACACACGTTTTTAATGCTACGTACCTTTTCATATTAAATTACACTAGATGACCATTGTGGTTAAATACTTTATACATAACAGTCAAAATGTCCTCTTGATGCTGTCTGTTCGTAATCAATTACAAGAAACTACATGTTTTCTGATTGGAAAAATAGCAATTAGCATATTTACTGAATATTTTCACATAAAATATAAAATACCGATGCGATGGAATGCAAACAGTAAAAGGTGAGGCGCCCAATGCCTGATTTGTCTTGAAAGAACAGAATTCTTTTTTACATCTTTAATCGATACATTTACATAGAGATTTACAGGCACAGCGCAAGAACGGCAAAGATAAAGAATAATAGATTCGGTCGCTGTCATTTTTTTTTACTTTACAATTGTTCGATAACTTTAGGGCATCTGGCGTTTACTATCGAGCGTATATTAATGTTTGTTAGGCGACAATTACTAATATTACAATATACAGGGTGTCTCAAACATTTTGAATGTCAAATTGAAGAAAGGTGATAGTGAGTGCACAACCCATTATATTCATGTCGGGAACCAACGTTCATAAATGAATATTTATTATGCTATGGACACACACAGCACATATCGCTTAACAACAATTTAGCTCATAGTAATTGTTCAATGTGACGACTGGCAGTCTCAGTGCATGCATGACAACGGCAAATGAAGTCCTGTTGCCCTCTCAAAGATCCCTGGCGTCTGTTGTACCAGGAAACAGGCAAGTTGGATCCTAGCAAGCGGATCTTCCTAGGGGGGTTTCATACACAAACGTCTTGACGTAACCCCAGAGGAAAAAAGTACAGAGGTGTTTGATCCAGCGATGGCGCTGGCCATGGAGTGGGCCCTTCCAATCCAACATGAGGGTACGTGTTGCTCAGGTGGTTGTGGACATTAACATCCAATTGGGCTGGTGCATCGTCGTGTTGAAATCACATAATTTCATGGATGACAAGGCGTCAGTCTCCTAAAAAAGTCAGCAGATCTCGAAGGAAAACCAAATGACGTGGACAGTCAGACTATTAGGTGACAATGATCATTGTCTGCCCATAGAGAATTGTTGATGGTGCCCGTCGATGTGGGTGGGTTTGGAACTGTCCCCATTTCAGACATGGCTGTTGCGGCTGTTGGAAACACCGCCATAGGTGAATCAGGCGTCATATATGAGCAACACTAACTGAATGAAGTTCGGCACTACAGCACTGCAATGGGTAAGTTATTGACAGACATGAAAGTGGGTCACAGTGTTTGCACACGTTCGTTATGATAGAGGTTCCACCAATACTCTCCACACAGTATCGTGCTTGTTTCACAGGCAAGTTCATGGGTTCATGGGTTAACCACAATGGTCATCTAGTGTAATTTAATATGAAAAGGTACGTAGCAATGCAGTGTGCCAACTCTCGCGACAAGTAACGTTCCATTTTTGATTATGCATCACGCAGTGCACACAGTAACACAAAAAAATGGCTCTGAGCACTATGGGACTTAACTTCTGAGGTCATCAGTCCCCTAGAACTTAGAACTACTTAAACCTAACTAACCTAAGGACATCACACACGCCAATGCCCGAGGCAGGATTCGAACCTGCGACCGTTGCGGTCGCGCGGTTTCAGACCGTGGCGCCTAGAATCGCTCGGCCACACTGGCTGGCCACACAGTAACACACTTCACCACGGACTCATCACAGGATACCTGATGCAATCTACAACTGACGCCGGGGATAATGGTGTGCATGCCACGCACGTTAATGCGTCAGTGCGATGCATGTGGCCATCACATGACACATGTGCTTTAAGCTGAGCTGTGTACAGTATATCTGTTTGATGTACAGGTGTGTAAGTTGTTCGTCAGCTTCTACCTGTTCCAGTGTACAACAGATACCTGGGAACTCTGCAAGAGTGCAGCAGAACAGCATGCACTGTTGTAACACAAGCACTGAGACCAGCAGGAGAGCTTCTGTAAAGTTTGGAAGGTAGGAGACGAGATACTGGCAGAAGTAAAGCTGTGAGTACCGGGCGTGAGTCATGCTTCGGTAGCTCAGATGGTAGAGCACTTGCCCGCGAAAGGCAAAGGTCCCGAGTTCGAGTCTCGGTCGGGCACACAGTTTTAATCTGCCAGGAAGTTTCAAGTGGTGGCATTATTGACATTATGATTCCTTAGAGCAATAAAGCCGAAAGCTTGTCTGTCAGATAAAGCCGTGAGCATATTTCACTCGCTCTAATATTGCAATAAGCTCCGCTGTAAATACCGATGCTTCATGAGAGAGATGGAATCGACCATTATGAAGTGTCTGTCATAATATGCACTTCCAACAACTTCTGAAATGTGCGTGAACGTGATTCATCTGTATACAGACGGTGCGTATGGGCTCATCCACTTCTGTAGAGCTCAGCTGCCTCTACGTCTAAACTCCGCAATCCATCTTCCGGTTTATAGCGGAAGTATCTTCTGTCACTTCCCACCATTCCCGTTTCAGTCGCAAATAGATGAAAGATTATTGGTAATTTTCTGTGTGAGAATTCAGTTTAATATTAAAATCATAGCACTTGTACATGCACGTATATTGGTTGGCTCTTAGTAACACACGCTCTTGGGAATGCTCTCTTGTAGTAATTGTCACAGAAGTTGGCTGAGTGCTTGACTGACACTCTTGCAGTTGCTAAATGAGCTTGTGACGAAACAAGCTTCTCTTGTCTATGTTATCTCTGTTCGTTCAATCTACACATCTAGTACGGATACCATATTTTCAAGAAATATTCATATATAGCAGTCGAACGCCCGGTGTCTTCCTGTACGGCGATTAGTTTTACGTGGTCGTTCCACTTCAAATCCCTCCTTAAGCATGTGTCTACAAGGTCCAACATATTAGTGTAATTACCACATATGTTACACATAAACGTGCAATAACCACTCGCAGGTGGCAGTTGTCAGCACTAGCTATGGGGGGTACATAAAATGCGTGTGTTTGTGTATATGTGGTGGAGAGGGGGGCGGGGGTGGGCGGGGGACGGAGGTAAACCTGGAAATAGTTAAGTTGTTGTAATGCAGAAACGCAGTGATTTATCTGACGTCCAGAACGGTATGGTTATTGGCTTTCGGGCCAAAGTGGGAAGAATTTCCGAAACGGGTAAGTTGAAAACCGCTCGTGTGCCGCCACAGTTAAAGTTTACTGTGCATGGTAAAATGGCGCTGTCCGGAAACGATGCCGAGGCGAATGTGGTGCACCACAGGCCATACATGAAAGGGGTAAACGACGGATGGAGAGATGTGCACGGGCTCCAAGAAGTGTAACTGTTAAGGGGATACGGAATCACCTATCCCCGCAATGTTAATATATGCCTACTATAGGGAACATTTTCTCACAAACTACTGGAGACAGAGAGGTAAAAATTTTACTGTATGTGCATTCATATGTTACAACAATACTGAAACAACAGTTTATTGTCAAAGTATTTTCTTACAGAGATATTGTACATTTATTTTTAAGTAAATTTTTTCCATCGCTTTTTACTAGACTATCACCCCTAAGTCTTTTGTAAATCAAGTAATTAAAAAATCGTTGTTTCAGTATGTAATAGGGACCTATGTCACTACGTCATAAAAATTTCAGACTTCTAGGTTGACCAGTACCTGAGATAATGTTCCTAGATGAAGTAAAAAGTAAACTTACGGGAAACGGAGAAAGAAGATTAAAACATTCCTGATCCGTAGCTAATACCCCCTTCACAGTCTTCATAATCATCATCAAGTCTTCTTTTGGCACCCCTCTGCACCTGTCTTGCTTTTTTCACTAATGTCTTGATTATATTATCAGCATGCCTTAGTCTGTGCTGATCTAAAAAGAACATAGCACGTACCGTACGGGAACCAACACACATACCCAACTTTTGAAGGACCTGGCATTTAGTTATATTTCCAAGATTGAAGGTTGCCACAGCATCATACACACCAAAATGTAGTGTATTAATTCCGACAAACACTGTTTTTGGGAGACGATGCCATATCACACTATTCAAGCACTCGTTGGGGTTCTGCGTTTTTCCGTGAAGACATTTCATCAGAAGACTTCTGTCAGACAGATCTCTGAAAATGGGCTTTATTTCTGCCATGATGGCTGATGGTAGACTGTGGTGGTGAATGTATTTCTCTCCTGTTGTTAGTCCCCTATTGTATTTACACCAGCTGTTTTCACCTTTGGGGCACAAACCATGTTGTGGATGCTCATCCGTGGATGCGGTGTGGAAATATAAAGCCCATATAGCTCTCCTCATTTCTTCAAGATTGCCTGTATTTTGCCTGATTGCAAAGCCATAGCAGTTCTGAATGTGGTCTATTATGGAATCAGTCAATCTTCCTCTGCCATCCAAGGTTTTCCCATCATCTAGTTTTTTCCCTTTCATAACTGATTTTAACCTTCTCAGCCTGGCACCCATTCTCTTCTGCACATGTCCTATACATTCAAGTTTGCTTATATTTACACTGTTCCCATATGGTTTGCTTTCCAAAACTTCTTTGAATGCTTTAGAGTCACCATCTCCCAGATATTTGAGATAGCGAACATTATACCACTGTGAAGAGCGATGAAAAATTTTCTTCACCCCAGCAACCTCCATGCCACCACTACTACCATAATAATTAGCAATACAGTCATCACTGTGTTCATTTTTCAGCCTGCCTGTGCACCTACAGTATTTAGACATTATTGCAACATCAATAACCTTGCCAGTATCAACACTAGTTGCTGTTACAACACCATTGTTGGAGGTGTGGCCCCTTTTCTGCCACGTGCCATCAAACGCCACTGTGAGGTCACGACTGCCGTCATTTTCTTCCACTGCTTCTTCCACAGCAACCTGCATTGACTTCTGTGCTACATCTTCAACTGCAGATCCTAATACATAATTGTAAGCTTCAAACTTTGAAGGTGCACTTGGAAGATTTAGAACACCACATAGCATATCACCAGCTGCTTTGCCCTTACCAATTGCTCGCAATCCATAAACTAACCTAATATTTACACTATAAAGTTCAGTTTTCTTGTATCCATTATTTACAGTTACTGAAACCGAACTTGGAAACTTACAGCTGTATTTACAAACACTGCATATTAAATTAAACTGGGCAGCCAGGCCAACATGGGATTCTACTTTCAGAGAAACGTTTCCATGACATTTTTTGCAGCACAAACTGTTTTCAAGAGCTTCACACAATATATTCGTATCAATGAGTTCAAAAACTTCATTCCCTCTATCAAGTAAATTATATTTCTCTTCCAAATCTCTTAGTTTTTTATGAGAAGCACTGTTTTCATTTGGTGTAAGTTCGTTCGGCAAATCAGTAATAAGTGGATTCACATTTTCCAACAGTGATGATGATGAACTGCTTTGCTTTGCTAATGAATCATTATTTCTTTTCTTTTGCCAGTTCACACGCTTTTTAAATACTTTTGCTTTAGCTCTAGGCATTTTCACTGCGAAAAATGAAGCACTAAATACGAAATAACTCAACAACAACTACTTTCTTATATCACACTGTTTACAAAACAGTCCCGCCACAAAGTCAAAGAGTAACTTGAGGAAACCAGAGAGAAACATTTTCGGGCAACTAGTGTATAAATAGTCGCTGGAAACCGGGATATTTGAATTCATGTCACTTTAAAGGTACTGCCAAAAAGTTCATGGTCAGCCACGAGAGACGTGTATAACTAAAGCGCAATACCCGATCTCACAAATATATAAAAATAAAATAGTTATAATTGTAGTAGAGCTATGTATGATACGTCATTTTAAAGAGGAAACATGGCAGAATATAATACGCCAATAAAAAAAAATTCGATTTTTTAACCCAAAATCCGATTCCGTATCCCCTTAAAACACTGACCGCCCAGATGAACAAAGGGGCTACAAATAGTGTGCCTACAACGAAGGTCCAGCGAACTTTGCTGCATATGGGTCTACACATCGGCCATGTGGACTGCTGCTCATCGCCGGCGAAGGCTTAATTTGCACCCTATTTCCGCAGATGGACTTCCACCACCATGTGGCAGGTGACCTTTTCACATGAGTAACGTTTTATGCTCAATCAGACCGATAGCCGTTTTTGTGTATGGCGTGAAATGTCTGAAAGTAATTACCGTGCAACAATCATCGTAAATGTCCAGAGCGGAGGAGGGGGAATGTTTTCGTGGCATTCCCTGGCTGATGTCATTCAGTGGATTAACACAAGTATGCATCTCTCCTTGGGGACCATATCCATCCCTATTTGCAGTTTATTTTTTCTCGTTACGGTGTCATCTACCAGCAGGACAATGCAATGTGTCACACTGTCCGCAGTGTAAGTGCATGGTTCGATGAAGAGCAGGTTGAGTTACTGTACTTTCCTTGTCAGTAAACTCGCGGATTTAAACCCAATCGAGAATGTGCGGGGCCATGGATCGTTAACTGAGAAACCTATTGCAGCTGGCCACTGCTCTGCATTCGACATGGCTCCACATCCCTGTCTGTACCTCCCATCACCTCATTGGCTGCCTTCCTGCACGTCTCGCAGCGGTCCGCGCAACAAAAGATGGTTGTTCAGGTTGCTGACAGGCGGTCTCATTAATGTGACTGAACAGTGTATATATTTAATGAATGTCACTGCATCGTTCCTCTAAGACTCGCTTACTCGAAGTTACATTTACATCTGAGGATTTCTTTCCGTTAAGAGTGACACACTGTTTTCTAGTTGCTGAGCCTTTCAATCCAACAGAGCTATTCTGATTTTCGTTATGGTCTCATATTGTTCGTTAGTCGACAGTGTGTAACAGTATCGAACGCCTTCAAGAACTCAAGGAACATGGAATCAACCTGGGCCATGGCATCTTGTTTTTTCAAAGTCATGTATAAGATCAGAGCTAGTTGGGTTCCACACAATCGTTGTGTTCGAAATCGCTGTTGAAGAAATTTTGGATCTAAAGACGAGCATAAAAATGTGCAAAAATTTTGTAACTGCTCGACATCTACGATATAAACCTATAGTTTTATACCTCCGTTTGGTAATGTTTGCTCAAAACTGGAATGACCAATGGAATGACCAGTTCTTTTTTCCTGTCACTATCTACGCTTCGCTCCTAGAGCAACTTACCGTGCACGTGCTTTGTACTATCGTATTGGTATCTCATGAGGTCCAGTGGCCTTACTCTGTTGAGCGATTACATAAATCTATTCGGATCAATTCAAGGATGACTTTCTGATTCAGAATCGCTACAGGGAAACCTGTTCTCTTCAGGCAGTACTACTAAGCAGCTACCTTCAACCCTATTTTTTGGGACCATGTTCCAGCTTTGCATCAACAGAGTCTTACGGGAGGTTGGGAAAGCTGTTCCCTTCAGGCAGTACTGCCAATCAGACACCTTCAATCACATTTTTGGGGACCATGTTCCAGCTTTGCGGCAACAGAGGAAATATTTCACGGCAGTTGGTCCATAAGTACTGCTGACATAAAATGCTAGGTCTGCCTATTTCATTACATACTGGTCGATATATCTGTGTTGGACCGTCGTTTGGGAGTATACTTTGTCATATTGTGATGGTAATGAACTTGTCTTTTTTATGATATGATAGACACGGTGAGTTATGTGAGGTTCGGATGCCAGCAGATCCCGACAAGCCACGTTTGGCGCTTGTGGCAGCTTAGCATTGTTGTTTGGCAGTAGGCTTGACAATCGTATGATGACTTTGACATTGTTTCGGGTTTTTAGTTGTATAGCTTCGTCTAAGTGGTGCGATATTTCTGCTAGGGAGATTCTGATCACGCTACACACACTAGCAGTACACACATTGAGGACGAGAAATTGTAACCTGGTAATCCTGTTACACCTCCACCTAGGTAGCAGAGCCGCCGTCGGCTATAGCGGACACGAGCTCGACAGCTGTAGGGAAGCGGCCTACAGAGATTGCGCCTAGCGTAAGACGAATGGTTCAAATGGCTCTGAGCACTATGGGACTTAACATCTGAGGTCATCAGTCCCCTAGAACTTAGAACTACTTAAACCTAACTAACCTAAGGACATCACACACATTCAAGCCCGAGACAGGATTCGAACCTACGACCGTAGTGGACGCGCGGTTCCAGACTGAAGCGCCTAGAACCGCTCCGCCACAAACGGCCGGCAGCGTAAGACAAACCTGTCTTCTGAACAGGCCGAGAAAGGAAAATATTCAGCTTGTCGCTATATCATGTCATTTGGACGACGCTACGCGGCTTAATATCCATTAACATTTCCACTTTCAGCAACAGTTCAGTTAAGCTGATTAGGCTTAAGGTTTGAGTGACATAGTCCACGGTAAAATCAAGGCCACGACGACCTCAGAACGATTACTTATAACTTTTCTGTTCCGTTTACTTACGTTTACTTCCACTTAAATCGTGGAATAGTTTAGAGACAACAGTTTCCACCTGGACTATTAATTAAAACGTTTATACCCGATTGCCCCTCCTGCCTGTTACACCATTTTCGTGGCAATTCAGTATGAAATGGGTCACTGCATAAAGGTATCATATCATGACTAATTCGATAGTGATTATTAGACAATCTAAGACAAGAAAAGAACTCACAACGAAGAAGTTACCTGAATAGGATGGTAACCGATGGATATGATATAAATATACAAACAAATGAATACAATTTCAGAAAAGTTCAAGAGAAGAAGCTTCACAAAATGAGAGAATCAATAATGCGTTAGCCAACCTCTGGCTATGAAAGCCGTTATTGAACTTGGCGCTGAATGATGGAGTGGCTGGATGTCCTCATGGCTCAAAAAATGGCTGAGCACTATGGGACTTAACAGCTGTGGTCATCAGTCCCCTAGAACTTAGAACTACTTAAACCTAACTAACCCAAGGACATCACACACATCCATGACCGAGGCAGGATTCGAACCTGCGACCGTAGCAGTCTCGCGGTTCCGAACTGCGCGCCTAGAACCGCGAGATGTCCTCATGACTATGTTGTTGTTGTGGTCTTCAGTCCTGAGACTGGTTTGATGCAGCTCTCCATGCTACTCTATCCTGTGCCAGCTTCTTCTTCATCTCCCGGTACCTACTGCAACCTACATCCTTTTGAATCTGCTTAGTGTATTCATCTCTTGGTCTCCCTTTACGATTTTTACCCTCCACGCTGCCCTCCAATACTAAATTGGTGATCCCTTGATGCCTCAGAACATGTCCAACCAACCGATCCCTTCTGCTGGTCAAGTTGTGCCACAAACTTCTCTTCTCCCCAATCCTATTCAGTACTTCCTCATTAGTTATGTGATCTACCCATCTAATCTTCAGCATTCTTCTGTAGCACCACATTTCGAAAGCTATTCTCTTCACGTCCAAACTATTTATCGTCCATGTTTCACTTCCATACATGGCTACACTCTCTTCTTGCCCAAACTATTTATCGTCCATGTTTCACTTCCATACATGGCTACACTCCATACAAATACTTTCAGAAATGACTTCCTGACACTTAAATCTATACTCGATGTTAACAATTTTTTCTTCTTCAGAATTGCTTTCCTTGCCATTGCCAGTCTACATTTTATATCCTCTCTACTTCGACCATCATTAGTTATTTTGCTCCCCAAATAGCAAAACTCCTTTACTACTTTAAGTGTCTCGTTTCCTAATCTAATTCCCTCAGCATCACCCGACTTAATTCGACTACATTCCATTATCCTCGTTTTGTTCATCTTATATCCTCCTTTCAAGACGCTATCCATTCCATTCAACTGCTCTTCCAAGTCCTTTGCTGTCTTTGACAGAATTACAATGTCATCGGCGAACCTCAAAGTTTTTATTTCTTCTCCATGGATTTTAATACCTACTCCGAATTTTTCTTTGGTTTCCTTTACTGCTTGCTCAATATACAGATTGAATAACATCGGGGAGAGGCTACAACCCTGTCTTACTCCCTTCCCAACAACTGCTTCCCTTTCATGTCCCTCGACTCTTATAACTGCCATCTGGTTTCTGTACAAATTGTAACTAACCTTTCGCTCCCTGTATTTGACTATGACTAATATCGTGCAATATCCTGTCTAATTTTCGCGTTAGATTATCAAAAAATACCTGTCCATAATTCTCCAAACGTTTTCAGTTGGGGAGAGATCTGCCAACATTGCTGACCAAGGTAGAGTTTGGCAAGCACGAAGACTAGCAGTAGAAACTCTCGTCTGAATGGGCCGTCATTATCGTGCTGAAATGTAGGCCCAGGATTGTTTTCCATTAATGGGAATAAAGCGAGACGTAGCATATCGGCGAAGCACTGCTGTGGTGTAGGGGTGTCGGGAATGACAACCAAGGGGGTCTTGTGATGAAAGGAAATGGCACTCCACAGTATCACATGTTTCACTCGGGAAATATGTCCCACCGACTTCTGGGGTGTCTCCAGATACATCTCCGTCCTGGAATGTCATTGGTTTCAGAGTTGAGGCCTGCTTGGTACTATGTCGCAGTGACCAGCGAAGACATGTCTGGAGAAGGAGATTGCTTGTATACCAGCCAGACTGTGGCCCACCATACAGCCCGATAACCAGGAGAGATGGTCTGGGATGGCATTTCTTTTCATAGAAGGACTCCTTTGGTTGTTATTCGCGGCACTTTTACAGCGGTACGTAGACGATTTTCTGTGTACTATTTTGGTGCCATTCATGGCAAGCCATCCTACACTTACATTTCAGCAAGGTAATGCCTGCACACTCTCAGCGAGAGTTCTTCTGCTTGCGTTCTCGCTAGCCAAGTCCTACCTTGAACAGCAAGGTCTCTCCCCAGTTGAGAACTTTTGGAATATTACTGATAGCGCCCTCAAACCAGCTCTGGATTTTGTGGATTTAACGCCCGTTGGGCAGAATTGGCTAGTTATTCTTCAGGAGGTCATCCAACCATTCAGTCCCTTCCAGGCCGAATTAATGCTTCCGTAATGGATCAACGCATTATCGGCTCGCTCAGTTTATTGGGCTCTTTTTATTGAATAAATCATCTAATTTTTCTGAAATCGTAATCATTTGTTTCTCTCTACATGCACATCACTTCTATCGGTGTCCGCCCCATTCGGATAATTCTCCCGTGATGTGCCGTTTTTTTCTTTTTCTTTTCTCTTTTTATGCCTTGGACTGTATTAAGTGATATGTTCTTTTAGATAAATGAAGATTTCCGTCTTGTTATACATATGAAATGGGTATGTAAGACAGTGTCATCTTGAAAAGAACGGTTATATGTTAACGCACTTTTTAGTAGAAATGGCATAATAGGCCGATATCGCGGTCATGACTCAATATTTTTAATATCACACCATGCGGGAAATGTTATCATTTCTACAATTTTGTTACTATTGCACGTACTTTAAGACCAGACTCATTGTGTCCATTCACATACAGCACGAAGTCCAAAAGCCTAGTACTTCGGCCAGGTAGGCCGTGGTTGTGTTCCAAGGCCAGCTTCCCTTGGGCAAGTCGTCGGCCGCGTTCGTTGGCTTCGAGCCGGCTCAGCTAACGAAGGTCAGCGAATTCAAGAAGCGGCAGCGAAGACAATCGTCAGCAGAAGTATCTGATTCGCTATTTTGAGTGGTGGTGGGAGACAGACCGTTATACCGTTTTACATCGAAATTTTGCCGGAACTACATCTACATCTTCTACGCCTACGTGATTACTCTGCTATTCGCAATAAAGTACCTGGCAGAAAATTCAATGAACCACCTTCAAGCTGTCTCTCTACCGCTCCACTCTCGAACGGCGAGCGGGAAAAACGAACACATAAATTTTTCTGTGCGAGCCCTGATTTCTCTTATTTTATCGTGATGGTCATTCCTATCTGTGTAGGTGGGTGCTAACAGAACGTTTTCCCAATCGGGAGAGAAAACTGTGGAGTATTACTGTCATTTATTGCTGTCGTCCGTCTTGTCTCTACATTGTTGCACGTACTGTGTGCCAATGAGAATGCACAGTCGACTGTCGCAGAATAATTTTCTATATTACGTCATAAGTGATTCCTTAATCACATCTGCACATAAACTAGACGCTACCCCTTCAGTCTTTGCACTAAGCTTTTTCACGTCAATCAAAATCATAATCCATGGGAATGGGATGCCTTTGTATTGCAGTCATGTACAAAAACGCGCAACTAAGCTCAAACGTGATATTTATACACCAATCTCCTGAATTTCCATCAGCGATTTATAAAGATGTTCCTTTATTTCGCGTCACAATTAAAGCCCAACACCGCACAGACGATAGTGCCAAAGGGAGTGCCTGTTCATCGGTTTGGTGCAGAAGGCGTGCGGAGCATCAAGACAGCCACGGACAGCGCCACCGACGTCGACGAGCGCGGAACAGTGATGGGGTATGTGGCAGAGGATCAGCCGGAACTTAAAGCCCACGATGAAAGAGACTTGGTGCGGCGGCTGGCTGATAAATGCACCTGAGAGTGGCGTCAGATGCTTGGAAGGCGAAGTTTTCTTGATTCCCAAGCGGTTGGTTAGTTAGTGCCAGTCTGATCAGAGCTTGAAGACGACGGACGACTGCTGGTCTATTAGTCGACAACAGTGGCGCCCGCTGATGCCTTGTTTCCCGGATATCCCCTAGAACAGGCTGTTCCAGCTCGTCGGGTCCGTTGTGAGCCGCGGAGCGCTCCCTGCTCCAGGGAGCCGTGTCGCTCGTTGTGACCATTCAAGTGGGCCGGCACGCCGGCGCGTGGTACGGCTGGCTAAGGCAGGCGGCAAGGCAAGCGTTTTGATGTGCCATCTGCGTCTTACAAGATCGACAGCCTCATACTCTTAACTGCTAAGACGTGGTAACATGCTACACCAGAAAATACGATGTTTAGGAAATAAATAAGAAACAACTGTTTTACAAGAAATTGCATACGAAATTTATTGGACTCAATAGCTTGACATTTTCTTTTCATTACAAGATCGGTAATATCAGGCGTCAAAGTGTTCGCAGCGTAAATGCAGAGGATGGCCTTCATTGTTGCATCCTGAAGAAACGATCTTTCCTTACTTTTTACTCTTTTCATTGCTGAGAAAAGCTGCTCACAACAATACGTAGATCCAAACATGCACTTGATCTGAGTGGCATTGTTGTGAAGCTTGGGGAATGTTTTTGCTGTAATGAACGATGCCATCGTGACAAATCCAACGTGCTGTAGTACCTCTCTTACAACAAAGTTGAATTTTGCAAATCAATAATCTCCAATTGAAGTAACGATGACAAGTCATCGGGCGTAACTGAAAAACGAGTGCTGAACACCTTAAGTTCCATTTCCAAACTAGTAAGGTCTCGGAATCGCGTTTCAAACGACGTGATAAGCTGCTTTAACTTTGCTTGGTAATCGCCGAAAGTAGTTGGGTTAGGGTTGGGTTGTTTGGGGAAGGAGTCCAGACAGCGACGTCATTGGTCTCATTGGATTAGGCAAAAAAGGGGATGGAAGTCGGCCGTGCCCTTTCAGAGGAACCATCCCGGCATTTGCCTGGAGTGATTTAGGAAAATCACGGAAAACCTAAATCAGGATGGCCGGACGCGGGATTGAACCGTCGTCCTCTTGAATGCGAGTCCAGTGTCTAACCACTGCGCCATCTCACTCGGTCCGAAAGTAGTATCTTCAGGTAGTTTTAAAGAAGCAAGACGATTGAAGAAAGTTAAATGTCCATTACTCATCTGCCTCTCAAATAAACGTAACTTTCCCATGAACGCTTTGATCTGGTCGTGCATGCCAACGATTAGCTGCCCTTTGCCCTGCAATGTCAGATTTAAATTATTCAGTTGCATAGTTATGTCAGCTAGGAACGCCAGGTCTGATATCCATTTTACATCTTTCAGATAACGCATTTCTTACCCTTCCATCTCGAGAAAAAGGGATATTTCCTCACGAATGGCAAGGAAAACATCAAGAACTTTTCCCCGACTCAGCCAACGAACTGTACTATGGTAAGGTATATCCCCATACTCCGCTTCCATATCTTTAAGGAATCCTTTGAATTGGCTATGATTCATACCGTGAAGCCGCACAAAATTCACACACTTCATGACATCTTTCATTACGCCACCTAGCTCTACTTTTTCAGCACACAGTGCCTCTTCTTGAGTAAAACAATGAAGAGTCAAAATGTCTTTCCAGAATTCGACCCTGAGTTTATTTTTCAAACGAGAAGCAAAACTTTGGTGACGCTTGATTATTTGTGGTGCACCGTCTGTCGCTACAGAATGGAGCTTATCCCACGGCAAATTCATATTGTCCACTGATTCACAAACAGCATCAAAAATGTCTCGTCCTGTTGCGGTGTAATCGAGTGGTACCACATCCGAGAGTTCTTCAGTTACTTGCAGCTCTATGTCGACACCATGCACAATTACTGCAAACTGAGCACAGTCCGATATGTCGGTGCTTTCGTCAAGCGCTAGCGAAAATGCAACAAGGCTCTCCGCCTTTTTCCTGAGCTGTGTCTCTAAATCCACTGCCGTCCAGGATTCGACGAGACACTGTATGCTTTGACAGGCAGACACCATCATTTGCCTGCACCTCCATGGGAAACAAACTCGTCGCAATGATGTGAGCGACCCTGCAGCTTGCTCGAATTGCAGATTCAGTATTGTTTTCTCCGCTCTCATTCACCTGAAAATTATAAACCCATTGCAGAACACGAACTATATTGCATGTTTTGATACACTCCGTATTACGAAAGCGTTTTGAAACTTACGTCTCCTGGTATGTCGTTCTTAAGGCTGGCTACCAATTCTTTGCGTACAGCGCCCTCTACCTGATCGTAGTGCGCTGCGTGAAGATGTGTATAATGTCGTTGTATATTGTACCTCTTCGCAGAATGAAATACTTTATGACATACAAGACACTGCGGACGACCATCCCTCACAGTGAATAGAAAGGTATCCTCCAATAGAGGTACAGGGCTCCCGCGATTAGTCATAGCTGTCACTGAACATAGATTATTGCGTCAGTAGCGGCTGCATGCGGCCAGGGGGCAGTGAGTTCGCTTTCCCCTTCCACGCGGGCTCCGAGTTGCCGCAGTGAGCGCTCCGGCTCCCTGGAGCTCGGCTGGAACAGTCTGCCCTAGAGGCTTGCTGTGGAGGGGTTTGCCATTGGGACTGTGGCCGACAGCATACCGACATTTGGGACAAGTGCACGGGGGAGGAGCCTTTCGGTTGCCAGAAGTCTGTCCTGTGTCGGTTGGACAGCATTGGAGCAGCGTCGACCTTAAGCGAATGCCTTCGGAGTGGAGAGGGGGTGAGCGGCTTGTGACGCTAGAGAGAGCGGTAGGGAATTGCTGAATGCGAAACGGACGGTATTGTTGTGAAGCCCGCGAACACTGTGCCTGGTTCAAATGGTTCAAATTGCTCTGAGCACTATGGGACTTAACATCTGAGGTCATGAGTCTCCTAGAACTTAGAACTACTTAAACTTAACTAACCGAAGGACATCACAGACATCCATGCTCGAGGCAGGATTTGAACCATCGACCGTAGCGGTCGTACGGTTCCAGACTGAAGCACCTAGAACGGGTCGGCCACTCCGACCGGCCAAGACACTGTGCCTAGAGTACACGGAAATGACCACGCCCGGGACTGCGAGCCCCATACATAGGCCTACTCAAAAAAGGTCTTAAACCTTTCAATGTGTAATTTATTGTTCCTTGACGGTAGTTATTCATTCCTTTTGCAAATCACAGTGGCTTCGCTTACATAGTTGCTAGTTGTGTTCTTGGGACGGTGCAGCTTATTCCTACAAGCTATTGGCAGGCTATTACGAAGTCTCTGTTGTTAGCCCAGACTAGCTTTGCTGAAGAGTAGCTTTGCTTACATTCATCACTCGAATTTTATCTTGTGTTTCGGGAAGGACTTGTCGTCGATTAATGTTGATAACTGGTAAAAAGATTACTTTTCAACCTGCCAATTTTTGGGTCAAACGTCGCTACATATTTTCTCACTGGTATTTACTGTGGTAGTTTCTTGTTAAGAGGATACCCTTACTCTTTTAGGTTACGTGACAGACGTCATTTCAAGAAATCAAGTTTTCAGCTCTTGTAAGAACGTTATCACGACCCAGGATTACGTGTGTATCTTGATGTGTTCTTGCTCACCGCATTTACTCTGTTTAGTAAATATATTAACCCTGATTGTATTACGATTGTGTTGGTCGGGATCTTGATGTTCACTTGTTGATTTATTCTCTATTGAGCATTTTTAGAAATTTCAGGGAGAACTCATTTGCGAGTTACGAGATTTCGTAATACATTTTTGAAGTTTGATTTAGTTCCAGTCATATCTGAAATATGGATATTGTTATACCTTTCATGAAAAATTTTCGTAGTGTTGTTTTGGATACTGTTATTATGAGCTAGTAAGGATTTATTATTGCACTTATTTTAGATAGCCTTTTTGAAAGTATTGTACTCAGTGTTTACCTGTCTCAAGCAGATCTCCAATTCTGACGATACAGGGCATTCGAAATACAGCTTCGTTTCGGCCGATAAAATGAGAAAACCATGGATGGACTGCCACTGGTATTAACTTTCGTAGAACATTCTGCTCGTTATTACAGTAAAGCCTATTGAAATGCGAAACATTAAAGCTGATTATCACTTATAAATACTACTTGAGAGACAGAACCACAGTCTCAGGACTGACTTCAGAAATTATGCTAGGGCCATTAATCTCATGTTTCCTAATGAGATCACCTAATCTCGTCAGACGCAGTAGCAGAAATTTTGCAGAAGATGAGTTGTTCAGCATCCAGTACTAATAACGTAACAGAAAGATAAATAAAAAGGAGATGTGTAAGAAACATAACAGAGGTGTAGATGCAGGAACTGCAAGGCCTTTATATATTAATTGCGTATTGATACACTATGTACCAAAGGCAGTATATGTTATTGATTTAAACGTAATGTCACAACGATCAACTCTATAGAATATATTTTGCCAACACGTACAATGTATAGCTGCGTGAATGTTCAAATGCCTGTTGGTCTTATCGAAGACTACTGTAAATACATGAAACAATTCGTCAATTTGATCTTACCAATGGAAGAATGGATTGCTACATTTTCTACAGGTGCTGAGTTAAACAGATTTCTCGATTTCTTAATCTACCTAATTCTGAACACAGTTTTTAATTTCAAAAATTTGGTGAGATTAGCGATTCTCGCACTTTATTCAGAACTGCCGTAGCTACCGCACCTCATGGATCTAAAAGTAAGGTCCTCATGGCGCTAAACATTTTGAACTCTGTTAGTCACATGGCGTGCAGACAGGACCCGTCTTCTCCAGTTTTATAATATCTGTATGTGGTCCCGGCTAGATTTTAGGAGCTCTTTTTATGGATCAGCGAGACATTACTCTCAAGGTCACTGATGCTATTCATCATGAGGCTAAATGTGCTGGCCTCTAGACACTAAAGGAACAGCTCTATATACACTCCTGGAAATTGAAATAAGAACACCGTGAATTCATTGTCCCAGGAAGGGGAAACTTTATTGACACATTCCTGGGGTCAGATACATCACATGATCACACTGACAGAACCACAGGCACATAGACACAGGCAACAGAGCATGCACAATGTCGGCACTAGTACAGTGTATATCCACCTTTCGCAGCAATGCAGGCTGCTATTCTCCCATGGAGACGATCGTAGAGATGCTGGATGTAGTCCTGTGGAACGGCTTGCCATGCCATTTCCACCTGGCGCCTCAGTTGGACCAGCGTTCGTGCTGGACGTGCAGACCGCGTGAGACGACGCTTCATCCAGTCCCAAACATGCTCAATGGGGGACAGATCCGGAGATCTTGCTGGCCAGGGTAGTTGACTTACACCTTCTAGAGCACGTTGGGTGGCACGGGATACATGCGGACGTGCATTGTCCTGTTGGAACAGCAAGTTCCCTTGCCGGTCTAGGAATGGTAGAACGATGGGTTCGATGACGGTTTGGATGTACCGTGCACTATTCAGTGTCCCCTCGACGATCACCAGTGGTGTACGGCCAGTGTAGGAGATCGCTCCCCACACCATGATGCCGGGTGTTGGCCCTGTGTGCCTCGGTCGTATGCAGTCCTGATTGTGGCGCTCACCTGCACGGCGCCAAACACGCATACGACCATCATTGGCACCAAGGCAGAAGCGACTCTCATCGCTGAAGACGACACGTCTCCATTCGTCCCTCCATTCCCGCCTGTCGCGACACCACTGGAGGCGGGCTGCACGATGTTGGGGCGCGAGCGGAAGACGGCCTAACGGTGTGCGGGACCGTAGCCCAGCTTCATGGAGACGGTTGCGAATGGTCCTCGCCGATACCCCAGGAGCAACAGTGTCCCTAATTTGCTGGGAAGTGGCGGTGCGGTCCCCTACGGCACTGCGTAGGATCCTACGGTCTTGGCGTGCATCCGTGCGTCGCTGCGGTCCGGTCCCAGGTCGACGGGCACGTGCACCTTCCGCCGACCACTGGCGACAACATCGATGTACTGTGGAGACCTCACGCCCCACGTGTTGAGCAATTCGGCGGTACGTCCACCCGGCCTCCCGCATGCCCACTATACGCCCTCGCTCAAAGTCCGTCAACTGCACATACGGTTCACGTCCACGCTGTCGCGGCATGCTACCAGTGTTAAAGACTGCGATGGAGCTCCGTATGCCACGGCAAACTGGTTGACACTGACGGCGGCGGTGCACAAATGCTGCGCAGCTAGCGCCATTCGACGGCCAACACCTCGGTTCCTGGTGTGTCCGCTGTGCCGTGCGTGTGATTATTGCTTGTACAGCCCTCTCGCAGTGTCCGGAGCAAGTATGGTGGGTCTGACACACCGGTGTCAATGTGTTCTTTTTTCCGTTTCCAGGAGTGTATGTATAATCTCTTCGCTGAGGCTTGACAGCAACCACTTGCGATCCCCATCTGCTCCGACACCCAAAGTACTGTTCTATATATTCAAATACGTACCGAGCGGACAAACATAAGCAGAAAATCCAGGACTCCCTTCACGTATGTAAAGGCAAGAGCAAGAGGTGAAATTTCGCTGGGTACTAGGGCACGAGGATACTCGGGAAAATAAATTAACGGCTGTTATTATCTTCTAAGCCAGGCGAGTCAAAGTGTCTTCCCCCTACGTGCTACATCCTCGGTGCTGAGGTACAAAATCAAGAGCCGCTGACAACGGTACTGACGGGAAATGACGGACAGTAAGCTGTGGTCGGTAAAACCAACTACTAGGCAATAGTTGGCCTGCTGAGGCAAACTCTTCTCCCTCGTCTTTGGATAGGTGATACGGCACAATCCTATGACGTCTGTACGCCACATTTAAAATCAGTATATTTTACCTTAACACAAGACGTTTACCACAAGAAATCTTTTCTGTCTTATCAGACAATAAAATGAACTTGTTTTTATGATTTTGTGAACTCCTGTACTACCTTAATTATTAGGGAGACTGTTGTAATGTGCTAGGCAGCACACACTGTTGTCTCGCACTGCTCAACCAGTCGCACTTTCCTTAATTTCTCTCATCATACAGTTACTTTAATAGCATATTTTAACGTTGAGAAAGTTGCATATTTTTCTATCTTATTTTATTCGTTATTAATTATTATGTAAGTCTGAATAAAAAATGGGTGAGCAATAGTAATTTTAATGAAATTGTAGTTTTGAATTTTAGTTTTAATTCTTTTAACCATCCTTGTCTGACCCTATTGCAATAAGGTCGGTAATAACCTCAATGTAGAGCGCTCTAAATCCACAACCTCATACTCATAGACACACACACACAAACACACACACACACACACACACACACACACATACACAAACACACATTGTAAACAAAGTAGAATTTTAATACGAGATAAAACGTCATGGAATATACAGGGTGATTCAAAAAGAATACCACAAATTTAGGAATTTAAAACTCTGCAACGACAAAAGGCAGAGCTAAGCACTATGTGTCGGCGAATTAAGGGAGATATAAAGTTTCATTTAGTTGTACATTTGTTCGCCATTTCAGCCAATAAAGTTTTTGGTCCCTTTTCTTCGAAGGTGCTACTGTAACTGGACTACAGTATCTGGAGATGTTAGAGAATTGGCTGTTCCCTCAGCTCGAACAAGAAGTGTGGTGTCACCGCCAGACACCACACTTGCTAGGTGGTAGTTTAAATCGGCCGCGGTCCATTTAGTACATGTCGGACCCGCGTGTCGCCACTGTGTAATCGCAGACCTAGCGCCACCACAAGGCAGGTCTCGTGATACGATATTGCACTCGCCCCAGTTGTACGGACGACCTAGCTAGCGACTAGATGTACTAAGCCTTTCTCTCTCATTAGCCGAGAGACAGAATAGACTTCAGCTAAGTTAATGGCTACGAACTAGCAAGGCGCCATTAGCCTTACAGTGATTGTAATTAAAGTCTCCTGTGTATCGTCAAGAGCGATGTACCACAATGATTGATTAAAGATAAGTATTAATCCAGCTACGTACTTTTCTTCATAGCATTAATTACGTAGCCTGTTCCAGTACTTCACGCCCGTCGGCGTGTGTGTACGCGTGCCTTTCTTTCGGCAACTAAAGGATGGCGTAACAGTCTTGTTACGTCACAACAAGAAGCACAACAATTCATATTTCAGGAGGATGGAGCGCCACCACATTGGCACTTATCTGTCCGTAACTACCTGAACGTCAACTATCCGAGGCGATGGATCGGCCGCCAGGCAGCCCGTGATAGAGAACTTCATCACTGGCCTCCAAGAAGCCCTGATCTTACCCCTTGCGATTTTTTCTTATGGGGGTATTTTAAGGATAAGGTGTTTCGGATACCTCTCTCAGCCACCATTGATGATTTGAAACGAGAAATAACAGCAGCTATCCAAACTGTTACGCCTGATATGCTACAGAGAGTGTGGAACGAGTTGGAGTATCGGGTTGATATTGCTCGTGTGTCTGCAGGGGGCCATATTGAACATCTCTGAACTTGTTTTTGAGTGAAAAAAAAAACCTTTTTAAATACTCTTTGTAATGATGTATAACAAAAGGTTATATTATGTTTCTTTCATTAAATACACATTTTTAAAGTTGTGGTATTCTTTTTGAATCACCCTGTATAATAAATATCGTGAAGTCATAACAAGAAAAAACTCCAGGAGTCAGATAACTGAAATATGTACAACTCCATCCTGACGTTCCTTTAGCGACGGTTCGATACAACAAGAACCGAAACTACATACACAATTTTTATACCGTTAATCTGTGAATATAACTATGAGGGATTCTAATAAGTTGTAGGGAAACGGCACCTAGTTTATGGTGACATGTAGCACAGGCCACATGGTATTCCTCGCTTTCCTAAACAACGGACACATGTAGTGCTGGGAGTGAGTGCAGAAGTCACACCGAAATTTGTTAGGATTTGAATGATGTACTAGCTAAGTTTCTGTCACTAGTAAATTTCCTTTGTTTCGTCCACCTGCTTAGCTGGGTGGTAACGTGCTCGCCTCCCTTGCAAGTGGGACCGGGTTCCATTCCCGATCGGGTTGGAGATTTTATAAGCTCGTGGACTGGGTGTTGTGTTGTCCTCAACATCGTTTCATTCTCATCACCAGCGCGCAAGTCGCCCAATGTGGCGTCGAATGACATAAGACTTGTACTTGGCGGCCGAACTTCCCCGAATACGGGCCTCCCGGCCAACAATGCCATACGCTCATTTCCCTTTTTTTTCATTTGTTTCTGAGTGTCGAAGCTGGTGGGCGGTGTAATTTTCAGTATCGTGTATAGTCGTGTCGTGGTCGAAGAAGAAATGTGTCGGTGAGGGTCGACGGTATGGTCCTAAATTCGAACCAAGCAAGCGGCTTCAAGTGATTTGGAAGACGAAATGACCGAAAGGGCTGTTGCCGATCGTTGTAATGTTCGTAGACTTACACTGCCAAGAAAATTAAAATCATTATAGGGAGTCACCTGACTCTATGACGCCTCAGCCAGGGATTTTGAAAGCAGCATACGAAGAAAATTACAAAGAAAATGCTTGTAGAAATTTAGAATCCAGATTAACGTCGTTATCTAAGAGTCAGTTTCAAAAGATGGTTAGAAACTTTATGAGCAACACCCAGAAGTGCCTTACAGAAACCCTCAGTCCAGTTGTTTAATGCGTTGTGTTATGTTTAGTCGACAGTCAGTCAGTCAGATTTTTTATTATCTTACTACTTCGGTGTATAAACAAATTAATTCGTTTATGAACCACAAAAACCCTTTTTTTATTGGCAAACCTCTATTTATTTTACAGCCCACACCGCTTGACACTTTTCATAGCTTCTCGAATTGTATGTCATAGAAATCGTAGTGTTGCTGTTGTCGCTTTGACTAAAAATCTATTTTTCCAATATTTACACAAAAACAAATGTTCAACCAATGGTTTTATACAGTTGTACCTTATTTCAAAACAACTACAAAAGTTTTATACCAGTTTTGTGCTAAGTGGCCCATGTAGATACCGATGTCCTCGTATGTGCAAAATACATTTTCTTGTAAAACGCATATTCTTGAATAACCCAGAGTCGCCTCTCGTTTTTTTGGCGTATTCTAAATCCCGCAGGATCTCCTCACTATGGATCCATTGGGACCAAAGTTATATCTCATCTAATTCCAAGAAAGAAGAGTTTAACATGTTGCTGAACGGCGAGTAAGAGACTCAACAATTTCTAATATTACAGCCATCTGTTATCTGTAAGTCACAAATTCCTTTTAGTTACGACAGATATTTGGTAATTTTTTCTGATATTCTCTTACTTTTTTGTCATTTTTGGTGTTGTTGTTTGTTCTTTCGTGTGTGTAAACAAAGCCAAAATCAAAATAACAAGATAAATCCAGGTATGGTTTAGATTTGAAAGGCATAGGCACTCAGCTACTCAAATGCGAAGTGTGAATTGGGTCTATTCACAAATTTATGTTGGATCCGTTTGAAGAAATAATGTTCCAGAGACACATTAAAACGCTATTACTATCCCAACTGTATCGAAAGACAATAGAGTTAGAGCGTAATGAAACATGTAGGAAGTAATTCTTCCAGCATATCACTGGCAAATGGTAGGAAAGGGGAGTGACAAAGAATGGTATAAAGTACGAAGAGTTGTTCAGGAAAAGGGAACTCGTATTTAAGACCAGATAATCCTGGAGAATTAATGAAAGTAAGAACC